>NC_087201.1:116306197-116338697 GCF_015104395.2 Macrobrachium nipponense
TTGACCTGCTTAAGTAAGCATCTTAGTGTCACACCATCCCAGAAAAGATTTATCAGCTTTCTGTAGGTTGTCGCTCGGACTTTGTCTCCATGGGAAGTTAAAAATGATGATTCTGTAAATTCCTCATTTTTACACACACATATATATATATATGTATATGTATGTGTATATATATGTATATACATGCATACATACATTCTACAAGCTCTGTATTACATGATCAATTTCTATTTCTATTACTTGAGGGAACCTTAGGTAAGTTTATGGGCTTTTGGCTTATTCGAACGTCCGATTATTATAAATATTGGTAATGATGATTACAATAATGAACATTTTACTGTTATTTAAATATAAGTACCATTAGTCATATCAACGATTAACAATGTTGATTTTATTTTCAGGTATGTACAAGCGTCGTTGCTATGGGACTTCTTGCTATCCTGTAAGTAAAATAGTTGAGGATAGTTTTTTGCCATTTATATACATTTGATGTAGAATGTGATATAATTTTTGTTGGTTATTATTACCTGCTTTGTGATTAACAGGATGCATTTGGTTATATATAAATATCTGTCTATTTATATATCTGTCTATCTACTATATATATATATATATATATATATATATATATATATATATTATATATATATATATATATATATATATATATATATATATATATATATATATTTATATATACCGATAGATAGATACATACATAGTACAGACATACATACGTACATATAAGATTACATAGATATGTAAATATACATGTATCCATGCGCTTTTCCACTCGAAATTGGAGGCTTCAGAAAATATGAGTCTTTCACTTATCAGCTGGTTTTTCTTTTTTTGGGAAACTAGCCCAGCGCCCAGCCACACGGATTTTCAAAGGGATAGTGCCGACGTCATCTATCTTATATTTGGGTAATCAACTCAAGTATAATGGCCTTGCCCAGTTGCTTAAATTTGCCCATGTGAATGAGTAGCAGTATTGCGGTCGTATTGAATGAAAATTCTGCAGTCTGATTAGGAAGTTATCTGAGTTGTGGCAGTGATTTTAGAAGACGAAATACAGAGCTTTCTTTAAATAGGATGGAGAGGTGTGGCTCAGATGGGTTTGACGTTGACAGCTGGATCCGGACCTCCTGCATAGATTGATGTTGTGGTAGTGTCTTGTTCTGGGGTTCATCTCAGATTTATCATGCATGTGAGAAATGGGGACTCATATGGTAATCATATTTGCACCGTTATTTTTTTCCCTTTCTTTTTAGCTACAATGTGTTAGGGACAGGGAAAAGTTGATGATACATCCGTGCACAGCAGGAAAATGTATTAATTTTGCAATTGCATCGTGCATTACCTACGTTATTTGCTTAAGTTCTGCATTTCTGTTATTCTGGATGGTGATAAAAATCGTATATAGCTAATAATTGGTTTTCACGAATTTTGTTTTACAAAGTATAGATTTTTTGTACTCCATTATCATTTTCTCATTCTGTTTTTATTTGGCTTCTTTGAAGGTCCTAATCAATAAAATTCAAAGATAACTATCAAAACGAAAACCAAATTAGTATTTTTCGCGAAAATAAATTTCATGCAGGCTGATCTTGGGATTCATGCATAATTTTGTTTTATGTATGGTATGCATAATGGGTCATAGTCAAAGAATTACTTGGCTTCTGTATCTGTCAAAATTAACGACAAACACTAACTTGACAGCCTCATATAAATTGCGAATTCATAAGTTATATGAATGAATATGAACGAAACATATATTTGTGTATCGTAATTTACGTATGTGGAATATTTTTAACTGTTTCACCGATTTACAGAGATTGAAGCCTAAAATAGGTCCTATTAATGGTGTATATATTTCACATGAGTTTATGGTAATATGTGTTATCCTTGCATTTTTTTTTACGTCGTTAAGGCGACGATGCCTTGATATCATAATATCAGCTTTACTTCCGGTAACGTGCTGTGGAGCGCCTTACAGAAAGGAAAGAGTTTTGAAAGCCATGCTTGAGGAGCGAGGTTGCACTCTGCCACCTTCCATTGGTGGGTGGTAGGGATGCTGTGTGTATACTCCTTTAACCCCCCTCCTGATACACACAAACGCACACGCGCACACACATATATTATATATATATATATATATATATTCACACACACACATGCGCACACACACGCATACACGTCTATGTAAGAAATTTTTATAGTATATTCAAAATCTGTAGACAACACATTGCCCTTAAAAAAGAAAATATACCAATTAAACGATATTAAAAGTTAGCAGCAAAATCATAATAGTCAAGGATGCCAAGTACAAAGACAAAAACGTATCTAGTTATCAAGTGACAACATAACATGAAACCTACATAAGAGAAATGCTAAAAAGGCAGGTTGGAATTTGAAATCTAAAAACACGACATGTCGATAGAGCTTTCTTTATTCAGAAAGAGAATCTGTTTCATTGGTTATGCAGAGACGAAATCGCTCAGAGTTCCACCGTTGGGTGAAGACCAAGAGAGTGTAATACACAATTATGGGGTAGGTCTCTTCTTCACTGTTGACGAATGAAGTTGTAAGCAATGGTTTGTTTCACGGCCTGAAACAAACCATCAGCCCTTACCTGCAGATCAAACGAAACGGAGCTTGAGATCCTTTTGTCTCTATTCATCTTAAGAAATATAACTTCTTTTCTGTAATGATGAAAGGTCTGCCATGTTGCTGTGCCTAACATAGAGGACCTCTCACTTGGTTCATGTATTTCTCTTGTTCAACTTTCGTTTCATTTTTTGGGTTTCCTTGACATAAGATTGTATTTTTCTCTTTGACTTATGATTTTTTGCCAACGTTATATATTATTAAATGGTTACGTAGTACTTTTCCCAGAACATCAGACTATATAAAGATTTTAAATGTAATTTAGATATTCCTTTGCAAACTGGCCGATGAAGGAGAAATGGAAGTGTCCCCCAATTCAGGTTTTTTCGTTTAGTGTTTATATATATATATATATATATATACTATATATATATATATATATATATATGTGTGTGTGTGTGTTGTGTGTGTGTGTGTGTGTGTGTGTGTGTGGACACTTACATTTCTCCTTCATCGGCCAGTTTTACAAAAGAATATTTAAATGAGATTTAAAATCTATATATAGTCTGATGTTCTGGGAAAATTATTACGTAATTAGTTAATAATATGTAACGTTGGCAAGAATCATAAGTCAAAGAGAAAAATACATTCATAACTCAAAGAAAACAAAAAAATAAAATGTATATATATATATATATATCTATATATATAATATATATATATATATAACTTGTTATTCATATGCGCTTCAGACACCGGTTTAGATAATATATGAATATCTCTGTGTTGCTTATAAAATAAAAACTGCAGTCTGCTTCGGTTTACGGGTCTGAACCTCTGAATATATCTATGAAGTGTTATGGTAATGATGTCCTTTTTGTCTCTGCTTTTGCGAACCTTTAGCTGCTGTAGAGCGGAACTGCTGTTTCCCTGAGTACACTTTTTGTTGGTACTTAATTAAGAGGCAGCACGTCGCTGCATGAGGTGATGTTGAAATTGAAAAGATTTAACATTAAGAGTTTCAGGGAAATGAGATATGAGGATAAAATTTTACGTTATGATTTATTATCTCTCAATTACTATTTTGGTCAAGTTATTGGTTTAGCACTTGAAAATTCCTTCTTCCTTTGAGATTTCATCTTGGGGGAGAGAAGAAGAAGAAAAAAAAAAAAGAGTATACTTATTAAAAGGAGCACTTGGCCGGTACACATCCAAAATCTTGAACAGCAGAGATCCCACTGGAATGGATGGAGAACCTAGTCAAGTTTATGCTTTATGGCATTAATGTATCGAGGTACATTTTATAATCACTATGGACAGGAAATAGGTTTGAGTGTGAAAGAAATCAGTTGATAATAAACCCTATTATGCGCAAGAAAGCCTGATTTCTTTGGTTTATGCCAGCAATATCTTTTGCTGGCAAAAGATTGTGCGTGAATTGGAACTTATTTTTGAGTGTAAGTGGTAGTGTTAGAGTTTCTCTTTGATATTACAGACGGCGAGAGAGCCGTTAAAAATGCTCGAATGTGATGGAAGAAGGTAAACCATTGCACTGGCACTGTTCCTTTATTCTTTTTGGGGAGTGCCTGGAAAGGGTGAAATTCTCTTCCAACTCTTTTCCGTTGACAGCATTCGAAATCATCTTTGTCATGGTTTAATAGCTGGGAATATCTGTCCGTTTATTTGTTTCGCCTCAACCGCCATGCTTTCTTTTCCCCTATTCTTGAGTTTTGTGATCCTTATAGTCTGTATTTGTTATAAAGAACAACGCGAAGTTGCCCGTTCCTCCAGGTCTCTGCACAAAACGAAAGAAAGGAATAAAAGGTTAAGAAGAATCTTTAAAGTTTAAATACTCTGCGGGATGTGTGTCTAAGTTTCCTGAATACGTGGTGTTAATTATTTTCGTAGATTTACAACTTGATTTTTAAAAGAGGAAGCGTATAAAAATTATTTTGCGTTAGAAATGAAAGAAGTCCAAAGTTAAGTATTCAGCCTTGATAGGCGTCTCTCCTTTGAAAATTAATTATTAAAAGTAGCATCTCATGCAAGTTAAAAATGCTTGAAGTTGTATCAGAGAAACGGGAAGCCTAAAAATAAAGGGGAAAATAAATTAGTTTTGAACTTGAAATTGTATAGTATAGTGGGTCTTAGAAGTTTATGGACACCGTAAATATGTAACGTTGCTAAATATTCTCCGTTCTGAGTAAATAAATTAGAAATACACAAGATTGGCTTGATTATAATTCCTAAATTTCCTGTTTCGGGTAAATTAATCTTTAAAATAACCGGATTATTAGTCATTCAAGTCACAGAAGTCGGGTATTTTTGGAAGAACTGGCAGCATAGTTTTAGTAACTGACAGTTTTACATAGAATGTCACTAAAATTTATTCCCTTTAACTAGAGTGCCGAGGTGATGCTTCTGTTCAAAAAGGTTTTTTTTTTTTACTGTTCCTTTTCTCTTCCGAATAACCCAAAGAATCCAAAATTTCCTTCCATTCCTTGTTGTTTTGTATGCAGATTAGTTTAATCCAGTTTTTTAATCTAGTTGCATTAGCCATTTCACTGTTAAGGAAAATAGCCAAAAAGGTAAATTTATTGGGAAAATCTTCGTGATTGTTCAGGTGGAATAATTGAGAAGATAAGCTCGCGGAATATTCGCATGCAAAATTGCCTAAGATCGACCATTTCCTTCTTCCAAAATGTTAAAAGTTTGTATTTGTGGAATGCGTCGGTGTTTTTGCCAGAACTTTCTGACTTTTTGTCTGCTTTTATTATGACCTTGGTGTTTTTGACGAACGATTTCTCCTTGCTTGAGAGATTTTTTCTCTCTTACGTAGCACAGGGTATTTGAGTGTCTTCATACTCCTCGGTATTATTAAGATAATATAATCGCATGGTGTAGAGTATAATTCATTAAAGAATTTTTTATGTTGTATACTTGTTTTTCGTATACTTATAGTCATTTTCATTTCTTGATGTGTAAAGGGTGTTTCTTTGTGTTTATAAAGGGTGTTTCTGTAAGATGTCTTAACCTTCGGTTTTGTATTGTCTAAATTATTTGGTGAGTTGGATTTGGTATAATAATTTTAGTGGATGATTCAAATCGTTGGGTTAATTGGAGTGATTTGAGCTTTAGGTTTGGTAAAGCCTCGAGATGAATGACCCATACAATACATAAAACTTTATTAATTGTTTGGATGGGTGAGGAATCGGTTTTAATTGGGAGCCTTGAGTGGTTACTCTCTACATGTCGTTGACTATTAATTTTTTCATATTTATTATTTATTGTTACCATCTTCATTACGTTTAGATCATGTTTCCCTGTCCTTTTTACTGTAATATTACATTTTTTGTGTAGTTTCTCATTTATAATATTCATAATTTCCTTTTTATCATGTTTCTCGTTTAATTTAGAATTCATCTATACGTTAATAAACCCACGAAAGTTCCGCAGATCCAACATATTTGGATGAAAATTATCATAATGGTGCCATTACCAGCCCCTAAAATAATAACAATAGCAATAATGAGGTCAAGAAAACGAAATGTTTTGGTCTGTGAAACAGAAACTTTCTCTGTGAACGGTTATTTCTGCAGGAGCATTCGTAAGAAAAATCACCTTTTACATGTTACAAAAGCTGTTTTTCCTTTTATTTACTCGTCATGATTACATTGTTATTATTAAAATCTCTCTCTCTCTCTCTCTCTCTCTCTCTACTCTCTCTTCTCTCTCCTCTCTCTCTCTCTCTCTCTCTCTCTCTCTCTCTCTGCTTGGAACGTCCACTCAGAATTTCATTGGAAAGACTTTGAAAAGAAGAAATTCGTGAAGGGTGGTTTTGACCACGAAAAGTTTGGACCTATTGAGCTAGTTCGCTCTGCCTTGCTGATATTGGACTCAAGGTGATTACTTGTCTCGCCGTATCTCAGTGTTATGACCAGAGAGAGAGAGAGAGAGAGAGAGTTGGGGCGTTGGCATAACTGCAAATATTAATTTTGATAATTCCCACCATACGCGCACACACATTGTGTGTATGCATATATATACTGTATATATATATATATTATATAGATTATATATATATATATATATTATATATATATATATATATATATTTATTTATTTATTTATTTATTTATTTGTGTGTGTGCGTGTGTAGACATGTTAGGGTACTGAGGACAACATTAAAGAAATTACTGCCTTTCGCACTTCGTCCTTTTCGTTTTCTTCATCATTTTGGAATATTCATCTTCTTTTGACTCGGTACATGATTTAGCAGATGTCTGTCCTCTTAGATCTCGGTAAAGTTTTGAATTCTTTCTTTCCATGAAATTATTATAATTCTAGCTGATGTTTTTCTCTTACAATTTCTCCTTGTTTTCTTAAGAATGAAGGACATCTACATTTTCTTCGTAATGGCAAGAAACATTATATGAAATCGTTTTTAAACTAAAGAAAGTATTTCATGTTGTTAGCGACCTCTTTCTACATTTATGAATTACCTTTATTTTTATTTGTCACGAGAGAGAGAGAGAGAGAGAGAGAGAGAGAGAGGTACAGTATCCATGGCTTTAACGTGGTTAGTCTTGCGTTGTAGGTCAGACGCCTCAACGTCGCATTAGATTGAGAGAGAAATGTTGTGAAAGGACTCCGTCAGGTCGATCAAAGGTAAACCAGGTGAGGGGAACCTGGCTGAAGGAAACTGAATGAGGGGAACCACTACCTGCCGAGCTGCTGGTGACGGGAGGTTGTTTCAGACGACTTTCACCGAGAATAATGGGAAATGTTCATTTGCCAATTGGATAAATGATAGAAACCGGTAATGTTAGAGATAGACCATGAGATCCCTAGGAAATGAGATCGAAAAATTATGGGGCAAACTTTAAACGTTATCGTAAATTGGAGGTCTGAGGTCAGGTGAAGCAGATAAATTACGAACGTCAAACGTTTTTCTGTATTTCTCTTTCAGTAACAGGTTTCCTGCGTCACGATCTTCGCAACTCCAAAATTGAAAATGCATCCGTACGTGGAAACTGGTTTTGATAACTTTTGCGCACAGGATTAGAATCTTCCGTGATATACGTATAGTCCTTTCGAAGAACTGAGATACCTTCATCAGGATATTTTCAGACATCTTATGAAAATAATTTATAAATAATTGTTTTTGACTGATACTTCCTGGTGCTGCCTTCCAAAAAACATCTCCGAGTTAGCTTGACTTCGTATCGCGGTTATCATGTAAGAATGTATGAAGCATTAACCTGTGATCAATTATGACATAAACTATAATCCACTCCCGTATTCACAATTCATTCCTTACGCCTTTTGTTTTGCTGTCACTCGTATTTTTTCCCTTCCTCTCTCTCGTTATCTATTTTACTAGTTCCCTTATTGTTATAGCTCAGATTTGTCAAGTTAGGTCAAACTTCATTGGGAAATATGTATCACAGAGGCCAAGCTTCATGGGGAAATACGTAGCACTGGGCAAAGCTTAAAAGATTACCTGCCATGCCGAGTACAGTTTTATTTAGGTAATAGTGAAAATGATTAGCTAGCTGCAGATTTGCAGTCCCTTAGTACGTCCTATCCCTGAACGGGTAATAATCTGGATATCAGTCCACTTACATTTAGTAATTTGCAACCAAGTTGAAGGCAAATTTCTCTTGGAGAGCGTACACCTCTCCTCACTTTTTACTTCTCTTTCCTGATAGAAGGCAGGTGAGAAGGCCTTTCATGTTCTCACCATAGGAAGTCTTTGACAAGGAAGGGTGCTGGTTTTCTTGCTCATAGCTAGTTGTAATGTCCTTTGGCAATAACCCGTTTCCTCCTTTCTCTCGTGATTACTTAGTGAATTTTGTTCTTACAGGTGTTGTGGAACATGGCATTACTTTTGATACTACTTTAAGACTGTTGCAAAGACTTTTGTAGTATTCTGGTGCAAGATAATGGAGTACCAATTCCTTGGATTTGTAGATGCTTCTACTAGGGACTATGGGGCCTGTGCCTATTTAAAAGATAGAGTTGGAATGGTCGAGCTTTTACCAAAATTCTCATGTGAAAGCCTAACCAGCCCTAATGGTTTCATTTCAGGAACATCATAGAGACAACTCCTCTTTATGTCACCACCAATGTTAACATGTCTGGATTTTTGGTTATGGCAAAGGTGCGAGGTTAGTGATCCAATAAGATGGCGAAGAGTGTACCCCCGAATACGAGTCGTAAATGTTCAATGCTTAAGTACACAGAAATTTCTCTGTTGAAGGTACCATATTTCCTCTTGGTAGATGTTAGTTTCCCGCTGGAAAACAGTGTGGTTGGGTTCTTTCACTGATTGATTACGCAGTGATTTCCCTGTTGCAACATTACTTGCATGAGAGTCCTTTTATCTTTGTTGTAGTTGTGTACTTCTTGGTGGATAAGGGTTGGACTCTAGTTGACGGCACTTGATTACCCAGAAATTCAGTGGAAGGAAACCCAATTATGCACTTGTCGGAGCATTCTCCCAAGCCATCACACTTAAGAGAAGTACAGCTCTGTGTGTGTACATATATTCTTCTTCCCAATTTTCGGGCAACAACATGCAGATGAGAGGATCTCAAGGATGCGACTCATCAGTTGCTGAAAAGAGGCCCCTGAGGTTTGGAGGCCATAATGTGGAGCAGGTGAAGGTGTAAGTCCAGTACAGTGTGATGATTCTTTTGTTTTCTCAATATCTTCTTGGAGTACCGTGGCATGGAAATATCCCTTGTTGAGTTCGAACCTGAGGGAGAGTTTTGGTTCTTGGGGGGCAGTGTGTTATGAGCCCTTGGAAGCCTCCAGCGACTCGTCTGCCTTAGTAGTTCTGCTATGGGTATGAACTCGGCGTTGGGGAGGGCGGCTTGGATGTTTCTGGCAAACGTTCATAATTTCATCAAAAAAATATCTATTCACCAGCACATCCTATTTCTTTTTTTAATCCTTTAATATTAGGTGAACTGAAGTCTGAATATCCCATTTTGTTTATAAATTACTAATAGCATAAAAAGAGTTAAAAGAATTAAGATGACTAAGTTCGACTGGCTTTCCTACATTATTTATTTATAAATTCTATGTTATACTTTGTTCTTGTGTCTAAATTGAAAATACTCTCGTAGAACGGATTGTAGTCAGTACAAATCTGTTCTTTAATGGTTGGGTCTTTCATCGCTTACATTTATACACTCTTGCACCCACTCATATCTAAGGCAGTCAAGGTAATCATGTTTGCTACGAACGACAGAATATCTCAAATATGAGATGGAGTTCTCTCCTCTCGCTCTATCCTCTTCCCTCTCTTTCTCTTTCCTCATTTCTCTCTCTCTCTCGTCGTCTCTCTTTCTTCTCTCTCTCTCTCTCTCTGCTCTCTCTCATCTCTTCTCTCTTCTTCTCTTCTCTCTCTCTCTCTCTCTCTCTCTCTCTCTCTCTCTCATGTGTATGGAAATAACAGTTAAATATGAAACTTTTCTAAAAGAAACATTTTCCTTTACAACTGAGATGCTTATTTTTGACTTTAAATCAAAAGAATAAATAATAGAATAGGGCATTTTCATAAGGCCATCGTATCCACGTAGGAAACAATTCGTAATCTCTCATTTTTTACACTATAGATTTTCGTTTAATTTGTAGCATTTATTCGTTTTGCAATATCAATGCTCATTTGTGGATCGGTTTGGTGAACGGAATTTGACAAGTCTTCGAAGAAATGTAGCAGTTAGTTTTAACGGGATTTTAGATATATTCCTGTTGACTGGATTGCGGTTCCTCATTGTAATTTGTTTTTAATATGAAATCAGGTTGATTTATGAACCTTTACATTGTCAATAAATTAATATGCTTCGATTTTTTTTCTCTATTTTATATTTTTTCTAAGGGATAACCGAGTATGATTTCTTGGTCGATGATAGTTTTCTGTCATTGTCAAATACTTTCACTTTAATATCTATCCGTCACAGCCTTTCTTGTTTTGTCCTTTTCGAACGGTATTCTGTGACAGACTACGTGAAAAAAATCAATAGAATATGTCTTATGTTGATCATATTAATAGATTTGATGAATAACTTTGTTGATCAAAGGATTGTTGAACGGTTGGGCAATTGTAAAAGGTCTCGAGGTGAATGAGAACAGATAGTAACAGAGCTGGGCGCACGACAAAAGCGCGGATTCGAAAAGATTAACGAGTTCGAAACTCACCCTTAATGCAGTTACAAACGCGCTATTTCATTAAGTTTCGTTTAGTGTGTCTTAATGATTCACAAAGTGTTCACTGTTGTTGTAGCCGGTTGAAACGTGATTTTGAAGTTGCCATGCTCACTGTCCTAAGAGACATATATCCAACGGCAGTCACCAAATGTTGCAGATTCCATTCGGGACAGCCATGGTGGCGAAAGATTCATAATCTCGCACTAAGTAATGAGTACAAGGACAACAGTGACATTGGCCAGTGGCTAAAATCATCGTTTGGATTGCATTTCATTGACCCTAAGGAAGGTGAAGATCGCTTTGTGGATGAGTTTATGGCAGATGCACCTCAAGATAATAGATGTGCACTAAACTCAAGTTATCCTCCAGTGCTTTGGGCTGAAATCACCTCACATACCAAGCGTAAAAACAGTTCTGCGGAATCTTTTTATGCTCATTTTAATGACTATTATTATACATCTACATATGTATTCCTTGACGTTCTAGTGAAGCTCCAGAGTAATACCTACATAAAGATGAGGAGTATCAGTAAGCCTGCAACAATGAGGAAACCTGAACGAAACAGGAACGAGTTTGCTATTTTCCAGCGCAACAAATATATTTCTGGAGAAAAAGACAGACAATTATATGAAGAGTTTGTGGGTAACAAATCAGAGCAAATACAGAACTGTAATAATCGAAGTGTATGACGAATATCGTATTATATAAACTGGTTTTATGGATACATATTTGTTTTTACATGAAGAATATAGGATTGTATAAAGTTTTTATAAAGGACTGCAAGGAGAGCCTGTACTGAGGTGCAAGAAGAATATACTTACATACTTTAAAAAAAATTGTATTTTTCTTGCTTAAAAATCCTACTTGCACCTCCCCGTGGTAAGCAAGGGGCAACAGATGATGTCATCTGGCTAACGGAAGAGGTGAGCGATCGTTAATGAACGTATGAACAATGGACTTGGAGGTGAGGGATAAAACGCGCTTTTGACCTAATATTCTGCCGCGCTTTTGATATTAATATTTCAGCAACGTTTGTTGCGCTTTTGAGATGCCAATCCGCGCTTTCGTAAAACGCCGAACGGAGCTACCTGACGGAAGGAATGTGATCAGGGTCTGCTGCGCTATAAGGATTGGACTGTGCTGTTCATGTTATCCCAGCGTCACTGTATGATTCAAGAGTGGAAACCACAAGGTAAACCGCAATTTTGGTTATTAAAAGCCCTGTAGTATACAGGCGAATGTATTGCGAGAATGAAAAAAAGTTTGTATCATTGTCTTTAACTCAAACAACAAATCAGCTTTAAAAGTCTGTCCCGTTAGATCTGGTCAAGAGATCAAACTGCGTAGCACAGCTTAGGGACCGCGAGAGAAGGATTACTGAAAATCCCCAGATTGAAAGAAGGTAGAGGATTAGCGAGGGCCCCGTGGAGCTATATAGCCAACCTTGGACGAGTTATAAATAGTATTATAGGGGGTATATAAGCAGGTCACCAAATTAAAAATCATATCTGGAAGACACTGAAGATGATAGGAGATAACAACAGTATTAGGTAAATTATGTAAAATGACGTTAAATGTTAAAATGTGTATGCAAAACAGGTAGATTTTTTTGTACTTGCTTGTAGTTTTGAACATGGTTAACTTTATAATCGTCTTTTCCATGATCATTAAACAGATAGAAAGTGCTGTGAAATACGGAATGGAGAATTAAATAAATTTCAATTGGCTAACTACGTCACTCATGATAATCTGCCTGAAATGTATGTTTTAAGGTCACGAAGTTACTTATAAATGATATATGATTACTATTGTCGGTTTCTCTTGAGTTGGACTTAAGCGAAAGACTATAAAAGTAAATTGAAATATCAGGCTGACTGAGTAAGATTGAAATGATGTAGATTAAAATTACGTAGGAAAGTAAGACTCTACGTTAGTCGGATAAGATCTGTATTGCTGCTATGGATATGAATCATTTTATGACAGCGAAACTACAATTATACGATTTTGCTGAATTGATTAGGAAGCTTTGAAATGAGTATTAGGCGATAGATTGCAGTATATAATTAAGTTAATATACGAGAAACTGCTTAGATGGCAGTATATAATAATATAATATACGAGAAACTGCTTAAGTTCCACAAATGGATGAGAATGATGAAATGGCGATGAATTTGGTTGAAGACGTCCTTTTCAGGGGAGAAAATTTCATGATAGTTTCAGGTGGGTTCTTGTGCTTCCCAGAAGAGTAGAAAGACCCAGACTTACTTGGATTAGAACTATGAAAAGTGGAAAACGAATCACAGGGCAAACATGAGTGACGAAATTTCAGAGCCTCTTTGCGTTCAGCGGCTGTTATAGAACTTCTCTTGGATGGTCTTGAATTTGGTAAAGAGCGACGGCAAGCATCGTTGGTTTTTCTTTTCGATTTACAAAGTAGGTGAAGAGTATGCTTAACACATTTTTCAATTTTTTTTGTAATTTTGTGTTAATTCATAACCTCGGAATGCCGAGGTAATTGAACAGCATGACGGGAGGTGCATACGCTTCATGGATTGAAAAGCAGTTATTTTTGTCTCCCTACATTTTAAAGACATTTCTTATTATGGATAAATGAAAATTGTTCACAGTTAGCATAATTAAAGAGCGTTGGTAATTGTAACAAATACACACTTTCTCCTGCTGTTTATTTATCGAACATTCGTGATAAATGTGAAATTCTAAAAGATCTGTGTGCGTACCGCAGAGTGACGATGTTGACTGTGATTTATACTAGAAGAGAGCGTGGGATTAAAGATTCAAGGCATCTCTTGTTAAAGATAGTTGAGCCTCGGGGACCTGGTGTTTGCTAGAGCATGGGAAGGTACTTTAAAAACACCACCATCGACCATTTAAGCCTCTGCGCATAGGATAAGCTAATCCTCCACGAAAGTTTTGCTGAAGGACAAGGAGAAGGATTTAGGATGCCGAAGTATGGCAGCTACCTCCAAATAACTCTGGAGAAATAAATTCAACCTGAAATTTTGTATAGACTGTGGAGCATTTAGGTAGATAAAAGACTACTTTAACTCTGTTCCAGCAGAAGGAACAATGGCACAAATCTTTTATTTACCACATGAGCTGTAAGACTCGGTGTAGCCTTTCCTTGCCATTCCTTCAAATCTCTCTCTCTCTCTCTCTCACACATTTTTATGTGTGTGTATATATATATATATATATATAGTATATATATATATATATATATATATATATATATCATATATATATATGTATAAATATATTGTGGTGTGTGGGTGTGTGTGGTTTATACTAATATATATTATATATGTAATATATAATATAAGATCATATATATATATATATATTTTTTTTGGGGTTTTTATCTGTCAATTTTACTTGGAAGGGGTGGCTCAGAAAGGACTACGTACTCTTATTGTTTGAAACAAGTATTTTTAGGATGAGATTTCTAGCACTGCGCTCTGCTCCACAGGATGTTCAAGGCGCTTGTATGCTGATGACGTCTGGCACTCACAGACATCAAACATGCAAATACTGACCTCTGATCCAGCGTCTCACGGATATAAGTGTCCTGCCTGGTTGAGTGGTTCAGCCCTCTTGTTCATTTTTGGTAGGGCCCGTGGTTGGCTACTGTCCCACCGCCCACTAGTCCACCTTGTAGATGTAGATGGATACCACAATCTGCCAGTCTCCAGAAGGACTTGGGAAAAGCGACCCTCAAGATGTCATTACTGTGAAACCGGAAGACTATTGCTCTGGCGTCGCTTGTTCACAGGAGAAAAATTCATATGGCAGAAATTATATAAGAGTGGTGGAATCACTGAAGTAGGTGGTTATCGCTCTTCGGTGGATCGAATCCGCCAGGTGACGAACCACTTATCAGTTATGATTCCTCTTCCACGTTACTTTCAGTTGGAACGATTTGGATATTTAACATTTGTAGATTAATGTTCGCGAATACTCGTATAAAAATGTCATATTGATGTGATGAAAATGTAGAAATAAACTACGAAAATACTCGTTCGAAGTTCCCAGTTACACTTACCTCTTACTGTGGATTTAAGGATATATATATATATATATATATATATATATATATATATATATATATATATATATATATATATAATTTAATGTATCTATGTATGCATGTATGTACATAGACTCCGTGTGTAAAATGAGAGACTACTTTTTCCATTACCGAAAATTCAATTTTTTTTCTTTTTTATTAGAGCGTCAACCGTAATTCATGTTTGAAACAAAAATATTGATATTCCGTCGGATGTGATAAGAAATTTTGTCACATCAATCATACTTGACAGTATCTTGTTTCGCGGCCTGCCCACGCATTTGGAGACAGACGAACGGACAGACAGACAGACTAATAGCGAATGGGTATCGAAATATTTCGCGGAGGCTTGTTTTCAGGCAGAGGCTGCTCGTTGGTTGCTACTGAGAAGTTCCATGTTAGATGTGAAAATTGCTAGCGAGGAAGAGAGACCAAGCGAAGGAGACCTGGTTGTTAAAGAGCATAGAAAACGTCCCTCTCGGGTGACATTTCATCCATCATTGCAAATTACGAGAGGGCGGGGAAAAAGATATTACAAAAATGGAAAAATAATTAGTATTTATGGTTTATTAGGTTTCATAGAGTCTTGGCATGACCCCCTCTTATTCTAAATATTAAAAGTATGTTTATCGTATTTTGTAATTTATTGTATTCGCAATATAGTATTATATGATTATGTCTTTCCTGGACTTAACCTTCCACAAATCTCTATTCTAGGTCTGGGTCTCTATCTTCCTCGTATCATTATCTTATCTATTACATATGGGACTTCCGTAATTTTCATTACGGTATTTTTAACTCTCTCCTTCCATGTCACCATTAATACTGGTCCAATATATCTAACGACAAAATCTTTGAGTTTAGTGTCATTGCCGGACAGAGATTGTACTACACTTACTGTTACATGCAATGCAGCCAATCCGGTTCCCAAAGCTTATTCAGCCTTTACATTGCTTGATAAGCATTTATTATATTTTTACTAAATTCCCACTCGGGAGAACGTATAGTGAATATCATTGAGCATACGTATTTTTAAGTTATTTCATTCTTTTGTCTATGTTTATCTCATTATTTCTGTCTTTTATTATTATTTTGAGCCTCTCTCTCTCTCTCTCTCTCTCTCTCTCTCTCTCTCTATATATATATATATATATATATATATATAGGATATATATATATATATATATATATATATATAGATATATATATACATATATATACACACACACATATATATATATGTATGTGAGATATATATATAGATATATATATATATATATACATATATATATATATATATATAAAACTTAGAAGAGCCTCCCTGAGGATATCGTGGAATTGGAAATTCAGAAGTTCAAGCGAAGATGCAAGGCATTACTACCCTAATAGAATTGTCATCGTATTTTAGTAATTTACTTACATATTTATTTATTTATTTACTTATATGTTAGATTATCTGTTTTTTTCTAAGAACTAATCTTTTCTTTCTGTATTAACCATTACGTTCTGTTATTTCTTTCGAATGAACACCATATTCTTTGGAAGCTTGAATTCCAGTGGCCCCTACGTGCTTGCCCCCTTGAATACTAATAGTAATAATAAAAGTAATTTATTAAAAGTGATTGCTGCCTCAGCTGCATTAATTTTATAAAGGTTCTTCTCTATTTTTATAATTATTGTTTTCGTATTGTTGCTTAAACTGGTGAGCAACGCGCCGAAGGTTGACATATCTCAATTATGTAATAGTCAAAGCCAATTGGATTTTTATTGGTAAAAAATTCCAGTGATGGTAGTCAAATTTTCGGGTATATCCCATAGAGTTTATTGCAGGTAGAATTCATATTAAATTCTATTCCTTTCTATTCTTTTTGTAGGGCCGCGACGTTTCGTCTGAAAACTTCAGACATTCTCTTAGGTGGGTGATGGACTGATGTGAGAGGGCGAGTCCATCTGCTTTTATTGTGGCGGTGCAGCAGGGGGCTTCGTGCCGCTGCCTTTTCATTGGCTAGTGAATGGGGAGCTGCTTTATGATTGGCTGCCTGGCTGCGGGCTGAAGCCAGCTCCTGAGCACATGCTCAACAGGCTCGCTGATCTTCTCAGCTGCGTAGCGTCATGCCAGGCTTCATTTTGATTGGCCGTGTGACGTCACTGCTGGTATTATTCATGGTATTAAAGTCTTCTTCGGTGTTATTTTCCTCTTGAATAGGGGGCGTTTTCATGCAGCGATATGGTGAAGTTTGCCGTTACTGGTGTGTTCCTTCGCATGCATGTCGGGAGGGCTTTTTCTCCTGGATGAGTAATGCCTCCAGAAGGCGCAGATGGCGAGGGCCGGATGCTCTCGCTATTATCCTAGTGTTACGGATAATACAGTTGTGGGAGATTGTGTCTCTATGGGCAGTGAGGGCGTGATTTTTGATAGCCCCTTCTTGGGCGTGACAGGAGATTCTCTTTGCAAGATACATGGTAATCATTCCAATGTACTTCCGAGGACATCCTTGGGTGGGGCATATGTATTGGTATACTACGTTTGTCTGCTTGAGGGGGTCTCCTGATTGAAGTGGGGGTTTATTTTTCATGATAAGGTCTCTTGTTTTCCTATTTTTGTAGTATATTATGGTCCACCATCTTGCCTTCTTCAATGGGGAGCATGTTCTCCTTGATGATCTTTTTCATCGACTTCTCCTCGTGGTACTGAGAGTGCATGGAGACCTTATGATATATCTTGATGTTCTCGGTGGGTAGGGGTCGTGCATCTTCTTCATCATTTGAGTACCATTTTTCGAGGGCAGTGCGCACTTCTCGGTTGATGAGTGTATTAGAATGTCCGTTGATCACGAGCATCTGTGAAGCTTTGTCATGCTCGAAGTGTGTGTCCTGCCAGGTAGAACAATGGGAGAGGCCCCTTTTCACAAAGGCCCTGATGGTAGGGCTCTTAAACCTGTCAGGGCACTCGCTATCCCCGTTGAGGCACATTCCTAAGTTTGTCTTCTTCATGTAGACAGAAGTGCTGAGACCGTCCTCTGTCTTCGTTATAAGGACGTCGAGGAAGGGGAGCCAACTGTGTAGTTTAGCACGCTGCATTGCTGGAATCAGCGACAAAGGGCTTCTACCTCATCCTCGACTACGGTGTGAATGGACGGACGCACAGACATTAGCAAGCCACCCGAGCACCAGAGATGTCTGTGAGGAACCCATCGATGAGACCATTGACATCATCATGGATCGCATCTACCGAGACCCGTCGACAGCCCCACTTAATACCCCAGAAGCCTCTTTGCGCACCTTGCTGGACATCTGTACAAAAAGGACCCCCTTCTCCACCCACCGAGGACAGATGTTCTGCCAGAAAGATGGCATTGCCATGAGCTCTCCCCTGGGAGTTCTCTTTGCCAACTTCTATATGGGCGCCGTAGAAGAAAGGGTCTTTGCCCAGAGCCAGCACCCGCGCAAATACGCCCATTACATAGACTATATCTTCATGCAGGTCGACACTGAGGATGAAGTAGGAGCCCTTCGTCACCAATTCCAGCAATGCAGCATGCTAAACTACACAGTCGAGTTGAGCGCCAATGATTGGCTCCCCTTCCTCGACGTCCTTATAACGAAGACAGAAGACGGTCTCAGCACTTTTGTGTACACGAAGAAGACAAACTTAGGAATGTGCCTCAACGGGGAAAGAGAGTGCCCTGACAGGTTTAAGAGCACTACCATCAGGGCCTTTGTGAAAAGGGCCCTCTCCCATTGTTCTACCTGGCAGGACACACACTTCCAGCTTGATAGAGCTTCACAGATGCTCGTGAACAATGGATATCCTAATAAGCTCATCAACTGGGAAGTGCGCACCGCCCTCGAAAAATGGTACTCAAATGAGGAAGAAGACCCAAGACCCCACCCCACTGAGAACATCATGATATATTATAAGGCCTTCACGCACTCTCAGTACTGCGAGGAGGAGAAGTCGATGAAAAAGATCGTCAAGGAGAACGTCCTCCCCATTAAGAAGGCAAGATGGTGGACCTTATAATATACTACAAAAACAGGAAAACAAGAGATCTAATCATGAAAAATGACCCCCCACTGCAATCAGGAGACCCCCTCAAGCAGACAAAAATAGTATACCAATACATATGCCCCGACCGAGGATGTCCTGGGAAGTACATTGGAATGACTACCAGGCATCTTGCGAAGAAAATCTTCTGTCATGCCCAAGAAGGGGCTATCAAGAATCAGGCCCTCACTGCCCACTGAGACACAATCTCCCGCAACTGTATTATCCATAACACAGGATAATAGGGAGAGCATCCGACCCCCTGCCGTATACTCATTCTGGAGTCGTTACTCATCCAGGAGCAAAAGCCCTCCATGTTTACGATGCAGGAGGCCTTTTTGGTCCCGACATGCATGCAAAGGAACACACCAGTAATGGCAAACTTCACCATATCGCTGCACGAAAATGCCCCAATTCAAGAGGAAAATATCACTGAGGATGACTTGAATACCATGAATAATACCAGCAGTGACGTCATGCGGCCTTTGACCAATCAAAATGAAGCCCGGCGTGACACTACGCAGCTGAGAAGATCGTCGCGCCTGTTGAGCATGCGCTCAGGAGCTGTCTTCAGCTCATAGCCAGGCAGCCAATCATAAAGCAGCTCCCCATTCACTAGCCAACGAAAAGGCAGTGGCACGAAGTCCCCCGCTGCACCGCCACAATAAAAGCAGACGGACTCGCCCTCTCACATCAGTCCATCACCCACCTCTGCCTAAGAGGATGTCTGAAGTTTTCAGACGAAACGTCGCAGCCCCTCAAAAAGAATTTGAAAAGAATAGAATCTAATATCAATTCTACCTGCAATAAACTCTATGGGATATATCCAAAAATTTTACTACCACCGCTGGAATTTTTTACCAATTAAAATCCAATCGACTTTGACTATTACATAATTGAGATATGTCTACCTTTGGTGCGTTGCTCACCAGTTTAAGCAACAATGAGAAAACAATAGTTAGAAAAATAGAGAAGAACCTTTATAAAATTAATGCAGCTGAGGCAGCAGTCACTTTTAATAAAACATGTTCAAAAGAGGGTTTACTTCCAGCATAAAATATTAATAATAATAATAATCCAAAGATTGACAAGGAGGACTGTACAGGTCATCGATATCTTTCGGTTGTATATATTTTAAATAACAAAATAAAACAGGCTATACTACTGAGGATATATATAATATATATATATATATATATTTTATATATATATATATATATATATATATATATATATATATATATATATATATATATATATATATATATATATATATATATATATATATATATATAATGTGTAAGCATAAGGGTAACATGGCGATTTTATCACCCCCCTCCCCCTACCTCCGCAGATTTAACTACCTCAGTTACAACATTGTTCCAACTTGTTTGCTATATCATCGAGTCAATGCTATTTCTTCTGGTTTTCCTTCCTCCCAAAACATTTAAATTATACATCGTTTTCGTTTGTCTTCCTCTACATTCTCCAGATCAGCAAACCACATCAGAAAACTGATCCAGTCTGTAAGCTTTTCATATTGTTTACATTGTTCAGCCTGCCCTTCAGCTTGTTTCTGTTATTCTCACTTCGCTGTTATCAGTTAATTTTGTAACAATAATCCCTTCAAGCCTCCCAACACAATGTTCCCTGATACGATTATTTCACCATCCATGCTGAAATGAATTGCGGCTTCTTACTGACCTTCAACAGCCTTCCTGATCTTTCTCTTACGATTATTCAACACATTCATTCTTTCACATGAAACTGCGGTTGCAACAGCAATAATTGCTTATCACCGAAGGATTTTAATTTTTTTTATTTAAAAGTTTACTGAAAGATTTTATTTCTGTAAATATGTTACCAACATCGGTTTTATTATCTTAAAGATGCCAGATAATTCAGTCATTCAGTCATCCATACTTTTACACTTATTTTAATGTTCTTAGTTTCATATTCGCTCCCACAAAACTACTGTCTACTTATAAATTCATCTTCAACACCATTCACATCCCTTACAGACTTTACAGATCTTACAGCTTGTTCGGGTTGCCCCAGGTCCCTCAGTGTGAGGCACCTTTAATGTCTACCAGAGAATTGCTAATGCATCTTCAGGTATACTTTGCATCTTCCAATCTTGGATGGTCTGGGATGTCGCTTATATATTTGTCGAGTTTATTCCTAAACACATCTACGCTCACTAGAGATATGTTCCTCAGATGAGCTGGCAACTCATTGAATAGATGCTGCATTGTCGATGTTGGTATGTACTGGATTAATGTCTGTGTGCTTTCCTTAGTTTTCCTGGTATAGTTTTGGGCACTATTAATCTAACTCTGCTTGCTCTTTCTGATATTTTTAGCTCCAAGATGTTTTCGGCGATTCCTTCTATCTGTTTCCATACCTGTATTATCATGTTTAGTGGTTCTGTCGTAAGCTTCCGATAATCCCAAGTACGACATAAAACTTTTCTTTAAACTGATAACTTCTGATAAAATGTTACATCCATGAACTCATGACAAATGTTACATCCAAACATTACTCACACACCTTCTACAAAACTACACATTTTCCAACACTTGAACTTTTTTTAAATATGTTTGAGCTTCTAACTCACGCGTGGTTGGTATGGTGTTGGCGTCCCACCTCGGTGGTCGTGAGTTCGATTCTCGGCCATTCCATTTAGGAGTGAGATATTTATATTTCTGGTGATAGAAGTTCACTCTCGACGTGGTTCGTAAGTCACGTAAAGCCTTTGGTCCTGTTTGAATAACCACTGGTTCCATGCAACATAAAAACACCATTCAAACAAAATACTTTCTCACTTCTATCATCTGTCCCATTAAATATCAGAAGAATTTCTATGTAATTTTTCCTAAAGCCAAACGTACTTTGAACACCACGGTAAGTCAGTCTATCCCACTGACTGAATTTTCCACTACTCTGTCATCATGCTATTCATTTCGTGATTCCTTTCATCAGAACACTTTTTCAGTCACTTCTTCCTCAAGCAGTTGGAATATTTGTAGGGATAAACTATCACTTTCCGCATCTTTTTGTTCTACCTCTCTGTTACTCGTTTCATCCAACACCCAAGAGTAACAGTTTCATCAAAAAAGGGACTATATTTTCATCAAACAATCTCAACTTTTTAAAAATCTAAGAATGAGTTGTTTACACGTCGTCAGTACAAAAATTTTTTCTCCCATCAGGAACCATATCATATTTCACCTGCAAATTGCAGTCATTACTCTTTCTCTCTCACATTGTACTTGTGTATATTGAGCATACTCCTTAACTTTAGATGTGACGTAATTTCTCTTAACTACCGATATTATCTGAACAACATCAATCTTTTATGTTAATCAAGGTTACAAACTAGGTTATTGTTATGTATGCTTATTGTAGCACATTAGAACTATATGTAATGTATACATTACATTTATGCATATATCGTAATATCAGATGTTAACGTAATTTTTCAGTTTTTAGTCAACCTTGTGATTTTGTTAACATTTAATATTAAGGCATTTAGTATTTAAGTATTTATTTTTAAGGAAATTTGTATTGTATATATATTACGAAAGTTAAATTGTAGTGTGGTGATTTTGCGCCTCCTCCCCGCTCGTTAAAGTTTTTGAATTACCCTTTTAACACTCTTATTTTTTTTTGTTTACGTTTGGGTACGTGACTGGAGTCCTCGGTGAAGGAGGTGAGAAGAGACAGAGCGAGTGTTTGGGCAGACAGTTCGGGCTATCTACAGAGGCTGTCCCTTTTTTGCCCTGCAGCTGCCGCTCTTAATATATTTTATCGACGCTTTTGAGAGTACTTTGAGCCGCCCTTCGCAGGTACACATCTGGCCACCTGCGGTGTTGTGTACGCTGTACTTTGAGTGCTGTCCTTTGCAGGTACGCTTCTGGCCACCTGCGGTGTTGCGTCCTGCTTGTATTGCAGGTGATTTGTGCCACCTGCGGACTTATCTCACTGCCACCTCAGTGGAAGAGTTTTCCTGAGGTGTTAGAAGCATTTCCTTTTCCAGGACGCCTTGGTTATTGCAGCTGTGGGGGCCTTGATGCCCGTCATAAGTCAAGTAGGGAGACAGATCCCAGGTAAGCGTTCCTTTTTGTATGGTCGTGCAGGACCTCTCGACTCCTCCTTCCTGGTGCTTCTGTACTCCCCTGTCAGCAGAGTTCTGAAATTATTTGGATCACGGCCTACTGTAAGGCAAGACCTTTATTATTAGTCCTGGATCACGGACTCCCCTTCTGAGTGTGAGGAGATAGTTTGTTGTTGTTGTTATTATTATTTATATATATGGTTCTCTTATAATGAACTGTTGAGACAGTTGGGATTTGCCCTTTTGTTTGTTTGATTATAATTATAAATTCTTATGATGTTAACAGCCACGTGGCTTTTATATTTGTTTATATAATACTAAGTTTAGATTATAAACATAGGTAGGAGATTAAGTGTTTTCTCACTATTACTCTTCACCTTCCTTCCTATCTTATTTAGTTATAGGTATTGGTTAATTTATTCATTTTGATCTGGCCAGTTATATTTTATATTTTGATGTATTTGCATTCATGTGTTTCTCTCTATTATCTCTGTTTAGGGCTTAGTTTTTTTAGAAGTTAGGAATCCCAAGGGATTATTTAAGGACTAGAGTTTGTCCTTGGCAGTCACAAGGTTGACTTTGATTATTTTTCTTTGTTAATAAATATTGTTGAGTTTTCCTGAGTGTTTTCGTCTCCATTGACCATTTTTGCTGGATACTCTGTAACAACACTGAGTGTACATCCTTTAGTGCAGACAAACCTGCACCACGGCCCAACAAGGGTCGTAACACGTAACTTTTTATTATAGTGTTATCGCTCTAATATGTTGTTTACTCAGGGAGGTGGAACCCTAAGAGCTTTAGGACCTTCTAATATAATTGTATTTTGATAACCCTTGTGCTTATGGCCTTTCCAAAGGATAACAAGGGGTTTTAATTATGAAATGATGACGTTCAATGTGAATCTCTTTTCATCCTAAAAATGATAGCATATATTTTATAATCTTCTTTAGAGAGTCATATGATGACATTGAAAAAGTGAACGTGGGATTGTGTCTTTTCATATATCACAGGTCAATGTATTAGTCTCCAAGATTCTCTCTCTCTCTCTCTCTCTCTCTCTCTCTCTCCATTGCTTTTGGTAGTTTATATAAATGCTAATATTAAGACATACATACATATAATATATGCTTTTGGTGTGCAGTATGGTAAGGTACACGAAGCTGAAGTTAGAATGTACCCATTCACTTGCCTGTCACTCATTTGACAAAGGGTAAAGGTAAAGTTGGGGGAAGGAGGTCAAAGAGCCGCCAAGGTTACGATAGGTTAGGGAAGAATAGATTGTGATGTTTGATTACAATTTGGTATTACCTTTTTTGGTCATTACTCGTTTTTCTTTTCTTTTTTCTTTGAGCATTTCCATTCCTTTCACCATTTGGTTCGTTGAAGTTATGTGAAGCATATACACGTATTGATAGGCTATAAGAGCATGGTCAGGTAGAATTGGTATATATGCGAAAATACAAATAGGATTTACTACTGGATACTTTTACCAGTGAGGAGCAATGGCCCATTGTTCAGTGATCAGCTCCAGAAATCAAATTTCTCTCTCTCTCTCTCTCTCTCTCTCTCTCTCTCTCTCTCTCTCTCAAAATTGAAAAATGAACAGTGAATAAACTGCTGTTTAGACGTGTAATGCTCTAATTCAAGTGAAAGACCATTACATTTTAGGGAAATGACCATCCTGGCATTTTTATGGTTAGTGAAGTCATTGGAGAGGATCGGAGAGAGTCCGCGATGCTCAACAAGTGAAGAAGAAAGCCATTTCAGGTCAGAGGAAGTATTTGAATTGTTATAGCTCTTGCGGCTGTCAGTTGTAATTCATATACAATTCATTCACGTATCTACCCCGGAGAAGAGTCGAACCTATGCCTTTTAGTGTAGATATGGTGATACGCAGTCGAATTATCCATTTGGCTATAAAGAGGGATATAAATTAATTTCCACTCCGTTGTACCCATTCCTATCAAATTTAGGTTGTGTACTCAGAATATAGATTAGCTGATTTCCACTATGTTACGGATCGCGACGTTTTTAACACTTGGCTAATTATGAAGTTTTGTCACTTGTACCAACGTGTTCTTTCTTTTCTTTATTTTCAAGTAAAACGTTTTCACTTGGCTTTTTCGATTTTAAGTACAGAACCTGAAGCCGACATGGAAATTTTCAGTGGAGTCGATATCAATTTATACCTGTCATGAAAGCCAAATGGATAGGTCGACTGTATAACACTGTATCAAATCTAAAAAGACAAGTTCGAATCCTGGCCACGGCACTACACTTACCAAATGAAATTTCTCTTAGAGGTAAGCTACTCGCAAAGTGAAATGAACTCGAAATTAAATATTTTTTGTTAAATACATACATACATACATTCATATATATATATATATATATATATATATATATATATATATATATACATATATATATATATGTGTGTGTGTGTGTGTGTGTGTGTGTGTGTATGTATACATCACATATATATATATACACATACATACTCGTATATATATAAAGAGATAGTATAGAACAATTTCTTAGCCTCATGAAATGTTCAAACACAGATTATACCTACATATATTAATATGCATATATATGAATGTGTATATATATATATATATATATATATATATATATATATATATATATATATATATATATATATTATACGTACGGACGTGTATATATATAGAGAATATATTTGCGTGTGTACATGTATACATACATGTATGTACAATTTGTATATAGAATTGTTGTGTGGCTAAGAAATTATTGTTTGTGCGTCTTTATTTACTGAATACATCGTAATATCCTATTAATATCTATAGGATGTTACTGTTAAACTGAACAGATGTGTTTTAAGCACGGAAATAGCGTATTGACATGAGTATTCCTATTGTTATATATTTATTTTTTTAATGTTTAACCTATTTTGAGACTTTCATATATTATATATTTTGATGATCCCATTATCTATTTGATTATGTTTTATTTCTTCATTTTTCTTTATATATTCTAGTTATATGTTTTTGATTTTCATCTATTTTTTAGTGTTTATTATCTTATTTATTTATAATAACTAAATATTGTATTATCTATCATTTATATATCCTATTAATATCTATAGGATGTTACTGTTAAACTGAACAGATGTGTTAGCACGGAGAAAAGCGAGTTGCAGATTCCAGTTATATTATTTTGTCACCGACCAAAACCTTTGGAGTCCATTACTCCTATGTTATCCCTGTCATTGTCAGATTGTTTTCATCTTTTGGTTATATCTTTATAAAACTAAAATGTAACACAAATTCTTTAATAAATTTTGTGCATGTTAGTATCATTTCCTGTTTTTTCCTTTCATTATGATGAAATTTCGTAGGCTGTTTTTCGTAGATATCCATCTTTCAATCATTTAAAAGGCTAACATTTTTGTATTTCCCATTAAAACTAGTGTTATTGAAGTATATGAAATCAGCAGTTAGCTTTTGGATTCATAATCTGGAGGTTTTTTACACATGTGATTTAATCCAGATCTGGTGACAAATAAAAGAAAATGTTGTGTAAGCAAATTATGTAATGTGGTTGTATGGTATAAAGCACGTGTTGCAGTATTGTAAGTAAAGTCCTGTTTCCCTCAGACATCCACGTGCAATATTTTCGTTATTCCTCTTTTGAAAGCAAAGTTTCATTTCGCGGACTAAAAACATCACTTTACTGAGGTCATGGAATTGTATCTGCCTATTCTTCAGTGGTTTTAATGAAACTGTAATCTTTCTGCGTCACGATTTTCTTATTATTCTTAATCTTAAGGATGCAAACTCGAGTCTTTTCGAGCATACGTCTGATGGTCTTTGGCTCTCATCTTTAGGAACTAGTCTAATTCCCCTCCTTAGAATGACATCTTTGAAGAAGAAGTGAAGGAGACTCCTTAAGAAAACGTGGAGACTTGAAGGAGAGCTGCTAAGAAAATATGCCATTCAATACCATTGGCCATGTTTTGATAGGCTGGCCTATGGTTGCTGTAAACTCTCGACGGTTCTTGTACAAATGACACAAAATTATTCCTAACATTAAACTTTAAAATTATCAAGATGAAGATATATATATGTATGTATATATATATATATATATATATATATATATATATATATATATATATATATATATATATGTGTGTGTGTGTGTGTGTGTTTGTTACAATTGTCGTTTAATATACAATTCGCTCTACTTCTGAAATAATACCTAAGGGGAATTAACAAATGGTTCGTCACCCGGCAGGATCGAATTGGCGATCAACGAATTTCAGACGCATCTATCGGCTGTCATGGTGGAGGTGCGTTGATACCATTGCTAAGTACAAATACCTGCGTTTGACGGGTGTGTGTACTGTAGAGTATGCACTATGTAATTTTACTTCTCTTGACAGCCGAGTGGCTTAAACTTGACAATACCGAGGACCTCAGTCAGTCAAAAGTTATTATTACCATACCGGGAGACATGTAATATTTGCATATCCCTGCACAAGGTAGGTATAAGTAAATATATAAAATATTTTCAATATTTGTTATTGCCTTAAATTCGTAATTAATTTGAAATTAAGCTTATAATATAAATAATGATGTAATAAACATGTGCAAGCAAGTATTGATGGGACCGACACTAGGATGATAGAGAATCAGTGATATATATATTATATATATATATATATATATATATATATATATATATATATATATATATATATATATATATATATAGAACCGAAAATAATATTATTTTTTCATTATGTCGCGGACCCCAGTTTTGGAACCACTGGCCTAGAGCAGTCACTTTTCAGCAGTTCTACCCTGCCAGGTGGCGAACACTTATCAATTATAATTGCCCTTTGGTATTATTTCCGACGCAGAGCAAATGGGTTATTAAACGACATTTGTAACTTAATGCTCGTGTGTTCGCGCGCGTGCGAGCGCACACACATATAATATATATATATATATATATATATATATATATATATATATATATATATATATATAGTGTGTGTGTGTGTGTGTGTAAGCAGAACGTCGTTGATGGTCTCTGTTCGGCAGTTTGATCTTGCCAGGTGGCGAACCCTTATCGATTATAATTGCCCTTGGTATTATCTGAGGTAGAGCGAATTGGTTATTAAACGACGTTTGTAACTTGCATTTTGTGTGGTTGTACACACACACACACACACACACACACTATATATATATATATATATATATATATATATATATATATATAAATATATATATATATATACATATATATATAGATAATATATATATATATATAAATATATATATCATATATATATATAATATATATATGTATAGTATATATGAATACTTATCACATCACCGTGATTCATATAAATCATTCGAGGTACAAATGTCCATTAATATCTAATTCGCTCTACCTCGGAATTCATATATTTTCATATATGTACCGAGGGGAATTTTTAGTTGTTAATAATTTCGTCCCCCCATGGGATCGAACCACCGTCCAGTCCAACTGGGACGGTGGTTCGATCCCATGGGGGGACGAAATTATTATCAACTAAAAATTCCCCTCGGTACATATATAAAAATATATCAATTCCGAGGTAGAGCGAATTAAATATTAAAGGACATTTGTAGCTCGTATGATATGTATGTATATATAATATATATATATATATATATATATATATATATATACACACACAATTATGTATAAAGCAGTCTATAAAAGGGTACAAATTAGAAGTAATAGACCCCCCCCCTCTCTCTCTCTCTCTCTCTCTCTCTCTCTCTCTCTCTCTCTCTCTCTCTCTCTCTCTCTCTGAAATAACATTTTACGAGTGTCGAGTATCTTCAGGGCTATGGCACTTGCTGCCCTTTATTTGTTTAAGTTGAAATGCGTTTGCATCTGTCAACTAAAATATCTAAAAAAAGGCGTAGAAAGTAAAATACGTATTTACGATGACGAATACTAAATGGAGATGTAAAATAACATTAACATGATCACAGAATAGATGAGCATCTGAAAGTTTACGTTAAGAAGACAGGAATGACAGAAAGAGAGGAAAACCAGAGTGAGATAATTTCAGTTATAATAAGCAGGGGCGCTTTTCGCATATAAATCGAGTATGAGGTCTTTGATGCATTATACATTTAATTCAACAGAGGGCGAAGGCCAATGAATTCTGATTCTCATTCACGAGAATGGTTTATTTATGAGGAAGCAATTGAAACTGCGATGATCAATAAACAATGTAGATCGTCACTGATTTAGCAAATGTGTAAACCTGAGGATGATTATAGGGCAATCACAAGTATTTGTTATAGTTGAAATGACATGGGCTCTTGTTGCACACAAGCAACAGTACTGTCAATAACATAACCTGTGCTGAGGTATGAAATGAATAACCAATAAATCACAAATAATGTTACCTGGGCTGTGTTATACGCAAACAAACAGTCTGTGTAATTTGGGTTCTGTTATACATAAGCATATAAATGATATGAAAGGGCTGTTGAATTTGGATCACTCTGATCAGGAATAAAATAAGAAATATAAATTTTTTCAACGATTACATTTTTTATGTAAGGGTTTTCCTTTGTTTAATTCTGAATTGCTTGATGACGAGATTGGCCATGGTATTTCCTTGTGAGATTTTATATTAAACAATATATATGTATTTAAAAGAATAAACAGCGAAGAAATAGCGAGATACCCCATTATAGTTACCCAAGAAGTCTGAGCAGTTGTAGAGAGAATGCAAGAATGCTACCAAAAGTTATTTCAAGCCATATTTAACTGATTTTTATTATGTTTAAGATGTTTTGAATAAAAGCTCACTTGCTGCATTTAAAAGCGTGGAAAAAACAGGCTATTATAATTACAATATTTAGAATAAGGTTATTGAAAGATAATGAGGGTGTGAACCAAGTACATGAATCATCATGATATAGAAAACATACATAAAGTGCATCAACTTATTTCTTACATATTTCCTAAATTGAATAATAACATCTGTCTCCAAAGTAGAAAATATTAGCTGCCATAGGTCTCGGAAAGCCAGACGGTTACGCCACTTGAGGTGTTCAGAAGTAGAAAAATCGGAAACCCCGACTACAAAGGCATAGCTGTATTTTTGACGTTCATAATAAGTCCATTGACGTCATGATGTGGGTGGATCAGACCGAGATTAATTAGTCGCGATAACTCCAGCAGTTTCATTAACTAAAAGCCATTTACTTTTAATACACGAGTTGTGGCCTCTGATCCGCTCCATTTCTTTACTGCTACTTGTAGTTATGAGCGCTAATTTATTTGTGTTATAATAATTTTTAATCTTTTAGCTTAATATTTGACGGACTACATTTCAGGTAATCCATCTAATGTCATATATATTTTATTAATGCTGATATATAGTATGTATATATATATATATATATAATATATATATATATATATATATATATATATGTGTGTGTGTGTGTGTGTGCGTGTGTGTGTGTTTGTGTGTGTGTATGTCTGTTTATGTTTGTCCCTTGTATCCTAGAAAAGACAGAAGACAGTGTCATGTAAATCCCAAAGAATGGAGAAACGGAGAGCGTTGCCATGTGTCTTAGGCATTCTCAAACAAGTGACATGCATTAGAAAAGGCCATTAAGACTAAGACGAGGTAATATTTGATAAACGTCTCACAATTAAAGGAATATATATTCATTTGATGCATACAAAACCCAGGTGCTGGTTTGCATAAAATTAGTGTAAATACACTCTTATACATACAATCTCTCTCTCTCTCTCTCTCTCTCTCTCTCTCTCTCTCTCTCTCTCTTTCTGTCAGAGGATCAGTGATCATCAGGCATAAAATCACTAGAAAGGGTATTCCTTCACCCTGGCATATAATTGCAGAATAAGGCATAGCTCATTGGAGATGGAATTTATCGTAGTTTATGTTGTACAGTAAAGCTGTTATGTTTTAGTCATTTAGAAAAAATATCGTTGGTCAACTAGTGAATCTGGATTTTTTTATTTTTGGTTTTCTGCAAAAGAAAACTATTGAGATGGCTTTGTCTGCCAGTCCTCACTTTTTCTCTCCGCCCCTCCGCCCTCAGATCTTAAAAACTACTGAGGCTAGAGGGCTGCAAATCGGCATGCTGATCATCCCCTCTCCAATCATCAAACATGACAAATTGCTGCCTTCTAGCCTTAGTAATTTTTATTTTATTTAAGGTTAAATTTAGCCATGATCGTGCTTCTGGCAACATTATAGGACAGGCCACCACCGAACCGTGGACGCGTGTCATACAATATTATACGCTGTACAAAAACTCAGTTTCGTCGTTGAAACTTAGGCGCAATTTTGACTTGTATATATTTTGAGCAGTTACGATGAAGTTGCAAGTAGATAGGTAGAAACTAATAAGGTTAACTGTCTTCAGGAATTGTGTCGTAAGATTTGAAATGGTGAGAATTGTGGTGATAAGTAACAGTAAAAGGGTTAGTATGGCAGGCAGCTTGGTTCGGTGCTCTACAGTGTTCTGTTCTTGTGTGAAAAACGGGTTGGTGAGATGAGCGAATCATCTGGTAGTTTTAGGTGGTGCTGAATAAATTATGTAGAAATGCATTGGAAAGGAGGGGGCTTAATATCCAGAGTATGTGAGAGTACGTGCTAGGTAGAGGTTAATAGTTTAGTGTATATAAGGCGATTTAATGCACTGTTGATGAGTCTTTGGTGTACACGGTCTGAAGCGGATATCGTGGAACTTTTTCTACACCCAATGGTCATCTGCGTTTAACTTAGTGAATTATAGATGTGACAGTGACAGTGTCCGTTTTAACACTTAAAACAGCGCCTCAGTGGCGTGGTCGGTATGGTGTTGGCGTGCCACCTTGTTGGCCGCGAGTTCGATTCTCGGGCATTCCATTGAGGGATGAGAGACGTGTATTTCAGGTGTTAGAAGTGCACTCTCGACGTGGTTCGGAAGTCACGTAAAGCCGTTGGTCCCGTTGCTGAATAACCACTGGTTCCATGCAACGTAACAACACCATGCAAACAAACACTTAAAGGATAAACACACACACACACATATATATTATATATATATATATATATATATATATATATATATATATATATTGTGACAAAGAATCCAAATATCTGATTATTACACTTACCGAACATAACATTCAAAGTTAGCTAGAATTACCTCGTAGAAGCCAGACACTTGAACCTTCACAACAGGTAAAATACGACTGAGTCCTCTGAAGGCAACAGCCATCCCTTATAAAGCTTGTTAAACACGCAAGAAATCAGACAGAAGTTCATTCAAACAGTGTGAGGTATTCATATAGGCTTAAGTTAATTAAAGGGCATTGCAAACAAGTGTCTACCTCC
>NC_087201.1:116343697-116368697 GCF_015104395.2 Macrobrachium nipponense
GATGGCAAAAGACTGAGTGGAAACTTAGAATTTCTGTGGAAGCAAATGTTGAATTGTCTCAATATGTTGTTGAGCCAACTCTTCTCTGTCGGAGCAGGAAAAGTGTGCAAAGGTGAAAGTTTATGTAGAAAACAGCGAACAATTGAGAATGTAAGGAATGTAGTGAAGAGGAAGGCCTAGGAAGTGCTAGATGTATATGGTGTAGAAGATGCATTAAAAAGGACATGTCTAACCTCAAGCGAATGAGACAGTGTGCAAGATAGAGGTGTATGGTGCAGCGCGTACACTGCTGATGATTCTTCTGTGCCGACGAAAGAATCATCTGATGTTGCATAAGTTATTTTGTATTGGGGTTCATTTATGTTTCGGTAGGTAGGTATATATAAATATATATATAATATATATATATATATATATATATATATATATATATATATATATATATATATGTGTGTGTGTGTGTGTGTGTGTGTGTGTGTGTATGTATGTATGTGTGTGTGGCACGTGTAATATATATATATATTATATATATATATATATATATATATATATATATATATATATATATGCTTATATGTCACTAATTAGAGCGTGACAATATATTTGGCCAAGACCACAGGAAAGATGAAAGAAGGAGTACCGAGTGCTTTCGTGTTATTTCAACACATTTTCGAGGTACAGTGCTAAAAACATAGAGAACATCTAACAAAGTAAACATAAAAACTTAAAAAAATGAAAAACAAGTATTCAAAGTCCGGTTAAAACCAGTACAGCAGGTACAGAACAGCTCAACAGGTGATTAAAAAGAAACAACCCTACAAATCTCGTTAACAACAAATGGGTCCAGTTTGTACATACCATGGCCTGCATTCATTAAGTCACCGTGATATTTACTAAAACCAGATTCAATAATATTCCTACGAGTTATATTATTTCAATATAAAACAATCACGTGATTAAAATTATTAATGTGTAAAAACAAAGCATTCGACATATGTCCCGTTCTCACACTATATCTACGTATGTTGTTTAATTCTGGTGTCCAGTCCCTTCCCAGATTGTCCGATATAAAAACACTTGCAGTTCATGAGAAACTTTGGGAGAATTCCTTTTTAGTATGCTTTTCAGTGTATTTGAAAATTTAAAAACAAGATTAATATTAAATTTCTTGCAAAACCTTGGAACCCTCCGCAAGAGGTCATTATATGGAAAACGAGCATATTATCATTATTAAAAGCCATTCTCGTCGTTACAGAATAAAAAGTTTTTTGTGCTTTTTGTAAAGCACATTCAATAAAATATTTAGGGTATTTTAATTTTTCCGATATGTTGAAAATATTTTCAAACTCTTCCTGAAGAAATTCCGGGCTGCAGGTACGTAAGGCTCTTAAAAACATGGAAGAAAAAGTAGCCTTCTTGACTTGATTGGTATGGTTAGAATAATAGTGAATGTATGAATTTACATTTGTAGGTTTTCTATACACTGAGTATTTAAAGCCATTTCGAGTACAATGAAAGACAACCATGATGTTCTTCTTCACAAGTAAAATTAATGGAAGGTACTAAATTGTTCAGTTTAGACAGAAATGCATTTACATTTTCGGTTAGAGGCCATATGCAAAAAATATCATCTACTTATCTAAACCACAGAACACCATAAGGGAAAATATTAGGTAAAAATCTTGTTTCGAAAAATTCCATATATAAATTACTTAAAACAGGCGAAAGAGGATTTCCCATTGCAATACCAAATTTTTGTGTATAGAATTTGTCATCAAAAGTAAAAACAGAATCACAATTGCAGAGTTTAACCAGTTCTATAATATTATGAGTGGACAAGGGTAAATCATAATTATCTAGAAATTCAGCTAAATATTCAAGCAAGTCATTTATAGGTACTTTTGTAAACAGAGATACAACATTAAAGCTAATCATTTTAAACTTAAAATTAATAGTTGTACTATTTAGTTTTTGTATCAGATCTACATTATGTTTAATATTAGAATTCGAAATGCTTCCTACTAAAGGTGAAAGAATCTTAACCAGATATTTTGAAAGCTTGTAAGTACATGACCCAAAAGAGCTGATAATTGGTCTAACAGGGTTACCAGGTTTATACTAAGTAAGCAAGATTACAAAGATAAACTGCACATACTGCTGAGTGATGTTAATACTTATGATCTACTGACATCATATCCATCTGAACTTGTGCTTTCTCATTTTAAGAAGAAGGTCAAAAGTATCTTAAAAAATAATAAAGATTTGATTAAACAATTTGTAACAATATCTCCAACTTTACCTTACTTGTATGGTCTTGTTAAAACTCATAAACCTGGTAACCTCGTTAGACCAATTATCAGTTCTGTTGGCTTTTCTTCTTACGGAGGGTTCCAAGTTTTTGCAAGAATTTTAATATTAATGTTTTTTAAATTTTCAAATTCACTGAAAAACATACTAATAATGAATTCTCCCAAAGTTTCTCAGGGCTGCATTTATGGGGTTCCTTGCATGAACTGCAATTGTTTTTATATCGGACAATCTAGGAAGGGACTGGACACCAGAATTAAACCTCCTAGATATAGTGTGAGAACGGGACAAATGTCGAATGCTTTGTTTTTACACATTAATAATTTTAATCACATGATTCATTGGGAGGGAGCAAAAGTTGTTTTATATTGTAATAATATAACTCGTAGGAATATTAAGCCATGGTATGTACAAACTGGACCCATTTGTTGTTAACGAGATTTGTATGGTTGTTTCTTTTTAATCACCTGTTGAGCTGTTCTGTATCTGCTGTACTGGTTTTAACCGGACTTTGAATACTTGTTTTTCAATTTTTTCAGTTTTATGTTTAATTTGTTAGATGTTCTCTATGTTTTTAGCATTGTACCTCGAAAATGTGTTGAGATAACACGAAAGCGCTCGGTACTCCTTCTTTTATTTTTCCTGTGGCCTTGGCTAAATATATATATATAATATATATATATATATATATATATATATATATATATATATAAATATCTATATAATATATTATTAATATTTCGGGGGACTGTAACAGGAAAAAAAGTTTTGATAATGTGTGTAGAAGGACTTTGAACTGACAGGAATGAGTGTGGATAACCTGTAATTGGCAAGGTAGGAAGGGTATAAAAGACTGCTGTGCCTTAGAATTAAATGCAAAAATGTTTGTCTGAGAAAACAAGCGACATTGTTTTTAGTCACGGAGATTCTGAATTAAATGAGATTTAAGAGAGTTTTGTGGGAATGTATGTAGAAGATTGTTGGAAAGGTGTAAAAAAATATATATATTCTTACTGTACACCAGGAAAGGAGAAAATGACAAGGAAAAGATTGTGTTAGTACAGAGTAGATGGAGTGCGAAGTCTGTGAACTCAATGGTGAGAGTAGCGTGGCTGGACTATAGTTATGTGGTCTGTATGTGGTGAAGACAAAATTTACTAGATCTAGCTTTGTGTTTGAGAAAGAAGGGAAAAGTGTGTCCGTGTAAGTGTTATTGATAAGAATGGGAGAGGAATGTATATGGCGACAATGGATGAATTGTAGAAAGGTGGAAGGTATAGCAATAAGAGGAATTTTAAGGTATCGGAGGTTAGAAAAAGAGGTTAAAAGCAGTAAGGTTTGGGATGAAGAAGTAGGTGTAGTTGCATTATAGAAGAGGAGACAGAGACCAGGTGCAATTCTGTAAGAAGAGGGATATGATGTTGAAATAGAAAGAGAGAAAACCAAAGTGAGGAATAGAAGAAAGAAGGTGAGCAAGTGAGAGTAAGATCATCTGTATACAATAAGGTTAATGAAAAATGGAGTTTGAAAGTGTTCGAAATAAGAAAAAGTGGAAAGTAATTGTTAGGCAGAGTAAAGTCTAGAGGGTAAAATAAAAGCAAGACGTTGGAGCAGTGAGTATTAATTTGTTGAAATATTCCAGGATGTGCGAATGAATGGATTAGTGCGAATGAAAGAAAAAGTGTAATCTGCTGTGTTGAATTGCTTGCTAAGTTTACAAAATGATGTAAGCAGAATTGAAAGGTTGAGAAATGTGAAGATACATACCAGTGATTTAAAGTATTTTCAGTGAAAATATTGAGCACAATTCTTAGGTGGTTTTTATTGTAAAGGAGGGAATTGGGGAAAAACTTAGTCTCTGGAAACAAAGTTGAAAATATATGAAGGATTGTTAGTCAGTTCTCCTTTAGAGAATTGAAGAGTGGATGCTGAATGCAAAAGAAAGAAAAGCGGTGTGAATATGTTGAGATGAATTGTTGTGTGAAATATGTATGGTGTTGAAATGGGGGAATACACGACAGGACTGAGTAGAGTGCGCTAGGTTTGTGAAAAGAGTATATGATTTGACACTGAAATTGTTAGATGGGAGGAGGAGAGGAAGACCTACACACGATTAGATAGAAGATCTGAGAAAGACATTGGAAAGGAACAGCCTTCATATCGAGGATGCGTGTTTTCTACGAGGCAAATGCACAGTGTCTTTAGTGGGTTCGGTGCACTGATGAATGAGCCTTCTGTTAATTATTATTATTATTATTATTATTATTATTATTATTATTATTATTATTATTATTATTATTATTAGTCAGATTATATACCCTTATTCATATAGAACACTCCTACAGGGGCCATTGACCTGTTAAATTCTAGCTTCCGAAGAAGGTATTCATTCGAAAGTAGTTACGGAAGAGAAAGAAAGACAGAAAGAAGAGATTAGTTATTAGAAAAAGGGTAAATTAATAAACTAATAAATGAAGAAAGATAAAAATATAAATAAAAGTGTCCAATAAAAGACGAATTGTTTCAGGGTGCTAACGCATTGCATTTCGCTTGAACGTTTGAAGTTCTGATTGCTCTACAGCAGGGCTCTCCAAACTATGGCCCGCGGGCCACATACGGCCCGCCACATAATTTCATCTGGCCCGGCAAAAAAACAGTTTCAGGAGCGATTTGCTGACCTTTATGCCAATTAAAGCAAATGACTGCAATGCTGAAAATCTTCCAACTCAATTTCAAATGGAAATTATTGATCTCCAGGCAGATGACAAACTGAAAGATAAGTATAGAGAAGGAAATCTGATTGAGTTTTATAAATGCCTGCAGCCAGATCAGTTTCCAAATTTGATAAAGTTTGCTTGTAGTTTTGTGTCCATTTTTGGTACAACATACTTGTGTGAACAAACATTTTCCAAAATGAAGTATGTGACATCTAACTATCAAGCAAATTTGTCTGATGATCATTTGAAATCAATTCTTACAATTGGCTCATCTAATCTGGAACCTGATTTCAATGAAATTTTGCAGTCAAAACGTCAGTATCATTCGTCACACTAATTTGGTTGCATAAAACTAAAGGCAGGAATCTATTTAGTTTACCCTGATTTTTTCCAACAAGATATGTTTTAATTTTTTCATGTTTATACTGTAATATTTGAGGAAATTAAATTACTGACACTGATTTTTTTCCTTTGGCCCGCATAAATGTGGGACATATATAATGTGGCCCTTACATTGAAAAGTTTGGAGACCCCTGCTCTACAGCATATGATGCCATGGCCTTTGTTGCGGTGGCACTCGAACGAGTGAAATGGTTACCTCTTCAATTCTAATTAGCCAAGAACATTTTTCTTAGTCGATTAGTTTATGTTCATAGGCATCTCGGGTAGATTCGGTGTAATTAATTCATAAACTATATCTCAACATTAATTAAAAGTAAATAACGTTGAGGTATTTTAAGTGGTCTTCAGTTTCCGTTGCTATGTCTTATTAGTAATGAATCTATAATCCAGTGATTACATATAACTTAGATTTACCCCTTATGTCAATAAAGCCACTCGGGTTTAAGTTAAATTCCAGAATATTTTGACCAGTCAGATAAGGTCTGGCAAATTGAGATTACTATAGCGTGTTTCGTAGTTCACATGTTGCTAGTCCACAAAGTTTCCAAGTCTACCTTTTCTTCAGAGATAATTTACATAGCGTTTAAAGTTGATTACCTAGAGAAGATAAATTCTACAAAGAAAAGGTGGTTTGAGATTGAGATGATTCACTCATTCATTCATTCAGTAATAAAGAGAACATCACAGTAGTGGTGGCATTAGGCATGATGAAGTGAACAAGCTCTTTGAAAGTAATATGACATGTCAGAATTCATGAAAAAGTCTGGAGATAAGCTGTGAAAAGCAAAATAATTCTCGAGAAAAGCTGAATATGAACTGAATTTAGTATCTAGTTAGGAAATACTTTACTGCAACCTAATGCTTTGTCAAAAAAAAAGAAAAAAAAACATTAAAACTAGTCCCGAGGTTTATTGTACAAGATAATCTGTATATAAAGGTATTTTTTTTATTAACGTGCGTGTTTCGGATCAATACACTCTCTCTCTCTCTCTCTCTCTCTAATAACATTTGGAAAATGAAGGATTCCATGTAAGCTGTCACTTACATCTTACCTGAATTATGTCATGCTTTGTGCCATAACCTATACTATGAAGTGCTGTCAAGGTATTGGGTTTCAAGCGGCTCTGCGTTCCACCTTGCATCATGGGATGACATGGAAAATCATTTCGGCGCATTGTATGCTTGCATTTGCGTGTGCCAGCCTGCTTGCATTCATGCACGATAGTGTGCACAATTCCTTAGATAAATGATGAATTTGGCTGTTATTGTGGTCTCTCCTCTCACTAGAAAAAGTCCTTTAAAAAGAAACGGCTTTCGTGTATGTTATATATATATTATAGTATATATATATTATATATATATAATATATATATATATATGTATATATATATATATACGTATATATATGTGTGTCTGTGTGTGTATAAGACATTTATCACGCAGTGGCTCCAGAGGAACACTGGAACAGCCACTGCCACGTTTATCCCATGTGCAGAATATTGCCACAACATCAGGTACTTCATTGACCTATACATAAGGCTCATCAGCAACAAGCTGAGCCTTCCTCACATGAGGCCCATTATTCATTTTCTTGGACATATTCTTGGAGATTGTGATGGTAATTGCTTCTTAGGAAAGAAAGATAAAGGAAAGGAGAACGCATTTTCGAGAAGTTCGGCAGTAAGGAGGCTTTCGCGCCCATGTTGGAGGCGCCTTTTTCTCGCGGCTGTTCTGGAATCATCGGGCGTGTTGTGGAGCGCAAGAACGCGCCAGTGTGTCGGGAGAAATGCCGCGATTTCTGATGCAACACCTCGTCTAGATTCATCTAAGAACTTCCGGAAACCTCAGGAGTCTGTGACGCTCGCTGTAGGCTCCGCCCCCAGAGTGCCATATAAATACGACGAACGAACTTTGGAGAGCAGTGATCGTAAGAGAGAGACTCCAGTTAGTCACAGAGAGATATCCTCAGTAAGAGCCACAGATCAGATTATCAGTGAGAGATCAGCAGCAGCAGAGATCATCCGTGAGAGACAAGAGAAAAAGGAACTAACGAAGGATCAGGAAAAAGTTGCGGTGAGCGAGAGTTGGTTGAATACTGGTCTAGTTGTCTTCAGGACTGCACGTCCGTGTTATCTCGTCGTCGAGCAGACTTCAGAGAAGAAAAGGTCCTGCTAGGGGTTTTGGTGAGTTCCTGCCTTACAAGTAGACTATTTTCTGCAATTCGGAGTCAAGATGACGTCTGCATTCACCGTTTTCCTTTTGAGAAGCCATCTCCTCGAATTGTCAAATTGACTAGCAAGTATTTGAATTGCCTCTCTGTTCCCCCAGTTCATGCAGTATAAGACTCTATCTTTTTATGTAAATAGGAGATACCATTCTGCATTTACCTTTGTTAGTAAGCTTGTAAATAAACCTTTGTTGTGTTAGTGTTTCGTTCTATATTCGTATCCCCAGTTTCAACTGTTGGTGTTGAAATATTTTTTTTATTATTTCATATCGAACCTGAAGCGGACCTCTCTCAGAGGCCGTAACATTGTGTCGACCTTTGGCCAGGATATTTCGACACCGTAACATTGTGGCGACCTTGCCTAGGCTATCAACACTTTAACAGTTTGAAACGGAGAATATTGAAAGAATCAGAATGAGTGACATGGTGAAAGAGTTTATTGAGTCAAGTAAGCTACTAGGTCTAGAGGGGAATGATCTCCGTGAGTATGTTGAAAAGAAAGAAAGAGAAAAGTATGAGAGAAATGAAAGAGCGGCTGAGAGAGAGGAAAGAGCGGCTGAGAGAGAAGTAATGAAAATGCAGCAAGAGAGAGAAATGTTGGTAATGCAACAGGAAGAGAGAGAGAAAGAGCGTATACATGAGCAGGAAGAGAGAAAGAGAGAGCGTATGCATGAGTTGGAAATTGCTCGGTTAAGGGAGAGTACTCGTAATGGGCGGACAGGCGAGAACGAAAACGGAGCTGATACGTTAGGTATGAGTGCAGTGTTAAAATTAGTACCAAAGTTCGATGAGGAAGATGTTACGACATATTTCATGTGTTTTGAGAAGTAGGTTCTCCTAAAGAAATGTGGACTTTATATTTGCAGTCAGTTTTGAGTGGTAGGGCACTTACTGTGTATAGTTGCATGTCTAAGGAGGAATGTGATAATTACGATATCGTGAAAGAAACTGTTCTTTGCGCGTACAGGTTAGTACCGGAGGCGTACCGTAAGAAATTTAGAAATTTGAGAAAGGATGAAAATATTACGTATGTAGAATATGGTAAGAAGTTAGAAAGGCTGTTTTTTGATTGGTTAACTTCTGCTAAGGTTGAGGATTTTGATAGTTTGAAGAACTTAGTGTTGTTAGAAAACTTCAAAGATAACGTATCCCCTGAGATTAAACTTTATATAGAGGATAGGCGAGAAGTATCTTTTGCAGGAGCAACTAGGCTAGCTGACGAATATAGTCTAACTCATAATTTGAGTGTTGGTAAGAAACGAAATGATCCTTCGTCTGGTAGAGTACAAAGCAGTAAAGGTTTCAGTCCTAGTAATAGCAATGCGAGTAAAAGTGACTATTCCTGTTATACATGCGGAAAACCTGGTCATACGTCTAAGGTTTGTAAGAGTAAAGTGGCATCTAGTGGCTCAGAATTAACTTGTTTCCAATGTAATGGGAAAGGGCATTTAGCGAGAAATTGTGCAGTAGAAAAGAAGGACGGTAAGAAACCAGTGTCTCTAGTTAACCTTTCATCAAGTAGGGATGATGTGATGAGAGAAACTAGGAAAGTTTTTGGTGAATTTCTGTCAGAAGGCATAGTTTCCTCTCTTGGAGGAGTAGATTCGAGAGAAGTAGTCTTGCTTCGAGACACAGGCACTGCTGTCTCACTGATCAGAAGAGAGTGTGTGCCAAACAGGGCAGAAATCAATATGGAAGAGAAAATCATGTTAGGTGGATTTCCTAACACTTGTGTTCTTTGTCCCTTGTTGAAGTTGAATTTAGAAAGTCAGGTAGTGTCAGGAGAAGTAAAACTTGCAGTTGTGGACAGTTTGCTCGTCAAAGGCGTTGACATTATTGTCGGTAATGACTTAGCTTTATCCAAGAATGTGAATCCTGTTGTGAGAAATATTCCAGTGCCTGAAATGGTCGTAACTAGGTCGGATTTAGATACAGACGTAGACTACGGTCATAATTTGTTCGTGGATTCGAACGAGTGTAAGTTCGTGGATTTGAACGAGAGTAAGTTCGTGGATTCGAACGAGTGTAAGTTCGTGGATTCGAACAAGTGTGAGTTCGGGGATTCGAACGTGGGTAGGTTCATGGATTCAAACGAGTGTGATAGAGGTAGCGAAGTTGATCTTGGCATGAGTGTGGCTGAGAGACCTAACTCGATCGTTGACAGTGATAGCCAAAGGGAAGGCGTAGCTGTCGAGAGTAACGTTGTAAATGTACTTGTATCTAGTCCTAGTTATGGTGATGAATTAGGCTCTAACGTTTTGGATAAGGATGAGCTAGTCATGTTGCAGAGAGAGGATGAGACACTAACCCGAATTTTTGAGTGTGAGCTGGATGATGATCTCGATGATGTGTGTAAGGAAACTTTTTGTGTAATGGACGAAGTTTTGTGTTGTGTTCGTCCTAAGTCAGGTAGTGAAGGGGGAATCACAGAAAAATTAGTAGTTCCTAGGAATTAATTTTGAAGTTAGCACACGATGAGCTAGGACATTTGGGAGTAAATAAAACTTTCAAGTGTATTAGTAGGACGTACTTTTGGCCTAAGATGGAAAATGACGTGAAGAGATATGCTTTAAGCTGTCCTGAATATCAAATTCCCGGGAAACCGAATCAAGTAATTACCAGAGTTTCGTTGTGTAATATTCCTTCAGTAGGCAAATCTTTTGAGAATGTATTTATAAATATGTTCGGAACTTTGCCTAGAGGTAAGGCTAGAGATGATTGCATAACTAATCTTGAGTATTATAAAAACAATTTAAGAGATGGTTGGCAACTAGCGAAGGAGAACGGAAGCGCTTGGCACTTAGCGAAAGAAAACCCGAACGGAAGTCAAGGGGGAACTGAAGGAAGACATGATCTTAGAGCAAACAAGAGAAGTTTGTGTGTAAGAGATAAAGTTTTAGTACTAGTCTCGAGAGAAAGTCCCTTTTTACCTTATAAGTTCGAAGGTCTTTTTTTAATTTTAGAGAAGAGGGGAAATATATATCATAGAATTAATGTGGGTAAGAGTAGAGCAAAGTTAGTAAATGTAAATTTTCTTCAGAATTATAAACAACGCCCTGTGCCGTGGCCTCCGCCCGTGTAACAGTGTTACTGAGTGAGATTAGTTTTGAGAAAAACACAAGAGGTGTTTTAGTATTTATAAGTTTTAATCAGAGTTCAGAAAACGGAAAAAGTAAGAGAGAAGGATAATGTTATAGCAGTAGCCTCTAGAGATTTTTCTCAGCATGAGTAGCCTAATAACTGTTTTCTGTTATCACACGAGTGAGTGTGAGTGGAGAAGCATGCATGTTTGACTGGATTAAAACTTTATGCAGAATTGTTTCCCCGCTGTTTAATTCTTGCTTCTCTTTAGAAAAAAATAAAATCAGTTGATTTCATTTTTTTCTCTTTTGGGGGGGCGTGTGATGGTAATTGCTTCCTAGCAAAGAAAGATAAAGGAAAGGAGAAAGCATTTTCGAGAAGTTCGGCAGTAAGGAGGCTTTCACGCCCGTGTTGGAGGCGCCTTTTTCTCGCGGCTGTTCTGGAATCGCCGGGCGTGTTGTGGAGCGCAAAAATGCGCCAGTGTGTCGGGAGAAATGCCGCGATTTCTGATGCAACACCTCGTCTAGATTCATCTAAGAACTTCCGGAAACCTCAGGAGTCTGTGACGCTCGCCGTATGCTCCGCCCCCAGAGTGCCGTATAAATACGACAAACGAACTTTGGAGAGCAGTGATCGTAAGAGAGAGAGATCGTAAAAGAGAGACTCCAGTTAGTCACAGAGAGATATCCTCAGTAAGAGCCACAGATCAGGTTATCAGTGAGAGATCAGCAGCAGCAGATATCATCCGTGAGAGATAAGAGAAAAAGGAACCAACGAAGGATCAGGAAAAAGTTGCGGTGAGCGAGAGTTGGTTGGATACTGGTCTAGTTGTCTTCAGGACTGCACGTCCGTGTTATCTCGTCGTCGAGCAGACTTCAGAGAAGAAAAGGTCCTGCTAGGGGTTTTGGTGAGTTCCTGCCTTACAAGTAGACTATTTTCTGCAATTCGGAGTCAAGATGACGTCTGCATTCACCGTTTTCCTTTTGAGAAGCCATCTCCTCGAATTGCCAAATTGACTAGCAAGTATTTGAATTGCCTCTCTGTTCCCCCAGTTCATGCAGTATAAGACTCTATCTTTTTATGTAAATAGGAGATACATTCTGCATTTACCTTTGTTAGTAAGCTTGTAAATAAACCTTTGTTGTGTTAGTGTTTCTTTCTATATTCGTATCCCCAGTTTCAACTGTTGGTGTTGAAATATTTTTTTTTATTATTTCATATCGAACCTGAAGCGGACCTCTCTCAGAGGCCGTAACATTGTGTCGACCTTTGGCCAGGATATTTCGACACCGTAACAGAGATATTATGTTCCTTTCGTTCTCCCTTCCCTTTCATCGCTACCTTGTCATTTTCCTTGTCTATCTCTCCTTTTTCCTAACAAAAGTTCCGAATCCTGTATCTTTTTAATCAGAATAATTTGAATTAATCTCTTGTTGACACACCTCATTTCTCCACGTAACTAAGCCATTTACACTACTTTTTATCCTGTCGTCGTTGTATCTCTACATCTCTTACCACTTTCATCCCTTCTTAATCCCCAAAGACTCATATTAATAGCTTCTGCCTTTGCTTCCGTCTGCCACATTCAACATTCACTCTTCGCTTACATAAACGAGAGCTGACTCGGCTCAGGAATTCCTTCGTACATTACAACTTTAATTTTTTAGATATTCCTTTTCTCTTTCAGAACTTTTGCGAAGTTCTTTTTATTTATGTTACATTATGATTTAGTAGTTACCATCATCCCTAATCATACTATCAGCCGTTACGTTTAATCATCAATAAGTATTTAAATCATCACTTCCTTTCTTTCACCAACCAGACATGAAGTCATTCCTCTATCATCCTGGCTTCCCTTTTCCCTTTCTGAGACTACATGAAGCCTTTTGCTATCCCATCTACCTATGCTAGGCAAACCTTATTTTCATCAACACCCTCCACATCATATCAGTTCCTTATTTTAATTGAAATAATATCTGATCATTATATAGTAAGCCCTCTGCTTATCTTAATGTACCTAAAATTGGCTCAATAAATTATTCAGACGCTTGTGCCATCTTTAACTTGAACTAGGATACCATTATTTTTTCTGATATCCTAATGGAATATTACCTGCATCCACCTATAAACTCTCTCTCTCTCTCTCTCTCTCTCTCTCTCTCTCTCTCTCTCTCTCTCTCTCTCTCTCTCTCTCTCTCATGGAATAAACTGCCACCAGAAGTTGTAAACAGCAAGCGTGGAAGAGTTTAAAAGGAAGCTAGACAAAATCGTTACGACACTGTGAATGAACAGTAAAACTCTCTCTCTCTCTCTCTCTCTCTCTCTCTCTCTCTCTCTCTCATCACCACAAACAGTTTCTTTGTAAACAGCAACAGTGTGGAAGAGTTTAAGAGGAAGCTAGACAAAATCATTACGACACTGTGAATGAAAAACAAGTTTTTAAAAACGCTCTCTCTCTCTCAAAATCTCTCTCTCTCTTCATCTCATCTCTCTCTCGTCTCTCTCTCTCTCTCTCTCTCTCTCTCTCTCTCTCTCTCTCTCTCTCTCTCTCCTCATCACCGCAAACAGTTTCTCTTTTAATCTTATCAATTCCTGATGCCTTTCTTTTCTACTCACATCATCAGCAGTCATATCCACAAACACTCTGATATTTACATGAACTTCTTTCAGGCTCACAGCTTTCAGTTCTGAGTCTCCTCTACTCTCCAAATTCTAGACTTGTCACAATATTTACTCCATCAACATTGGTCCTCATTTTTTTAAGAGCATTGATCCTTTTGCCTTTTCTATTTGAAATCTATTTGGTCATTATACCTTTTCCACTGGATTTACTACTTTTCAGTACAAATTTCCCTCTCGAATTAGTTTACAGAATCACCCCAGAGTTTCAGTTTTGTTTGTCATTTCATTTTCTTATGAATTATGTCCTTCGTACAGTCTTTCCATCTGTAATGCATCTGCATTTGCACTTCAATTTTCAACTTTTTTATTTATTGAACCTGTTTTTGTTGTTTGAGATTAAGCTGGCCTTATGCCAGCGCGGGTTCTTGCTCATAGAGCAGCCCGTAGGATTGAACCTGTCATTTGTTTATTCCACCATGTATTTGTTTTATTCTGTTTTACTATTTGTATTTACTACTATGAGATTCACAGCCTGTGTCCCGGTGTTTTTCCGGAATAAAATTTTATCAACGTACAAGACAAAGGTGACACTTTGTCACAGGATATCTTACATCCCTACCTAATTTTTTACTAGTCTGTATTACGAAGATTGCATAATTCTGGCAATTATAAGAGTAACACCAACTTCTTGTAGCCATCGCCAGCAAACTCAGAGGAATAGTTTTCGAAGGTATAATGACGTAACCTATGACGTCATTAACTTGCCTCCTTCTCGATGGATAATTGGCTATTCGTGAAAAAGTTTCCACCTCTGGCAACAGTGAAATACAACCAATACTCCTTGTTTACACTTTGTAGTAGTGGTGGTAGTAGTAGTAGTAGTAGTACCAGTATTTTATATAGGATTTATCCCGTGAGGTCGAGTGCTGGAATCCTTGAAGAAAAGGGTTTCCACAAGTAATCCGAGAAATTAGTTTCTGTCACTATTTCTCCATTGAAAAATTATACAATTAAAAATAAATTAACAAAGTAAAGAAAACTTTGGCATTCTTCGTAATAAATAGACAATTGCATAGGATTAGATTGGATTATACGTAGAATTTAGACTTCAAGCCAAGCACTGGACAATGACTTATCATAGCCGCCATTCTTGAAGCCTTGACAAGGTACGAATATTCACTCAGAATATCAGAGAAAGCTGTTTGTCGTCATCACTTTGTGGGCGGGACCAGACGTCATATGCTTACGTCACGTATAACTTTGAACCCATACACAAGAGCGTTCCGCCGGTGTCTTCGGCAGCTTTATTTTACTGTTATGAATATACTTTTTATTATGCGTAATAATGAATGCTGCTGAAAATTAGGTAGGGATGTAAAGTATACGATGGCTAAGTAATATCTTTGTCAAATGCACGGAAAAAAGTGATTCGGGAAAAACACCGGGATAAAGGCTCTGAATCTCATAGTAGTACTTCGTACAGACACTGATTTGCATAATTAATAAATATGTATTTGGATTTAGTATCTTCAACCTAAGCCCATTTTTTTATTTGGGGTACTGTTTAGACTTGACTACCTTTATCGAAAATTGCTTGGAACATCTTCCCCATTTTGGTGATATTCATCAGTTTAACTTCCGTTTAGTCTTTACCAGTATAAACCTTTTTCCCCCACCATTTCCTTTTACATAGAATACATGAAAAAATTTCAAGCGCCAGCATTTCCAACAATCAAAATGTTTTGTAAAACATCTTCAAAGAATTTTCCATTCCTGGACCATTTGAATACATCATGGTATCTAGCGTTGTTGCTTCACTCAGTAGTACTCGCATGCCGATTTCTTGTTCCATGGACATGCATATTTGTACTCTTTACAGTGCCCCATATCTTTTTGTTCTGTGAATTTTAAAATGCTCATGAAACACTGTTAATACGACAAAGCCATATATTTCAGTTGACAATACTCCAATCCTGATCACTAGTGGATGTGGCCAGATGATAAATCACTGCCTCAAAATTAGCCAAGTATTGTACCCATAACAAATGCTCATATGCAGCATGTTGAACTCCCCTGCACACTTGTACCATTCATGCCTATCTTGGATATTTAGGCCATTTCTTTTCAATACCTCTGCCACACCAGCTATCCAACAGTTTCTAGTTATGCCTCTTCCCTTTCTTAGCACTTCTGTTTTATACGTGTAAATTCATCAACATTGTCCTCCATTCTTGTCACATGATCGAGCCATCTTAAAGTACTCAGATCTATCTTGTCCTCTATGCTAGCCTTTTTACAACTTCTTTTCAACCACACGTTTCTTACCCTTCCAGCACATCTTTGTGCCACACTATGCACGCAATTCATTTCAGTAGATGCACATTTTTCCTTGCTTTTGCATTCAGCACCCCACACTACATTTCCAGGATGGAGATTTGGTTCAACAAACCGTTTGTTCATTCCTATCTAAATCCATAAACTGTTCAAGTTTCTCTCCATCTTTTTTTTTAAATACCAAACTGCCTTTCTTGCTAACAGGTTCTGTCACTCACATTTTCTCTCATCTTCTTTCCCACCGCTATCCCTACGTGAAGGGGTCGGTTGCCTGATGCGCCTTTCCTTACATCATCAGGCATGGTTTATTATTTGGCAAAGGGGTTTTTACGACCGAATGCCCTTGCTGTCACCAACCACAGTTATTGGCGATGGGCCTAGCCTTTTACTAAAAGAGTAAGACTGCAAGGCAGCAGTTGTGCTTTTAGTCGCCTTTTACGTCACGCAGGACCTACGGTGATAGTATTCTTACACCCCTACCACAGGGTGCATTTTCTCTCATCCTACAATCACACACACACACACACACACACACACACAATATATATATATTATATATATATGTGTGTGTGTGTGTGTGTGTGTATATATATATATATATATATATATATATATACACATCATATATTTACTGCCAAATACTTTTTTGAATTAACCACTTTCATTCTTCCAGCATCTACATTGAGACTCAAATCTCCTTTTTTCCGCTTTACGTATACCTTCGCTTTACTCTGTTTATTTTACTGTGGACATTTTGTCTCTCGCAAACACTATCAGGCTTATGGATCTTGACCAAAGTATAGCTCTTCATTGTCTTCAGTCAACACTGTATTAATTGTAGCATCGATCATTCGACTCATTTTATTATCCTAGAACTTTACATTTGCATGTGATTAGAAAGATACTGAACATCCTTGCTTCAGACCTACGTTTGCACCAAACCAGCGATTCCCCTAAATATAGATTCTAGCGCACTCTTAGCTTCCTTTGTAAAACCTAATTGCTAAGAGTAATTCGTCCTTCTATGTTATATAGTATCAACACCTTGGGTATTACCTCTACGTCGATTCTATTATTTACTTTTTTAATAGGCTGATGCCTGATTTGCATATTTCCTTGACATTCATTCATTTTTAGTAAACACTTAATCCACAGACTCTTCCATATGCAATCCACTCTGTCATTCTCATGTCAAGCCTTATATCTGTTTTATTTTCTCAGTTCAATTCCAAACATCCACGCATCTGAATACTGAATAACGTTTTGTCCTTTTAATTTTAACTGTTTCGTATATCACCTTTACCCTTTTATAGTGAAACGCTTACTATTCTCATTAATTCCTTTGAAACTTTTTTTCAAAAAAATACCATACAAACCATAGTTTGTAAGGTATCACTACTGCACCACAGCGTCCTAGATGTAATCCCATCAACTCTTGTTGTCTTTTCATTCTGCCTCTTAATTGTTCACCTTACAAGCTTTACGATCACTTTTGTTAGCACCTTACTCTAACCATTTCAGTTCTTGCTCCATTCAGCTTTTCTTTTCACTTATCCTCACATTAGAAAATCATCAGAAATCTCTCCATCAATCCAGGACTGCATTTACCTCTTTCGTTCACTAAATTCTTTATATCCTCCGTCAAGCAGTTTTCATTCACTCTTCATACCTTTTTAGACCCCATAAACACTCCATTTGGTCTCTGTGACCCCATCATCAAATCATACAAATTCCTCAACTATTCCTTCAGCCTGCTTGTCTTGACCTTTAGCTGCCAACAGTTATTACACTTTCTCCTCATATGTTCTCAGTTCATATCCAACTCACTAACACTAATTAAATTTACAGCCACATTTCACATATTCCTTTCCATGATTCTCTCTCTCTCTCTCTCTCTCTCCTCTCTCTCTCTCTCTCTCTCTCTCTCTCTCAAGGAGGTCAAGAGAGACTCTGATATCGGATTGAAACTTCCTCGAAGGAATGGAAAGGATTTGAAGAGTTCCCTCGCATTTTATTTTTGATATTGAATATTGAATTACCGAGTGCCAAAGCATTATTCTGTGACCATTTGGTAGGAAATGACACTCCCCTGTGTGTATGTATGCGTAAATGTATATATTTTTTAATACACTTTTTGCCGTTAAAAAGTACAAAACATTTTGCGTACATGAACATATATTAACAGCACCATACGGGTGAGGGAGAGATAAGGGAAAACGATTACTGTAAAGTTTATTATAAAAAGAGAAAAATGGTGTTCGTACATGCAGAGCAAATTCAGAAAATAATGGAACATCAACGAAATATAATGGGGAAAATTGAACTCGCTGTAGTCCTTGTATATTTAGGGTTAATGAATCTGGTGGGATTGTTCGGATGCAATGTAAAATGGTGTGGAAATATATTTTTGAGTGGTTTGTAAACACGCAAACACATCTCAAATTGACAGATAAAAAATGCAGTATATATATATATACATATATATATTATATATATATATATATATATATATATATATATTATATTCTATATATATATATATGTTTATATATATATATATATGTGTGTGTGTGTGTGTGTGTGTGTGTGTATGTGTGTGTGTGTATATTTATATTTACGTATATGTGCATAGCGTGGGGGTCCGGTATCTCTTAACCTTGACAATATTATTTCGAACTGGTAGTTACCCTGAAGAAGTAGAAGGGTAACGCCGGAGTCCAGCACGTCTGAGTAACAGTGGAATTTTTTTGGGGAAAAAAAAAGAGAATAAAAGCTTAAATATACAATGTGCTTATTTTCATCCCTGCATATTATATTGTATTTACGTAAATTTACATTCTGGTCTTTCACGACGTATCATTTTTTTTTTCTTCCAGATACATTGTGTGTTTGTGCCTGTCTGCTTTCATTCTTCCCTATTCCTTGACAGACGCGAGTCTCGAGAACTTTCATAACTCCGATAAGAAAGACACAAGTTTTCCCTGTTGTAAGCGAGAGAAGTTCACATCGCAATTTCGATATATGATGCGTTGGCCGATAGGAACAACTTCCATTTCTCGAAGGAAGTTTAGGGTACTGAGAAAACGCGGTGTGTCTTTTTATCGATCTTGCTGAATGCCTGGAGAGAGAGAGAGAGAGAGAGAGAGAGAGAGAGAGAGAGAGAGAGAGAGAGAGTTGATGCTTATCGTCATTATCTTCAAAATGACTGTAAATTCCAGAGGTGGAAATCTGTAGAATAAGAGCTCCAACATTGGACACAACATTTTCTGTATGAAATCTGTCAGTCCCCAAGTAGTCATTGCAATGAGCGAAATAAATGGTCTTAATTGTCGTACACAGTATAAACAGGATGCAAACCGAAAACCAGTTTTGGAAAAGTATCATATGTTAATGCATTTAAAGCATTCCAGAAGACAGTACTGAAAAGTTCAGAAGCAGTATTAGCTTATAAATGAATCGCTGGAACATGGATTTATAGTAACTGGCGGGCATAAAAACGTTATTTCATCTAAGTGTCTTTACTCCCCAACAACAAGCTACCATAAAGACATAAAAATTCATGTTTTTACTTTCTCGGCAACTGGTTTTATATGAAAGCATTGAGTCAGTTCATGTTTTTTCTGACCCGGCAACAAGCTGACTTAGACAAAAAGTCAGTATTTTTACTTAACAGCTCATTAGCAGCTGGATGACACAAAGAAAAAGTACCTCCCTTTTTTATTTTTTCAAGAAAATAGCGGAAATGAAAACATAGTAACTGTTTTAACCTAATTAGCAACATGCTGGTATAGAAACATAAAGTCACTGAATGATTTTACCTTCATAGTATCTGGCTGAGATAGTCACTAAATGTTTTTACGTACCTGGAAATAGGCTGACATACAGACATGGAGAGTCACCCCATGTTTTTACATTAAATGCAACTGGCTGACATGAAGACAAAAAAGAATCACTTAATGGTTTCACTTTCATAGCTTTTGACGGACTTTCAGACATAAAAAAAATATTGTTAAATTCTAAGCAACTGGCTAACATAAAAGCTTAAAGAGTCACTTCACATTATTACTTACTTACCAACAGGCTGACGTCAAGTCTTTGTTTTGTCAGAAAAAAAGAAAGAAAAACCAGACAATTTCTTTAGCAATATGTAAATATGCTTAGAGCGAGGAACCAACAAAGGTTGTTTTATGAGGATTAGTATTTTACGTGTTACTTTTGAATGATACAAGAGATATCTATTGAATAAATTACTTAACCGAATCATTTTACTTTAATCGTGGATTATCATTAGAATATAGACAACCTGGGAGATTCACAGTAATGCGGCCCTTACTTTTGCTGTCTTCCCAAGAGCGCCGCGGCATGACAAGGATAGACAGACACGAAGCTATGATTGCTGATTGAATCAATTTGCAATTTACCAAAGGAGGCAAACCCAATTTCTTACTTTTGAAGAAAAGAGTTTTATGCCCAGGGAACTTGACGTTGCGCGAATATGTGTGCATTAAAAAATAATATTATTATACTGACAGATTATGGTTGCGTTACGTTTACTGTTATAAGTGAATGCATGTAGCTTCCTTTCTTTTCTTAAACATCGAATAAACCAGAATTGTCCAACAATTCAGGGATCGCGTTCTCCTTCGCTGGATGGTATTCTGAGGTTGAGTGAATTTGATAATAAGGGCATTTGTAGCTTAATGTTTGGGAATGTTAAAAATGTCACGAAGTATTGAAAAAATTTATATATATATTATATATGTATGTATATACATATGAACTATATATATATATATATATATATATATATATATATATATATATATATATATATATTAGCTGAAGCCACTTGCAAAATTTAAACAAGAAAAGACAGAGTGCCAAGTACTTTCGTGTATTTAATACATCTTCGGGCCACAAAGTAATACAGAACACAAAAACTAGGGAGCAAGAAGACTCTCACAAAAGCAAAATGAAGAAGAAAAAAAATCATAAAAAATATATGTATAATAAGGCCATTACAAACAGAAACAATATTCGGTTTTTTGCTCTTATTTGCACTGGAAAGGGAAGAGGATGTGAGGGAAGGAAATAACAGTACAGAGTTGTTCGTTCTGTTCTCACGTTTCACTGAAACTAAAGTTGGTACCATTTATTCAAGACTTGTTGAATATTTACTCTCTTTTAAATGGTTTCACTTTAGCTAGAATAGGACACTGACCTATGAGGAGTTAGTGTTTTATGTACAACAGCATCACTTCTTATTCCAGTGAGGTATCATCTGGTGATTTTAGCGATGAAGACAGCTTAGTAATAGAATTCAAGTATATTTTGTTTAAGATATGCTATTGTAGATAACTTCTGGTATTATTAAATTAATATTGAATCGTTTACAAATGGTAAGTTATTATGTGCTAAGAGTATATGCATTATTCTTCGGTTGCAAGCGAGTTAAAGTATATATATACACACACACACACACACACACACACACACACACACATATATATATATATATATATATATATATATATATATATATTACCCCGAATGTATGTGCAAGTTTACATGGACGTATTAACACGCTCATACTATACTCTGTTTTTTTTTCCATCTGTCCACCCACCTGTGGTGTTTGCTTATGGTAACACTGCATCCTTGCTTTAAATAGTTACGCCACACCGAAAAGGCAGCTTACATTCAACAATAGTAACAATATCCTATTTCGAATATTAACGGTGTAATTCGCATACAGTAAATTATTAAAACACTTTTCAGTTGCAAATATACACCCAGATATCCTTTTGTTTACCTAAAACTTACACATATGGTAACTATCTAAAGCCCAGGACGCAGTGTTACCAAACGCAAACACCACAGGCGGGGGACAGATGGAAAAAAACAGAGTATAGTGCCCACAAGCACGTTACCCTAACTAGGAAACCTCTTGAATATCAGAAGAAAAAGACTGCTTTGCCGACATCACCACCACTCCTGGTCTAGCAGCTGCTTCCCACTTTGCTCTTTACGGACTGGGCAAGGTGGTCGTGTGTGGCAGGTGCAAAGAATTGGCAATTACCGACCTATGAGAAACTGTCATTGATACTGTCCTCTGCTGTCAAGAGTAGCACCAAAACAACCACCCATCCCCACCTCTCTCTCTCTCTCTCATCCGGTTATTTTCCTTCTCCCCCCCCACCAACGTCCTCCCCTATCCGAACCCACACCAGCCAAATTAACTCTCCCTCTGGCACTGCTGCCGCCACATTCAGGTTGGTACCCTCTTGAAAGGTTGCCATTACGTAAATATATTGACTGCTATATTTTCATACCTGCTGTGTTCAAGAGGGTCTGTTTGAACTTCACTTATTAGCTTCGGTCCGGTCAAAATGGAGGTCGATGGTATTTTTGTTTCCCTACGTTTAATGTGCTTTTGTGCATGTATATATATATATATATATATATATATATATATAAATATACATATATATATATATATATACACATATATTTATATATATGTGTGTGTGTGTGTTTTATATATATCTATTGTATATAAGTATATGTGTGTGGGTGTTAAGGATAAATTTAGCTGTTTATGTTGGGGATTTGACGTGCTGTTAATTAGCTTTTAATGAATATATACAAAGCAACCAATGTTTTGGAAGTTGTATTGCAGGGGTTTCATCCACTAATTAGTGGTTAAAATATGTATATGTTTATTTACACGCGCGCACATACACACCCAATATATATATGAATGTATGTGCGTATCGCTGAAATGAAGAGAGGGGAAGACAGGAAGTAAAAATGAAAGGGATTGAAGGGGCTGTAATTGAGAAGTCAGGGCCAGACAAAGCCCAATATGCAAAATGCCAGTGAAAGATCCATTTATGAAAATTAGTGGCCGATGTGGATTGCTCCTCAGCCATGTTTATAAAGATAATTATTCCCATTGTTATAGTTTATACATATATATATATATATATATATATAGATATATATATATATAATTTATGTATATACATATATGTATACATATATATATATATATATATATATATATATATATATATATATACATATGTATACTATATTTGTATACACACATATATGTATATATATGTATGTGTGCGTGTATATATATATATATATATATAGAGAGAGAGAGAGAGAGAAGAGAAAGAGAGAGAGAGAGAGACGAGAGAGAGAAAAGGAGAAAGAGAGAGAGAAGAGAGAGAGAGAGGAGAGATTACGGGAATGGAAGAGAAGGTATGGATGCACATAATATGATCAAAACAGTGACATAATTTCCAGGCAAAAATATCTCAAAATACCATACATAAACACACAAATAAACACATGTATTATTATATACGTGCATTATATATAAATGCGTTGTGTATAATTATATCATATTATATTATATGTTATATATATATATATATATGTATAATCTTCAACGTCGTTTCTCGTATGTTCAAGTCATCTCCATCATTATTGTATCTTTATATGGAACTTTTTTTCTTCCATTATAGCATAAATTCATACTGTCCTGCCACCTGACTCGGTAGTAATCCTCTTGACCAAATTTTTGAAAAATTATTTTCATATATAAGCTTAATTTTATATGCAGCTTCAGTCTATTTGTTCTCCAAATCTCCTTCAGCTTGCAATTTATTCACTTTGCCTTATTTTGCACTTTATTAAATTCCATTGATCTTATAAAGATTAAACCTGAGTAATCTTTTATACGTTGCAAATTATTTCATCACTCTGTCCTCATTGCTGATCTTTTTCTTACATTTATTTTGAGTTTCATCTCTAGATATATGATGCATACTTTTAAGCAATGTTTGTAAATCTATGGTATTTTACTAGATAAAAAATCATTGCCTTCACATTTAAATCTCCTCCTCCCTCCTTGACTACTTGACAGATATCCAAATGATAAACTAAGAAAAGAAAGGCATACAGTAAAAGTGAAATAAGCATTCCCTTGCGGCACTCCTCTAAATATTACAAATTCACTTGATAAGACTATGAAGTTTAACTTTGCATCTAATTCGTTATGGATGATTTCAATTACCTTTATATAGTATTTAATAAGAATGACTTAGTGATGCAATACCTCTTGTCAACAAAACCCCTCGAAAGGGATTTGTAAATCCCCAAAAAAATATGATCGGTCCATCTCCGCTTATTCTACAAACAGCGTGTTCATCTTTAATCTTTTTTTCAGTTTCTGTCTTCATCGTACTGAGTATCTAATAATTGTGATGAATATTTGCTTTACATCGAGTGTCAGTGCAATGCGCCTACATTCGACGCATTCAGGGAGGCCACCTTTTTATTGCATTTTAGGTTGACTTCCAGTCCCCGTTATTAGGTTTTGTTTCCTCTTTCCATATTCTGCAAAACAGTTGGCCACTTTATTCACTTGGCTTACCCAAAACCTAACGAACACTAAATCCTTAATTGCTTGTTATTGAGAGACTCCTTGCATAAAAAATTGTGAATTAATCCCGAAAGCCATTCTGTTGGGACTGTGACGACTCAAGTTCCTGGTTAGCAAGAGACTATTGTAATACACACACACACACACACACACACACACACACACACACACACACATATATATATATATATATATATATATAATATATATATATATATATATATATAACACAGGTCAGACGTACAGGGCGTTTATTCACATGATAAAGAAGATCAAGGGCAGGAACACGAAGAGATTCACATTATGCTTTAATCCTACGTTTTGTGACAACATCGCCACATCTTCAGGGATTTTTCTACAAAATAAAGTATAATATGTTAACATGAAATAAGAGCTGATCACAAGATCCAATAGCTGAAAAGTTAAAACAGTTTAATGGTAAAATTACAACTCTCACACTTAAATTACATGCATACTTGATTAAAACAGACCAGAAGTACCAAATAACTTACAAATGACGAGAAGAACATTTAAAAATTTCAGCTAAATTACACAAACATAAAGTAATAACAAACATAAAAAGTAAAAGTCATATATTCACAAAACCACAGCCAAAAACAGCTCAACACTTAACCAACCTTTCAGCATCAAAGATAAAAACACACTAAAAGTAAACAACGTCAAGAGGCACAAGGAATGACAGAATAATTAGGCTAAAAACAATGGGACAGCAGAGGAATGGTTGTTTAAAGTTGGAACTCGTAGTTTGTTGTTCAGAGTTTCCAAAATCAACAGTTCATTGGGTTCCATTGTTTGGGCAATAATTTTAAAATCTTCGTATTTGACTGTAGC
>NC_087201.1:116373697-116383697 GCF_015104395.2 Macrobrachium nipponense
GTTTTTTGGTTTATTAATAGCTTTTCTAGATCCTAATATTGGCTCTCCTTCAGAATATTATGTACTATAAACCTTTTTAGAACTTGGTTGTCAAACTGCTTTTTGGCTTGTGTGAAAGAGGAGGGCCTCTGGTTATTATTATTATTATTATTCGGAAGGAGGCCTTCTCTGAGGGTAGTAGCAATGAATATTATAGCTGTTTCAACGGCATTTAATTTATATAGAATCTTCTCAGTTCTTCTTATTATCTTTTTATCGTCAGTATGTAGCTGGTGTATCAGGTTTCCTAAGGACATAACAGCCAGTATTTGGTTCGGTTTCTCTTAATATTCAGAGGTCTCGATGAGCACTAGGGCGGCAGATTTGTCTACCCTTCTTATTGTTATTTCTTGGTTTGCTTTCAAGTTTTTAGCAGTTTCTTTCAATTCCCTGGTAAGGATAGAACTTCTGTGTGGGGCACCTCGGTTGATAAGGGCTTCTGCTAACAGTAAGGGCTGGAGGGAATCGCTCGACCTGACTCTATCTTCGTCCTCGAGGGATTGGATAGAGTCAAGGAGGACTTCAACCTCCAGGCGCTTGGCGTGTGGGTTTGGCTTTTTTATCACGTGGGTATTGAGCCCAAGATTAAGGAGATCTTCTTCTTTGGGTGTGGGTTTATATTCCGTGAGGTTGATGAAATCATTCTGTTTTCGGGGAATCTTCAAACTTCCGCCATTAAGCCTGAAGTTATTATTATTATTATTATTATTATTATTATTATTATTATTATTATTATTATTATTATTATTATTATTATCGGTTTACAAGAAGACCGCCTTTAAGGCAAACTTAGTTGAAAAGAATGTCATTTTATAAACCCCTCCCTCCATACCTTCTTTTAAACCCGTTTTCGGATGTAAATATTCCCTGCATGTAGCCATGGTGCCATTAATGGTACGGAAGACTTGCGAAGCTTCAGAATATTATTATTATTATTATTATTATTATTATTATTATTATTATTATTATTATTATTTAGATTCAGAAAACATGTATACGAAGGAAACTTAGTTGCTATTATCTTTTATTTTAAAGTATCCTTCCACATAACAGGAGAAATCCGAGAGAAGGAAATAACAGACAAACAAAACCTGAAACACAAGGAACAAAGTCTATGACAAATGTGCCTCATAGAACTAAACTTTAGTGACCTTAAAGTTCAATTTTTACATTTTATGTAAAACTTTGCCTTTGTCGTTCGCTTTTGAAGAAGCTTGCCGAAGTTCTGTCCCATGTTCACTCATCTCTGAAGGACGGCCTCATGTTGCCCTCTAGTTTTTGTACTTTTGTTGTGCCGGCTACACGTAAGTACCTAAATTCTCTGAACCTTATTATATTCGGAACAATAAACGACTTATCATCATTGTATATATTTTCTTTCTTTTTTTTCTTTTTTTTCTGCCGTCATTCATCGCTTCTTTTGTGATCACCTTTTGATTTCTTTTTTATGTCCATACCCTGTAACAGCTGCTCTTGTATTCAAATTTTTTCATATTTTTACATCATTCTTGCTTAATACAGTTGTTTTTATTATGAAAGCTAACAGCTTTTGTAGGATATGTTTCGTTGAGATGTTCTTGTGCAGAACTGCATCAGATATACCGTTATCATTTAATGATGTAAAAGCTTAATATCTTACTGTCCTATACTGATATTCTTGGTTTAGGTTTCATAGTAACTTTTACTTTTCTTTTTGAGTAAACATGATGATAATTTTTTTTATTAGATTTGTATGCGTGAGATGTTCATCTGAATATTCATCAGCCTAACGTGTTGTATCCAGAGATGACCCCCTTTAATTCCAATCTTACGAGTATTCTAAGTAAAAACGTATCCTGAAAACGATGGCTGAGGGCTTGCAAGCCTAAACCATTGTCCTTTAGCAAATATCTGCAATTTTTGCTGTTTGTTGTGCATGTTTGCGATTACCGTTTTCTATTTTCTATTTATTATTCATTATGAATACTAAAATTTTATTTTAAATTAAATAAAGAGGGGGAAATTCAAATATTTCATTTAAAAAGTTATTAGATGAATATTTTTCCTAGTGCCAGATGACGAAAAATAATATATTCCAGTTTAAAGTGTTTCATATGACACTACTTTTAATTACTGTATCAAAAACAAAGACTTCACTACACAATTAGATAGTTATCAGTTAATTACCACTACATAGAGTTATCCTTTCATTCATTTGATGGCCTTTGATCAAAGTTTTCATGATCTTCATTCATCTGATTCTGAATCATCAGACTCGGAGGAGTCAGCATGAATGTGAGTGAATTCGTTCTAAAATTCGTCAATATGCCTTTCTTCAATATGCTTGCTAAAATCTGTGGGCAGTTGATCACCCGTGAACCACACTGGTTAATACACTCGTTCAGTTGGTGACCGGGTACCATCCAATGGATCTTTCTCTGAAGATCGCTTCCACATCCGCACGAGGTAGTCTGTCCTCTTGGTTTTTTGCGTAAGTCAGTCATGGCAAGGGGGTAACATTGTGGCATGTAGCTCAGTAATGCTTGACAGGAGCAGTTCATTTTTCTTTGGCCTATACTTTTTCTCAAACATTTTATTTTCTTGATGCATGCACCGATGTGGATTTTGTCATTCCATAAAGAGTACAAACAAACTGTTCTATGTTTTTGCTGCTGCCAAGGTCTGGTGTTATTTCTTCTCATAACATGGGATGACCTTTGAGAAAGTCATTCTTTTCCCTTGCATTATGCAGTGTTTTTACTTTTTAGCAAAGCTGGATTCATAATCACACCCTGTTAGAGCTTACAGACATGGCAAGGCTTTGCATACTTGACTACCTAACTTCCTAAATGGTTTGCCATATTATTAATGTCTGTGCATCTCCTTGTGTTACCTGATGACCGGCCAGTTTCCATCCATACTCTCAGGTCTTCCTGTGAATTGAAGAACGACTACGGAATCAGTATATCACTATTGCTTGCCCCCACGACAACTTCACTGCCACTTTTGATCGGGCAGATATGGTAAACGATTTTTGTATCTGCTTCTGTGTGGCCACAACAATGCATTGGGACTTCAGAAATATGCACCGTGCTTCTCTCCCTTCTGTACCTCTGTGCTACTTTTGCATGGGTTCCTATTACCCTCTTGCCTTGTGTCACTTCAGTATACTTGTCTTCTTTCCACTCTTGAATCATAAATTTGGTTAGGGCTGTTTTGTAGGTCTTGGATTTAAGGTGGTATTGAAGTCTTTAGGTTTAGCTTGTGCAATTCCAAAGATAACTACCCTGTCACCTTCAATTTCACCTCTAGTCTCCTGTTTAACGTCTTTGATGTTCCTTTTATATATATCAAAAATTGCATGAACCTCACTGGTATATGTCTTGCACACCATGAACCAAAGCTACCTTGTCAGGCCACCATATGAATCTGGAATGCTTGAAGGTAAAGGTTGGATAGTTGCCATCATGTCGATATCATTAGTTTCATCTGGTACACCAGATAGCGATATATGATGTGGAAAGCACCAAGCCTAACAAATGCACGATCAAACTCAGGCTTAAAACTGTCTTGCAATTGGAGAGGAGGCTTGCCAGTGCCTATATCATGAGTGAAAGGGACGTACTTTTCTCCACACTTATCTGCAACTTTAAGACTTTTGGGGGACAGTCTCTTTGGCTACATGCATTGGATCTTGTTGGAAGTAAACCTATGTTCTGCATATATCCCAGTTTGAGATGGTAAGGGGTCACTGGTAAACCATCCCAGACACTTTGGTGTGTTACTGATAGATTTACATGACACTGTCCAAGCAACATCTTTCCATTTCCCAAAGGTGTATGACTGTGATTCATCAATTTCAGTTATGTTAAATTCAAAGCTAGAAACTTTTATCTTTTTACAGACTGACTCCAGGTCAGTTCAAAAACTGCCAATGTTCTCTGTCGTTTGACAGATGTATTTTTTCGAAGGAATATTTGATTCATTCCCGACATGAGATGATGATGTACAGTTTTCATTCATCAGTGCTGATGGTGATTGTTCTAGGGGCCCATGAGGTATTTCAAACTTTCATACATTTTGGTAGCATATCCCATGCGTATCATGGTGTGAACCTTCTCCAGACAAGACGTCAGTATTTTCATCATAGTAATAATTGTACCATGCAAGGCCGGTAGAAAGATTCTATGCTTCAACTAAACCACCTGGCAAGTACTTATCGTTTTTCAATCCCATTCCTAAAAGTATATGCTTGGAGGGCTTCACTCTACCCTTGGTAGTCTTGTATATGTCATCATCTGCAGAATTTTATATGTATCTGTCTTCTCTCACACTTACACCAACATCATCCTCTGCATCAGTATAGAGCACTTTGTGAAAGTGAAGCAATTCTTCAGGCGTATCTACTTTGTTTTGAACTAGGATACCAGCTATTAGTTTTGAAGAAAATTGTCTTGTCCAGCTGCAATATCTTTTGCCTCAAGTACAGTGATGCTCAAATCTCATGCGACATGACCCCATAGGATTTCGTTCAAAATTCACTAACTGGCAACCTAGCATGCTCCATATTTATCTATTATTTCAATGCGGAAACACGATTATTGCATACAACATGGACATAATATATTTCATAAGAGTGAAATCTGTCATATATGTCAAAACTGTAAGAGAATGTCACGTTTAGCAAATTTCAGAAAAAACTCTTTCGAAACATTTTCAAAACTTTCGTTCACACATTGCTGAAGCATTTGACCAAAATGAAGTCGTCATCAAGCATCAGTTCAAATGTTAAATTAGAAAAAATAATTGTTATAACATTAATAATGCTTCCAAAGCCAACATAAAATTTGAAATAGTCCTATTTGATTACTTTTACACCTCAATGCTGAAAAAAATTTAAATATGTATATACAAAAGTAGAATGCGCCCACCAGTATCAACATGTGAGGGGAGCATGTAGTGTCGGTGCAACAACAACCACCCGGTGTAACATAAGTAGGTCTACACTGAGTAGCGACAATGAAATTATCGTGAAAACACTTACTTTATATGTGTTAGAGGAATATTTGGATTTTCATACATAATTGTTATAATTCTTAAATTTAAAAAAAATATGGCTTACTAGCAAATATTCGCCTATGCAATTATTCTTTTGTCAAAGCCAAGATGTTGTTCCTAGGCCTAGGTGTTAGATTTCTTTACTTTATGATTAACAGTCACATCTCTCTATTACCAATTTCTGGCCAGAAAGCAAATGAGGTTATCTACACATTTTTGTTCTTCAAGTTACCTTATGAAAGAATAAATTATACACCAAAAGCGAGGAGAAGGACTTTTAAGAAAATAATATTTTAAACCAGTTGAAAAACAAGCGTTCCATACGCCTTGATATTAATATTTATGATACTTCAATTAATACTCATCTTCTCCATATAATCACAATCATCATCTTTTATTCCTCAAAGAACAGGTAATCTCTACAAATAGAAACATTAGTAACATTACATCTCATAAGACTTAGATTATTCTTTTAGGCCTATAAATCATTTTGCAACATATTGGCAGCTTTAACGCAGCCTAAAACTTCAACATTCAAAGAAAACTGGTTGCAATTCTGCATATTCCTATTGTATTCGTCAAAAAACAGATAATCTCAACAAATTCATTAATAACAGATTATATCTCAGAAGGCTTAGATTATTTTTTTAGGCCTTTAAAACATTTTGCAACATACAGAGCTTAAACACTGCCAAAAGCTTCAACATTCAAAGAAAACTTGTTTTAATTCATATTCCTGCATTGAAAATGTTGTTATGACTGTTGAGCTTATTAGGTCTACTGTCATAATGCAGCAGAGGTATACTCTGTTTTTTTTCATCTGTCCATCCGGTTGTGGGGTTTTTGTATGGTAACACTGCGTCCCGGGCTTTAAATAGTTACGCTACGTGTAAGTTTTAGGTAAATAAAAGGATATTTGGGTGTACATTTGCAACTGAAAAGTGTTTTAATAATTTACTGTATGCGAATTACACCATTAATATTCGAAATAGGTTATTGTTATTATTGTTGAATGTAAGCTCCCTTTTCGGGGTGGCGAATGGAACAGCCAGACGCAGTGGCGGGAAAATTGCTTCTCTCGCTGTTCACTACGGCAAGATGTCAACGTATTACTTCATTATACGTAAGTATATCAGTATGTACTGTTAATTTTTATAAAGTGCGTTTCAGCCAGATACGATATGACGTAACTTGGTTTAGCATCTGTTTGATGGAATTTGCGTCTGGCTGTTCCATTCGCCACCCCGAAAAGGCATCTTACATTCGACAATAATAACAATATTCTATTTCGAATATTAACGGTGTAATTCGCATACAGTAAATTATTAAAACACTTTTCAGTTGCAAATGTACAACCAGATATCCTTTATTTACCTAAAACTTACACAGCGTAACTATTTCAAGCCCGGGACGCAGTGTTACCATACAAAAACACCACTGGCGGATGGACAGATGAAAAAAAACAGAGTATAGTTATGTTGACCAGTCCGAGGAGCATGTAAAGTGTGTTTTCATTGATGGCACAGCTAACCTTATCACACGGTTCACACCGCACTTTGAACTTAGCAGCGTAAAAAAAGAAAATCAGTTCAAATCACACAGATTACGAATTATACCATTGCATAAACGGGATCATATTTATATAACCATAAGGAAAATACGGCTAGCTGTGAATTCACAAACTTTTCGACATGTATGACATTAGAAAAAAAAGTATAACCACGTTGAGTCTGAGAATCTGGACGATACAAAATAAATCATGTCGCATGAGATTTGAGCACCACTGTACAAAGCAATTTCTGTTATTTGTTAATCCATGGCATCTGCAATGGATAATAAGTCGCCTTCTTTCCAGTTTATCTCCAAAATGAGACTTGAGCTTTTCCAGCAAGTAATCATGTTTTGAAAATGGATTTCTTATATGTGCTCTTCTTTGACGTTTTAAGAATTTGTCATTCAACAGCCCCAAAGGGAAAGACTTCTGCTGTATGAATATTGCAGTACTTCATAAGCTTTTTGTCCCTTTTCAATGAGACCTTTTTGCACCCCATGATCACTAACTTTACTGAGACTTTTCATCTTCAAAACATGATACTTTGTTTTGCAGGAGTCGTGATAATAATGCAATTCCTTTGCTAGGAAATCATTGTGACCTTATTCTTTTCTGAGTGTCCGACTTGGATCCTATTGGAAGGGACTTTTTTGTGGCCTATTCGGACATTTTTGTTTGACAGCTACTGACATTTTTTTTTCATAGAAACACCCTCTTTTCTTAGCATTATACATACGGGACTTGTGACAAAAAATGCGTTTATACTCAAAAACACCAATCCGTGACATATTCAGTTTTTGTTTTGAGTGTTAGTACTACAGACATCTGTTACAGTCTGTTGTGTATAATCAGTGTTAGAGCTAGATTTTGTTTAGCTTGTAACATCTACTGTTCCTCTTGACAGCAGAAAGAACTTTGCGACACGTGGGATGATAGCCATATAAATGAAAGTAATCATCACTATTGGACAAGACTTGGCGCACACTCTTACAAACTTTGAAGTCCCTGTTCCCTGTGCCCTGTATTCGGCTGAACATTTTGTCGTGGCCCATGTCTCTGCTGTAAAAGGATGTGTGGTTTCTCCTGCGACTGACCCAGGTTTGGTGTGAAGAATACATTATAAGACTGGTTGATTATCTGGAAAAAGGTATGCAGCAAATTAATGTAAACTGAGTTGGGTTAAGGTAAGGCCGCATATACAGGAGACAAAAGAAACATAAGGCGAAAGAGCTTTGCGATCAACTCGAAATTAAATCTTTTACCTTTAGTAGCAGCAGTCATGATCTGAACAGTGTCGATTAATGTATGAGGTTCTATAAAGGATTTTCTTCCTGTAAAAGGGACAGGTCTACAATTATATAAAAGTAAAGTTCAATGACAATAACAAGGGGTTTACTTCAGATCTCATAAACTATCTTTATGATGTTTTAATTTTATCTGTTAACTGCATAATTGACATCAATACCAGCAAAGAGTGGTTGTTTCAAAATAAAAGTGACATGTTTACAAATGAAAAAAAAATAACACTTTTGAACGTAAAAAAAGAACTAATAATTAAGTTATTTTTAGTGATCTTGGACCTAGAAAATACCTGTAGCTTGCAAAATAGTCTCCTTATAACTTTCAAATGAAATATTTGAATTTCCCACGCTTTCATTTTATAATGATTATAAAATAATTGGAAAATAGAAAGCGAAAAAATGAAAAAAGTGGCAGAATTTAAGAAATTTGATAAAACGCAGCAGTTTAGGCTTGCAATCCCTCAACCATAGTTTTCAGCATACTTATTTACTTAGGATAGGATGTCAAAACTTTTCCCAGGAAAGATTAGAATTAAAGGGGGTCATCGATTTAGACCATATCCCTTCACCACCTACCTCTTCCGTGCAGCTTGATAAGGGCCTCATCCATCAGCTTTGGAAATGTACTACGGCTCTTACCTTGGTCCCCATTTATAAACGAAATGTTTCCCTGTACATGAAGAGCCGTGCTCTAATTTCTGGTGTACTTAATCTTCATAATTTCATCAACAAATAAATTTTTTTCTGTAATGGAGCGTTATGTGTGTTAAAAAGTTCAGCACGTATTTAGGTCAAAGAAAGATATGAGGAATATTATTATTATTATTATTGTTATTGAACTAAGGAACCTCCGTAGCCAGGCTATAATATTGACAATTAAAAGCCACAGTAGCGTTAAAAATATATTTTTGTACTATGTTAAAAATGACTAGGAGAGACTTTCTGATACTACTCCGTAACCCTCTTCAGGACTGAAGAAGGATATGGAGCAGTATCCGAAAGTCTCTCCTAGTTATATTTTACATTTTACAAAAATATATTTTTAACGTTACTATGGCTTTTAAATGTCATTATTGTTATTATTATTATAAGGAACTATATGAGGGAGCAATATTCAGCCATGTCAGGACTGCCCATATTCAGAGGATCTCCAGACGAGACATTATACAAAATTTCGAAATCATTGATCAAGCTCCAGACCACCGCCGCCTGCGCCTCCTGGAAGTCCAGCACATTGTTAAGGAGAAGCCCTTTTTTGCTTAATATGACGAGAAACCTTCCTCTTTCCAACGGCCGCCAGGCGACCAGCACCGAGCGCCGAACAGGAGGCGCGGACCAATCACAATTTAGCAGCAGGCGAGCAGAATCAACAAGATTCGTCCCTGAACTACTCCAGGGCTCGCAGCAACGACCAACCTCAGCGTACGACTAAAAGGCTTCGCCCGAGAAGAAATTCCCCCAGGCAACCAATCATAAATCGACCCCGGATCTGACCATTCCCACCCTTACTTTAAAAGCTGACCCGTCAACGATGTGAAGCAGGAGCCCGTGCCGGTACAAGGCTGGCTTAATCTTAAACAACAACGATATGAACCTAGTTATTCGTCACAGCTAAGATGGAAAGGGAGAGAGAAATAAAGGGAAGACAGAGAAGGTTTATTATAAACCGGAAAGCCTCAACGAGGAAGTCGTTCATAAGTTATTCTGTGTGTATGAAATGCAGCGAAGACTTAATTTGTTATTGTATATCATGCAGTCTCAGTAACTATAATGGTTGCATTATTAGACCATCCCGAAATGTTTATCGCAAAACCAGCCGAAAAAATAACTGGTTAATTTGTCCTAAAAATGCTCTTTTAATGTGTGCGTTTTTATCACTAATTGGATAAAATAATTTGGAGGTTCATTTTTTAATTTTCGTAATGAAGACCAGCAGGTTTTTAATTACATCTTTGTCGTAAATTCCTTTGTTAAGGACTTTATTTCATTTTATTTGAAATACAGATGGAAAATATTTGTAGATGTACAAAAATCGAAAAACAGCTACCATCATGAACTTCTTGAAAAATGT
>NC_087201.1:116388697-116398697 GCF_015104395.2 Macrobrachium nipponense
TTTGTTGGTTCTATTAAAGCTTTTTACTTTTCTGTTCAAAGCTTGCGTGATGTCATTAATAAAGTTTTCATTCAACCAACGCTTGAGAGGATTAAAGGAAGATTGTCAGTGAGAGTGACCTAAATTGGCTTACCTGTGGATGGATCTCTTGGTATAAATACCACCTTTTCTGTGACCTTTTTCATTCGTCTACCTGAAGAGGGAGACAGCAGTCTCTGAAATATAGTATTTTCTTTCTAGAATTTGGGTTTTTTATGGGCTCCTCTTATTAGGGATTCTGTTGTAACAGAACACTTTTACCAGTCATTATAAGATATATATATTGTTACGTGCGTGACTGCGCAAGGTTTATCATTTACTCTTAAAATTAACTGACATCTGACGAGGCTGGGTGCCACGTAGGTAACAGAGAACAGGGAAAATGGGTATTAAAATTGGTAGATATAAAGGAAATGCAATGTTACATTTAACTAAGATTATTATTATATTAATCAGAACATGGTTATACAGGAGCTGAAGGCACTAGCTCCGTGGTACTGAGGTTACATTAATTAACAAATCAATTAGTTCCACTATGAAAACCCAAGAAAATGTTAAGCCTTTTTATGAAAAACCCGGAATTTAAAAAATAAAATACTTGTCTCAATTATCAACAGTCATAAAATAATAGGTAACAGCAGCTCTTCAATCTTCCACCCTGGGCCTTGAAATGGATGGTTGTATAGACCACTTTGGCACCGTGGAACGCGTGTGAGGTACACAACTTCTGACATTCTGCTAATTCTGCAAATTAAGGATGCACTGTAATTCTCAATCTAAATGTGATTGATATGTCGGGGATTTGTGTAAGGCAGAGAATGTAAGTAACTTAATACAGGAATGAGATAGCAAAAGAAACGAACACTTCTGGTTGCAAGTGACAAATATTTTTCCACCTCACTTATTCTCTGAAGGAGATGCAATGGGGATTTAGTTATATATTATGAGAGCAGACAGTTATTAAGGAAGGAAGGAAATGGTGTGCTGAAACAAATTAGAAAACCAAACTGTACCTTGTCCTTTGACTATCAGAGTCTTGAAGTAGCCCAGACTCGGGTTATGGGCTTAGGGAGGAAAGCATCTCGACTTGCACAAGGTATAAAAAGGGCCGCAGGAGCAACCGAATGTCCCGGTCTGAACAGGGCTGCATTTGTTTTGAGAATGGCTTCGACTCGCTGCTCCAACCGTCTTATTTCTGCCCTTTCCTCTGTTTGTCACATCTCGGCGCCGGCTTTCTCAGGGTGTTGACGGTTTGTTTGGAAATGAAATTTGAACAACAGCACACAGATATGGGAAAGAGTGACAATGGGGGGTCCATTTAGCTGTAGGAGAGGTGGCATTTTTTCGGGGAGGAGAGAAGTAGGAAAATCTGCCGTGTCCAATCTTTAATTGCTAGGGAGTGGGCAAATACAGCTTCCGTGTGCTGACTTGGGTGGTCTGCTTGACTTCATGGGCAATGAAATATGTTTTGAGATTTCTCAAAACTGAAGGCTTCAACATAATCTCGTGTATGTATGTTACAATATATATATAATATATATACATATATGTATGTATGTATAGTAAGAGAGAGAGAGAGAGAGAGAGAGAGAAAGAGTAGTACTAGCAGTATATTTATAAGCTTTTTATAAAACTGAGAGTATTTTATGCCTGTGTGGGGGCTAGGCCGACGGTATTGATAATTTAATGTTCCCCATTAGCTTCAGCTCAAGAAAAACGAAAGGGAGAAAAGGGGAAACAAAAGAAGCGCGGGTTTTGCTCTCTCTGAAAACGACAGACCCGATTGAATGACAATGTATACTGTGTCAATGTTTTATATAAAGACATACTCATCAGTGGTGATAATGACATTAATTAGGAATTATAATGTGTTAAGAGTAACCAGTTTGCTATATACTATTTTAGTTAACAAGAATGAACAGTTTGATGGACTTCATTACGGATGCTTGTAGATGTATTTCAATTTCTTTCGTTTCCTGCGTATGTGTGAGATTTTTAATGTAGTATTAGAATTCATGATGTATCAAGTGAATGAATTTGATGGATGTTTAATAGAAATGTCTAGGCTAACATTTTGTTGCTCTTAAATTAATAAAAAGACAAAATTTCATCAGTCCGCTTCACTCACAGTGAAAGTCTTTAATGCATATTTTTCCTGAGATTCTTGGTTTAATGCAATCACTTAGAGAAGAATAAAGTTTTTTTTTTTGACAAGTTTTTGTTAGATAATATCTGATGGATCTTCTTTCCCACCGTTATCCTTACATTAAGGGGTCGGTTGCCTAATGCGCCTTCTCCACTGCCTTCTATCAAAGGCAACATCCTCCCCTAAACCTCTTCTCTAAATACCTTCCTTCACTTTATCTCGCCATCTAACCCTCTGTCTCCCTCTCGATCTTCTTCCTCTAACAAGTTTCTCCCAAGCCCTGTTCACTCTCTCCTCGTCATCCATCCTCAACACATCTGATAGTTGGTTTATCGAATAATTAGTTGAAAAAAAACACACGCACACAGAAATAAGTCAACCGAAACTAACATATTTCATGAGTATTAGTATATGGTGTTGCAGTCTGCTTTCCACCTTTTACATCAAAACAAATCTCTAGCCCACTCAAGCATCACTTCGTTCCATCGTGCATCATAATCTTCGATCTTCACGATTATGAAAGACGATATCACCGTATCGTTAACGATGCCACCACGAGGACCAGGAATGACGCTGAAGTGGGAATTGAAGTAATAATCTCTCTCTCTCTCTCTCTCTCTCTCTCTCTCTCTCTCTCTCTCTCTCTGGGAATTTAGACGTTCCATTATTCATGCGAGATACACCGAGGCCCATATTATATTAATCAATACTCTGTGTATTTATTTGTAATTGATGCCTTGATGGAATCACTTACATTTTCAGGCAAATGGCTAAGGTAATATAGAATGAAGCAGAAATCTTGTTATGCGTTATGTATCTCATATGTTTATTCTACACTTGCAAATCAAGGTCATTTGTTGTTCATATGGCTTTATCTTCGTTAATTTAATGCTCTGCCTCATATGACTTTATACGTAATCGCGTATGTTTCAGTTAACAGGTTCTCTTATTTTCGGATATGTTTTTGATATTTCATAGTCATTGTGAAACAACTTAGATGAAGCAGCGAAGATCAGCTTGTTTGTCCAGGGCTTTTACCTTATTGTTAATATACTGTTCAACAGTCCTGAAAAGAGATTAATTTAAACAGGATGCCGGCAAAGAAATATTAGAAAATCTCTCTTCCTAGGTATTGTTTGGCCTAACAACTGTACCAAACATCACATCGAAACTTGCCAGTCATTTTTTTTATATGAACAGGAAGGTTTTTTGTCTATTCTAGCGAAAAAAAATATGTCAATGTCATTAATATCTACGCAACAGCTCTAGAATTCAGGAACTCTACTCAGTTTTTCTCTTGGAGTTTCTTTTGTTCGAAGTTAACCATTTGCCCCTCCTTGGGAAACGCCCTAGGCTTCTCGTGTCACGCCCTATGAAATATACAATTGTAACATTTGAAATTCAAATGATACCCTTTTCATGATACCCTTTTCTCTGTAAGAATTTTGAGGCTTGTTAGTTTAATGGCTTCTTTTTTTTTCTTCATTTTTCAAATATAATTATGAGGTTTTATCAGTTACTAATCTTTTCTTGTAAAAGAGGGATCACAAAACATTTCATTTGTATATTTATTTTTTCGAAAAGATAAATAGTCAGATTTTTTGAGTGATTTTTACGTATTCATTTATTGTGGTTTCGTATGACCCGTTTTGTGGTTTATATTTGGAATGCTCGAAGAATTTCTAAACCTTATAACGATCGTTTACGATCTTCCATGGTTGGACACTTGAAGGTTAATTGATTAACAAAATACAAAGCTTAGATTAAGCTTAAGTACTAAGATAAAGTGGTTCGTCATCGTTAAGGCTTTTAGCAAATTCACCATAAGCCCGATTAAGCTGACAGCCCGCCGGAAGGTATCACATTATCCATAATTAACCGTGTGGCAAGGTCCTTGGTTCGATTTATTGTGTATTTAGTCCATTGTGATACATCTTTATTACAGTCTAAAACTTTTTAGGTTATATATTTTTCCACATTTCCAAAACATTTTCCTGTATCCTCTCGTGGTTCAGTTCGTAACATAAGAAGATAAAAGGTATGCCTACTTTTTATTCTATAGCCTGTAACAACGTCTTGAAACGTAGTATAGTAAATCTTTACTAGCACCTTTCCCTTTCTGGAAACAAGGTTAGTAATTCAACAGCCTGTTCTTGCAAGTTTTTCCTGTTTTTTTTTTTTATCTCCAAAATATCACCTTTCACCTTTCAGTTTTTAGGCTTAGTGGTATTCGTAAGCGTTCAGTATACACGACTGCGCACATTTATTTATCATGAATGAAATCTTCCGTAAGAAGCAGCGAGTGTTATCTGTTTGGGAGGTAGAAAGTATTGTCGTATTTCTATTTCACTTCTAAAATATATGAATATTTCGTTCTACATCAAAGATGTATTGTATATATGCTAATGTACTTATACCGTCACAAATAGCGGTAAAATATGAGTAATTTGAGCTGTCAAGTCCCAGTCCACGGACTAAGGGTTGGCCCGGCTGGACGACAGCAAGTCTAAACAGTCATTGTTGTGCGCAGTGGCAAATTGGAATTAATACGTGAGCATATATAGTGTGCGAGTGTATTTCGTGTGTGTACACGCGTACATGTCCTCAGTGAAATAAAACAGTAGAGGCAATATAACAAGTTACCCAGCTAGGTCTTTTAGAAATATATTTTTTCATATGGAATAATAAATTTAATTCAATAAAAAAAAAAATAATTGAACATAAGGCCTTTGGTGAAGTTATTCCTGATACATCCCTCGAGTAGAAACATCTTGCTAAATGCGGCCAGGCTTCCTTGCTCTTCAGCTTTGAAGCATATTTTTATGACCCTTTTTAGGAGAGCGTTTTGGTCTTTTGAATATTATTATTGTAGCAATTTATCAACACCTAGTAGTAAGGGCAACCAATTTAATCTTGTATTTTTTTTATCATTTTACATTTAGAGGCCTGCAGCGTAGCTGGTTGGTGATATTCAGGCTCTGTCTTAGAGGTCTGCATTCAGTGTCTGGACCTTTGCAAACTCCACTAACCTGTCAAAGTATTTGCTGGATTTTTGGAGCAATTGCCCTTCTAGCTCACATTGTTTTAGTTTACTTGTCATTCCTAACTCTACTAATTTGCTTTACGTGTCGTCGTAATAGAAAGAAATACATTTTACATCTACAATTTTTGCAAAGCATTGTACATAGTATACATATAGTTAGACGATGTTAAGGTTTTATGTAAAAAAAAAAAAACTTGTACAAGAAAACTAATTATAGGTTCCAAGAACCATTCTAGAGTTTTTATGTAGACAAGTTCGTGCAAACTTTTTTTGCGTGTTTGCTTGGATCCATTCTTAAAATAAGAAAACACTAAAAGATAATTATAAAATATAAGAAGCAACTTATTTTGAAAACGTAAAAGTGCCAGCCAGAGAAGGAATCATCCCTGTGGAGGGCTCAACATAAAACCAAACTAAGTGAACGCAGTGAAATACGCGTAGTGATCTCTCAATTAGCATTCCATCTCGTTCATTACCGTACGAGCAAGTTACATCCAAAGTAAAAATCGATGAACATTCTGAATATAGGTATATGTATATATTTATGTATATATTTGCGTATATATGTGTATACATACATACATACATACATACATACATACATACATACATACATACATCTTACATACATACATACCCTCAAACACGGGCAATATTAGTGTAACTATTATTGGTTAGGAATAATTTTTTTCGATATCCCTGAAAAAACCTGACAATGAAATTTCTCTCTCTCTCTCTCTCTCTCTCTCTCTCTCTCTCTCTCTCTCGTGTCCATGTTTTATTAACTTTCAAAAACACTGCTACACGGGAAGAAATATTGCGAGTCCATAATATTCTGTCCTGACTGAAATTGTTTCATTTGAATACTATTGTTAATGTGTTTAAGTAATGTTTAAGCAGACATTAATATTGGAATTTAGCTTGCACTTTTAGTGAAATTATGAAAGAAATAATCAAACCTTACCTATTTTAACACGGAGGATGTGATCAGCTCCAACATGAAAGTGGAAGTTAATTTATCTCAAGTTTAAATGAAACAGATCTGCCCATTGACCAACAATTAGAAGTATATCTAAGTGCATGTTACCCACTTCGTTGCTAAAACGCAACAAAATGCCCTAGAACAAACTCTTCTCCATGGCAGAGGCAGCCACGTGAAACGCTTCCAGAAATTACGTCGTGCACAACGACGCTTGTTAAAATGTACGTCACGACGCAACGACAGCTCTTCCAAACTCCCAACTGTCATTAAATACTGACCAAAGTACTATTAGTTTTCCCGAGTGGCATACAAATGTTTCTCTCCTCATCCTTGGAAATACGGATTGGACGGTGTATTACCAAGGCCGTTGACTCACTTCTTGGGAAAACACTTTTGTAGGTAATTTGATTGTTTCTTTCCCCCTGAATTATGAAGAATGATAATAAGAATCGATAAAATTGGTAATGGTTGTAAGGTATTCATAAGAATTAGTACTCCACGAGGTGGAACAGCTAGAGAAGGTTAATCATTATGTGTGGCATTGACCCATTTTTCTTTCTTCAACGAAGTGAAGTTCGTGATGAAAAACCCACCTACAAACATAACTCCTGAAGACTCATCAGCTTTATGTTGTTCCCTCCGTCCTCGACGGTTTCGGGGTTTCTAACTCTTCCGCCTTTTCATTGATTCGGCGTTTCTTTCTCTTCCAACCTTCCTATTCTCGAAAGACAATATTTATATAGCCCTCGAAATGGTTTCCCTAGGAACCATATGTAATGTGTAATGAATAATGATTTTCATCGTAATATACAACATGATACACTTTTAGTCCATATTTTGAACACTGTTAATCCTTTGTCTCCTTACATCCAGTGGTTTCGCAACTTCCTTTCATCCCTTTTACGGACTCGTAATTGCTTCCATTGCTGCTGTAAAGAGTTGCGTGTGCATTTCAGTTAACACTGTTTCGGTTTACAACGGTTTGGAATTTATAACTTAGGTATTATTATTTTATTACTGCTACTGCCATCATCGTCACAATCATTTAAAACTCACCACTCACTGTAGAGTTAAACTGTTGTTATTCCCCAAATTTCACTAGAAGTTATCAAAGCAAGAACTTAATTGAGTTCGAAAACACCAATTGTGGTTATGAGTGTTTGAATTTATGAAAAGATGGATCCGAGAGTCCTAAGGTGGCTGTGTCACATGAAGGGAAAGGAGGTTTGTGAAGCTGCTGTTTAATCTGAATGTTTAGGGAAATATGAGATATAGAGGAATTGTGAAGGGTGGTGTAATGGAGTTTAAGAACCGCTGATGAGCATTTTTTTGGGGGGTATATCAAATTCATGATATCGAAATTTTCTGCGCAAGGTATCATATCTGATTCAGTAGTTCACGATATATATATATACTATATATATATATATATATATATATATATATATCTATATGCATGTATGTATGTATACATATTTATTATTATAGTATATATATATATATATATATATATATATATATATATATATATATATATATATATATATATATATATAATATATATATATATAATACTATAAGGAAAGCAAAAGCTTTAGTAGATCAAAAGTAGATCAGGATGGGATTATAATTTTGCTATAAATATAATACACACAAGTGGTTTGATGAGCAGGAAATGAGAAAAACTCAAACAAAATATGTTTAAATTGAAGCAACTTTCAGAGAGACAGAAGGGAAGGTGAGGGAAGGAAGGAGGGGGGTGGGTGGAGAGGGTAGGCGGAGCTTTTTACTGTTGTATTAGTATCCATTTCTAGCCAATCGAGTTTTTGCCTCTTGGTACAGGGAAAGTGTCTTTATTCTTTAAAATTAGTGATTCGTGATACTCTTATAAATTACGGCACTGGGTGTAATACACTATAGCAAAATCTCGTACTAATACGAGTGTTCGTTACAGAGTTATTGGCCAAAAACGTTCTTGCACTGTCTGTGAAACCCGTAGTAGACTCGGGAAACTGGTCAAAATAACTCTTTGCTTACTTTTGCTATTTGTCATTTCTTGTAAATGTTAATTATGCATGAAAGGTCATTTTTGGCATAGGTAGGACTTGACGTTTAGTGATTTATAGGTTATCAAAAAATGTATATAAAAAGTTTTGGAAAGAAAATGATGTAGTTGCAAAGCAATTACTGATAAAACATTTTTCCTGAAAGACAATCACTTTATAAAAGATATGCAGTTAATGCAGGAAATTACATTATTCTTGAAATCGTCAAAAGATATTTTCAGATGGTTGCATTGAACTCTCTTTACTTGGCATACATTGTATTTTAATGGTAAGTTGTATAAACAACTTTATTTGGCGCTGTGAAGCCTTCGGCCAACATTTTTATGTGCACCCAAAGCAACACTGCTTAGACGATTGCCCTTTACTGTATAGACCGTTCAATTACAACCGCATCGTAGGATCTATGTTAGCAACTAAACAAAGACGACGTGCTGTTATGTTTTCAGACTTTTCTACCAATTTTCATCCTAATATTATTTTCACAATAGAGCACGAAGATAATGATAAGTTTCTATTTCTAGATGTTGAAATTGCACGAGCGAAGACATCTCTGAAAAAGTGTTCGATGGAACAGTGAAAGATAATATGGGTGATGGAAAAATACAGAGTGGTTTCACGCAGCAATTAAGCGTGAATTTAACAGAGTGCGGGTGAATCCTAAACTAGGGGAAGCAAGATGTATGCGGCAAACTACAAAAAGAACGGAAATGTGATATTTTTGTAGAAACAAGACAACATTTGATAGGTATTGTTGAGCCTGCTCTTCTTTCAAAGTAAGAGTGCAAGATGAATGCTATTCCAATGAAATGGTGAAAAGAGAGTTTTGAGGAAAAATCTTAATTCCGGCGGTTTTGGGAAAAAGAGCGCTTTGATGGCGGGGGTGGGGGGGGCGGGGGGGGGGGGGGGGGGGGGAGGGGGGTTGAATTTTTATGTTGAAACGTAGATTCTTCAATATCTACATTATCGCAGAAGCACGATAGTGTGTTTTAAGTTTTAGATATGGGCCATAGTGTATGAACTGAGTCGGCATTATGGTGGGGAAGTTTCAGCGGAGTGTCTGGTGTCTTTCTTCTGTGTATCTATACATGCGAAACAGTTATCGTCAGCTGTTTAGGGTAGAGCAAACAGTAATTGTTTGAAGTGAAATAATTATTAATAACTCAGGAATTTCTTACCGTAATTAATAGATACGTGTAATATATATGCACAAACAGGAGCTTAACGAGATGGCTATTGATGTCAGTTAGTTTTTTAGATTGCTCTCGAAAAGACAAATTAATTAAATCATATTACCCTCCGCTGCATTGCAAAGAAGTTCTCTGCGCATTAATTAGATTCCCAGTCCCTTATCCGCTCATATTTTTAAGAGATGATGGTATTCCTTGTTGTCCTTTCATACTTTCATGTTGTTGCCGAAGTCATTTACTGATAATTTCCGGTGTAATGTCCCATAGTGTGATTTTTATTTTTCTAATCAGCTAACCATACTGTAAAAGAAACGTACTTATTTTTAGCATGGTTTTTATAACTGCACAGCCACACACAATATATGTGTGTGTGTGTATATATATATATATAATATATATATATATATTATATATATATATATATATGATATATATATATATATATATATATATATATATGTATGTATATATACAGAGCAAGGGGGACTACTTGGAAACCTTACCCCGATTACGAATATATGGCAAAAATTCTGGGCA
>NC_087201.1:116401197-116443697 GCF_015104395.2 Macrobrachium nipponense
CCAGGTCAGCAGGGTCAATCTTAGCTTCTTTTAATATCAAAGCTCGGCTTATGGGATCTTCTGAGGTAAAACCTTTGTTTCCTTCAATTACTTTGATCTCTCTGATAGGCGCACCTTCTACTACCCTCCTGTGACTAATTTTGTTGCTTTTGTATATAAGCCTACTGTTTTTGAAATCCATCCTATGGTCATTTTCCCAACAATGTCTAGCTATAGCACTCCCCTGAGAGTTAAGCTGTACTGCCCTTCTATGTTCTTGGACTCTAGTCCTTATTCCCCTACCTGATTCCCCCACATATCTGTCTCCACAATTATTGCAATTGATTATGTATACCCCCGCTACCTCATCTGTATTTACTGGTCTTCTCCTTCCAATTTATTTTTACATACTTTGTTTTTAAGGTATTATCAAAGGTATATACAAATTTATATTGACTTTCTTTCATTTTTGAAGTGATTTGTTTCATTTTAGGCATAAAAGGGAGGGCAACTATTTTCTTGTTTTCTTTATTCCATGTACTCTCTACATTCGCTCTGTAAAATATTTTTCTAGCTTTGGTGAGTGCCCTTTTTCTGAACCATTCCGGGTATGCTAATGCATCGAAGCTTTTATCGATGTAAGTTATTTAGTACATGGAATAAAGAAAACAAGAAAATAGTTGCCCTCCCTTTTATGCCTAAAATGAAACAAATCACTTCAAAAATGAAAGAAAGTCAATATAAATTTGAATATACCTTTGATAATACCTTAAAACAAGTATGTAAAAATAAATTGGAAGGAAGAAGACAGTAATACAGATGATGTAGCGGGGGTATACATAATCAATTGCAATAATTGTGGAGACAGATATGTGGGGGAATCAGGTAGGGGAATAAGGACTAGAGTCCAAGAACATAGAAGGGCAGTACAGCTTAACTCTCAGGGGAGTGCTATAGCTAGACATTGTTGGGAAAATGACCATAGGATGGATTTCAAAAACAGTAGGCTTATATACAAAAGCAACAAAATTAGTCACAGGAGGGTAGTAGAAGGTGCGCTTATCAGAGAGATCAAAGTAATTGAAGGAAACAAAGGTTTTACCTCAGAAGATCCCATAAGCCGAGCTTTGATATTAAAAGAAGCTAAGATTGACCCTGCTGACCTGGAGAGTAGGTTTCCTGCCCAACAGACTTACGGTGACCACACCCTTACCACAAGGGTGAATCCCATTGACCATCAGCTCAGGATATCAGAGCGACAAGAGGGGATTGGCAACTCTCAAGAAAACCAGAACAGCCATCGCATAAATGACAGCACAACGAGAAGAAGTTCCAGAAGACTGCTGGGCCTTGACCCAGGCTAACATCCCAACATCTCTTGAAAATGGGCCACAGAAGGGCCTGAAAGTACTCGAGTGTGGAGTAAAACTAAATGTAAATACTTAGAAGTAAACAAGTTACAAATTGAATTTGTGGGTTTCTTTTTCAATTTTTCAATATATATATATAATTTTAATATATATATATATATTATATATATATGTGTATATATATATATATATATATATATATATATATATATAATATATATATATATATATATACATATAATTTTTTTTTTAACCCCTTTCGAGACTGGGGGTGCGGGTTCGAATCCAGTTACCAGGCATCAAAATTTCTTCGTATTAGGCTTTGCGGTGACATGCGTATCAAAAAAGTGTGAAAAAATTCCAGAAATTGAGTGGCCAGTGTGGCTATTATAATTTTCATACCGGTCTGGTAAAAAGTGACCATTATATATTATATTCTATATATATATATATATATATATATATATATATATATATATATATATATATATATATATATATATATATATATATATATATATACCATTCCTGAAAATGACATTAGCGTTATATCCCATTTTGTGGGGACAAATTTGAAGACATTGGGTGAATGATGCCGAAGCCCAGAGTATCGTAAATCATAGGAACCTTTAATTGCGTCATAAATAAGAAATCCAGTGCCATTCGAGGAATTATGTTGAACGTATCCATCGTGCTCTTGACATTTCTGTGTAGGTGACCTTAATTGCCACAGCGCCTTTCCACGGAAATTAACTGACCACTTATTTGTGTAGCCCAAACTTTTCATGAATGGCATGTGGTTCTTCTGCCTTTGGAAATTATTATATGTATCGGGCCTTCATGATGATTTTTAAAATAAATCTTGCTCTGATTCAGTCTTATAGTCATTATTTATACCTGAAGGCCGATTAAGTGAGCAAACTTTGCCCACAACAGATCCAAAGAAAATATGAAATATGATTGGAAGGAAAATACGGGTAGTTAGCACCGCCACCCATAAGAGTATTGAGGAGACTGGAAAACCGAGAGAACTCCAGACCTTGACCATAGAATGGAACAGTTACCGAACGAAAAAACTCTTATCTGTAATCATCTATTGGCGAAATTGTAATTTATCATGTCATGTGTAATTATATCTTTTAATCTTTCGTGAGTATTGACAAAGCATTTGTTTAGAATTGAAACAATGAATAAAGAGAATATTGTTGCACTTGTCAGTGTCTCGAAAAAGTAAATGACAGCTTTTCATTGTCTTTTTCTCTTGACGAAAGAGGGATCTTGCAAAGCATAAAGATTTTAATTCTCCTGAGACCAGCTTAGAGAGAGAGAGAGAGAGAGAGAGAGAGAGAGAGCTAAAAACTTGTGTCAAAGTTGTTGAAGCTGATTTCCAGGAGATGTAAGATCAGAGTTGCTAATGAGATGGAAGGTTATTGATTCGGAGAGGAACAGTGGATATGGAAGATGTTGGATGTGTTCCCATAGAGAGCTCTGCAGGTCTATGTGGGAGGGTAGGGCCCCGTGTAACATTTAGTGGATTATGATATTTTTTTTTTATTCATTTTAATCTTTATCGGTTAAATTATATTGACCGTTGGCCCTTTTGTTGTACACGCTTCTAGATTTATTATTTGTTAGTAATTTGTGTTGTTTCATTTTTTGGTAATGAAGGCTATTATAGGAGAATCGAAGTTCTGTCTATTAGAAATTAATTAGCTTAGTATTAAATCTTACAATTAATTACAACGAGCCTGATCAGGAGACAATTAGGCAATACCTGTTTTGTATCTGGAAGTTTACACTGGTGCTTTTGGAAATAATTGCCTACACTTGGTTGATCGGTTTGTTATAATAGTGGCCAGAGTAGGCGTTTTGCTCATAATAGCAATTACGGACTTTGTTTTACTATACAAATGTAAACGTTTGTTGAGATTCTGGCGTAAACGACAAAAGATGTTATGTAATTGTGCTTACATACGGATTATAGAAGGACTGGTTGAGGTCTAATGTCCGAATTCTTGAATTGTGAGGGTGTAAGATTTATTCGTTTCGTTCTTAGCCTGGGATGCTTTTATGAAAGATTGAAATTTTATGGATGAAACAGTGAGAGAGAGAGAGAGAGAGAGAGAGAGAGAGAGAGAGAGAGAGAGAGAGACTTTTTTTTTTTATTAAAAATGGATTGTATAAAGTGTAATGAAGATGATACTCTATTGATTAGGGATCGTAATGGAAAATTAAAGAAATTGATAAAAGAGAAAGGTTGCTTATACAAAAAGAGATTTACAGGTGTCTGCACAACAAAGTAAAGCCTGGATACGGCAAAAGACGTGACGTCTCCGGATTTAACACAAGTCATGAATTTTCAATTAGTCTTGAAACTGTGTTAACCTTACAACTATGATTGTAACGTCTGTTTCCGAAATGGCAGCATTGAGGTACGTGAAGAAGCTTCGCTGATTTCAACAGTGCCATCCTTTCTGGTCAATTACTTGCTTAAAATATAGTATGACAGTTGATTCCCCTGAGAGAGTGGCATTTATATAAAAAAAACTCTTCTTTTATAAGTAAATTCTAAAATGGTCTTATAATCAATCTTGAAAATATTGATGTGTCCCTCTTATAACACATAACACCAACTGACGCGAAGATACAATGAAAATAATGAAAATAGTTTGTTGACTATAATTTATTATGGGGTAATCAAAATAATGTTATAGATCTGTGTGCCATACCACTAGATGTGATATTTGAAGCCAGCTGAAATGTTGGTTTTCTATTGTGTGAACATATTGTAAATAACTAAAGCTAGTGCGCAATGCGTAAGAATTTGATATGAAATACAAAGTATTTAAGAAAATTTTCTCTTATTCGATCTCTTTCAATTAAATACTCGCACACACACATTCACACAGCCCTATGGGGGCCGTTAATGTCGTCAGTGTGACTCATGTGGTACACTGTAGGCATTACTCTAGGTTCTTTGCAGTGTTCCTTTAGCTGCAACCTCTTTCATTCATTTTTACTGAACCTCCGTTCATATTCTCCTCCATCTGACTTTCCACCCTCTCTAACAATTGTCTCACAGTGCAGCTGCGAGGTTTTACTCTTGTTACACCTTTCAAACCTTGATACTGTCAATTTCCGTTTCATCGCTGAATGACCTCATAGGTCCTAGCGCTTGGCCTTTAGCCTAAATTCTGTATTCCAGTCTAGCCCACGCACACACACACACGTATATAATATATATATATATATATATATATATAATATATATATATATATATATATCATATATATATGTATATGTGGATGTATGTATATATATGATATATATATTTATATATATTTATATATATATATATATATATATATATATATATATATATATATATAAAGAGAGAGAGAGAGAGAGAGAGAGACTAACTTTGATTTTGACAGGCTGTGGCCGAAGTTCGATGTTCCAATTTTCCAGGCCGACCTGTTTTGAAACTGGACCAGTATATGCCTTTCACATAAAATGAATATATGAAATCGGATGGTCGCGTTTCCTAGTCATATGCAAATCGTATTGCTGCTCAAAACTTAAACTTACTATTGTCCTTATTTTAGCTAGCCAAATTCCAGCCAAGGAACAGCAGGAATGAAGGTTTTCGGAATGGAAAATTCATCTAGCTTACAGGAAAGCAGTTATATAAAGCTTCATACATTATTTACACACATCCTCTATTATATATATATATATATATATTATATATTATATATATATATATATATATATATATACATATATATATATATATATATATATTATATATATATATATATATGTGTGTGTGTGTGTGTGTGTGTGTGTGTGTGTGTGTGTTAAATTCTCTGTTTTTTCTGGAATGTTCTTAAGGGCTTTACGTGTCTGTAGCCTGCAGTTTATTGACGCTGAAATTAAAACTATTTATGATATTGCATTGAAACTTAAATACCCAAGGACTTTTATAGATGTGGCATGGAAAAGAGCTAGAAAAACATTTTATTCAACTAATGACAAACTTGAATTTAGTAAGCATAACATTCTAAAATTACCCTATGATGAAAGGTTTTTAGATATTCCTAGAATTTTAAAGCTATTTAACATAAATGTTATTTTCAGTAATATTAATGTCAAGAGTTTCATAATAAAAAATTCTCCTAAAGATCTTCCAGGCTGCATATATGAAATTCCTTGCAAAAAGTGTGATAAAGTCTATTACGGACAGACCGGTAAATCTCTTTCACAACGTCTCAAACAACATCAATATTCTGTGAGAACTGGGCAAATATCGAATGCATTATTCGTACATATGAGAGATTTAGACCATCCTATTAACTGGAGTCAAGCAAGAGCCTTAATCCCATGTAATGACACAGTTAAAAAGAATATCATTGAATCTTGTTTCATCAAGTCAAATAATAGAAATGTTCTAAATTTAAGTCTTGGTTTATTTAAAATTGATGCTTTCATTATGAAAGAAGTTGTAGATAAATATAAGCAACAAAATTAATATATTCAGTTTTTACATGTTTTGGACTGTAAAGATACTTTGTAGTTTCGGTTAGGTTTGTGACCGTGTGATATACGATAATCCTGGATTATCTCGTTTAATTTTTACCCTTTTGACAAATTAACCATCTGGTATTCTTGATCTTGTTTTGTACCTGAGACCTTTATCTCCAATTGTACTTTAGTAACTCCTTGACGATGTCTGAGTAAAGACGAAAGCGCTTGGATTTCTGACTATTATTTTCCCGTGGTATTCGCTTATTTATGAAGTCACGTGCATCTACAGTGATTTTTTAAGCATAATGGAAACCACACGCAACTCCTACGCCTTTTCTTTGAATTTTCCGAGCCTTGTTCTATTCGTGACATCCTTCTGTAATGCTCTTATCATCGCCCACAAACTGAAACTCCGACTCAACTTTCTACGTAAGTGTATGAACGAGCAAGTGATGCCCAAGTCGATTTTACCAGTGAGAATTCTTCGGCTAGCAGAGCGACCTTTCGACGAGTTTCAACGCATCATACTTCAGAAACACATCGACATCACAAAAGTGGAAGTAGATGATGCGTTTCGTACACTTAGAAGCAGACGGTATGGCTTTAATCAGACGGTTCCTGTCGATTGGAAGAATCGGATGCTGGATTATTGCTATGGAAAATTAAGAAAGTGCTGCAACCGTCTTGAAAGGAAGCTTCAAGTCAAGTTGAAAAATCTTATTGCTGAAAGCGACTGGACTAAGCATGCCAACGTGGACTTTATGATTAATTTATCAGACAAACCAGTGGATAGTGCTACGACAGCGGCTTTGGGATATGGGTTAAGCTTTGGTGTATTTCTGGTAACCTGGACTGTGTCGACATCTCAAAATCCTTTTGTTATTTAGAAAAATTTAATCAAAACCTATGCCCTGATGATATCAATATTTGTAAAGGTATTGTGTATAGTAAACCTTCTCCCCCTAATGTACCCGTGAGATTTCTCCAGGCTTTTAAGAAAATTAGAGAAGATGAAACAGTGAAAGTGACAAAAGCAGATAAATCTAATGCAGTGGTAATAGTGAATAAAAGTGACTATATAAGTAAAATAATGACATTGCAAATGATACTGATACTTATACGAAACTGAGGTCTGACCCTACACAGACAGTGAATTCCCATTTGAATAGACAAATTAAATCCATTTTAAAGGGCTTTGACCATTTAATTAAACAGTTTACACCGCAATGCGCCTCCCTACCTTATATGTATGGTTTAGTCAAGACACATAAAATCAATAACCCTATCAGACCAATCATTAGTTCAGTGGGCTCAGTTACGTATAATTTATCTAAATGGCTTGTAAAAACTCTTGCTCCTTTGGTAGGAAACATTTCTAACACAAATGTTAAAAACAATGTTGATTTTATAAACAAATTGAATAGTTTAAATTTGAATTTTGATTTTAATATGGTTAGTTTTGATGTTGTCTCTTTATTTACAAAAGTGCCTGTAGATGACTTACTTGAATATTTAGAGGAGGAATTAGAACGTCATGACATTCCCTTAAGTGTAGCAAACCTAATTAGTCTCATAAGGTAATGTATCAAAGATAGTAAATTTTGTTTTAATGGGGAATTTTTTGTACAAAAGTTTGGCATGGCTATGGGTAATACCTTATCTCCTGTCCTTAGCAATATTTACATGGAATTTTTTGAGACAAAACTCTTACCAAGAATTTTGCCCAAAAAACTTATTTGGTTTAGATATGTGGATGATATCTTCTGTATTTGGCCAGTTCACGAAAATCTCCAGGAATTCCTTAATAATCTCAATAATTTAGTCCCTTCTATAGAATTTACTGTAGAGGAAGAAAGAAATTGTAATTTGAATTTTCTTGATGTAACTGTCCATAGAAATGATAGAGATTTCACCTTTTCAGTCTTTCGAAAATCAATTAACATTGCCTCTTTTGTTCATTACTACTCCAATCACCATCAAAATGTTAAATTCTCTGTTTTTTCTGGAATGTTCTTAAGGGCTTTACGTGTCTGTAGCCCGCAGTTTATTGACGCTGAAATTAAAACTATTTATGATATTGCATTGAAACTTAAATACCCAAGGACTTTTATAGATGTGGCATGGAAAAGAGCTAGAAAAACATTTTATTCAACTAATGACAAACTTGAATTTAGTAAGCATAACATTCTAAAATTACCCTATGATGAAAGGTTTTTAGATATTCCTAGAATTTTAAAGCTATTTAACATAAATGTTATTTTCAGTAATATTAATGTCAAGAGTTTCATAATAAAAAATTCTCCTAAAGATCTTCCAGGCTGCATATATGAAATTCCTTGCAAAAAGTGTGATAAAGTCTATTACGGACAGACCGGTAAATCTCTTTCACAACGTCTCAAACAACATCGATATTCTGTGAGAACTGGGCAAATATCGAATGCATTATTCGTACTTATGAGAGATTTAGACCATCCTATTAACTGGAGTCAAGCAAGAGCCTTAATCCCATGTAATGACACAGTTAAAAGGAATATCATTGAATCTTGTTTCATCAAGTCAAATAATAGAAATGTTCTAAATTTAAGTCTTGGTTTATTTAAAATTGATGCTTTCATTATGAAAAAAGTTGTAGATAAATATAAGCAACAAAATTAATATATTCAGTTTTTACATGTTTTGGACTGTAAAGATACTTTGTAGTTTCGGTTAGGTTTGTGACCGTGTGATATACGATAATCCTGGATTATCTCTTTTAATTTTTACCCTTTGACAATTAACCATCTAGTATTCTTGATCTTGTTTTGTACCTGAGACCTTTATCTCCAATTGTACTTTAGTAACTCCTTGACGATGTCTGAGTAAAGACGAAAGCGCTTGGATTTCTGACTATTATTTTCCCGTGGTATTCGCTTATTTATGAAGTCACGTGCATCTACAGTGATTTTTTAAGCATATATATATATATATATATATATATATATATATATATATATATATATATTATGAATATATATACATTTATATATGTTATATATATTCATATATATATATATATATATATATATATATATATATATATATATATATATATATATAGTATGTATGTGTGTGTGTGTGTGTGTGTGTGAGATTGCACTTTTGCGTTTGTGCTCACGAGTGAGTGTATAAAATGTTATGTTTATGCGTATGCAGACTGCATATTCACATATATTATTCATAACCATTTCTACGTTGATTACAATGCATCTGTTGCAGTTTTTTCATTTCGTTTGTGGAATGAGAGGTTTTAGATGTGCATTTTTGGGGTCAGATTTATTCTCTCTCATGAAAATGTTCTTTTCGTAACGTTTTAGCATGATATTTCGAAAATTACGTTTTTGTGACTACTGTTAACCAGTTATATTGCTGTTAATAAGTGAATGATATAAGAAGTGGCCAAGCCCAGTGAGTATTGCATCGCTCAGGTGATGTTATAGAATGGTAAGGATGAGTAACAATGAAGTGCCGGCTGTGAAAACGGTGCAAGACTTGATTCAGTCTTGCTGTAGAAGTCTGAATTAAAAAATGCATAGAGCCTCTTTTGTAATAGTTTTTATTTTAAAGCATTTTGGTTTAGTTTCCCTTTTGCAATAATTTTTTCATACTACTTTTCAGTCATTGTGGTTATGGATTTATGTATTGTTTATTTATTGGTTTGATTTGCTAAATTCGTCTTCATTTTTACAAATCTTTGCATTCGGAGTTCGCAAAGATATTATCGTTATCGCATTCAAGCTAGTTTAGTTCCCCAATGATGTTGATCCCAGTATACCATTAAAAGTTCAGTTATTATCAACTGAGTTTTATTCTTGAGCTACCTTGTTCACTGTAGCATCTTGCTCTTGATTTATAATTTATAATATAAGTTTGAGGTTATTGTAATGTATTTGATACATATGACTTAGTTTAGTTGTTAGACAATAAAGGCAGGTTTCTAATTCACACTTAATTTGTACACATTCTGGTTGCTTAGTTTTTAAAATATTTACCCAAACTAAATGAATTTCATGATGAGTAGAAATAAGAAATTACTTACTGAGTGCATATGTTTTTTTTTTAACTTCCGAAGAAAGTTGAAAGGTTAATGACTTTCGTTGACAAATACTTGCCATTCATGGCTACATTTAGTTAAGTTTCAGTTGCATATGTACTATGATTTTCAAAGGGTAGTTCGGTTAGTTGCAATATGCACGACTGGTTGTATGTAAGTTTCACATGAGCTCAAACATCTCAAGACAATATCCGCTAGGGAAACATAGCATGGTTGATTGTGGCTCTATTGGACACACTGAATTGCCTGACTTTGGGTGTTTAGTTAAGTACGCCACACATGTGTATGTAAACACATCATTATTGTTTCTGTTTCGAGGCTATAGCTGCTCCGTTGGCATTTCAGTAGGACCATAATAGTATAGCGAAAGTTCCACAGATGCCTACTACGTCGCGGCATTGCCCACTTCAGCGGGAGTCATATAAGACGAACAGATTTTGCTTTTCTATCAAAAGAAAACTACCGAAATAATTTTATTGTTGGGATTTCAGTTTCAACTCTTATTTCATACTAAATAAATTTTGGCGCTGAATAACTGACAAATTCAGAAGTAACGTCTGTCAATTGGTAAGAGACCAGAGCCCTACTGGGAACTTTTCTAAAACACCACTGCAGCCCTTCTCTTTTGTTTATGTGCATCGCATTCATTTATTTAGTTTGCGATGGATTTCAATTTCATGTGAAGGTCGAACGTTTTTGCTGGTATTTATTTTTTGGCCAAGTGCAAGTGGCATTTTGTGTTCCTCTCACGAATAGTGACGTCGGTAAATTGTCCATTTGTTATTCAATACAGTTTTTTTATTGCATTTATATGGCACCAAAGATTGTTGTTTTTGTTTTCATTTTATTAGATTGTGTTTCAGTTGGGTTTACTTGTATTAGTGCGAATAAATAGATCATACCTCACATACTAAGCTGGTAATTTAATCACCGTCTTATTTCTCTTTCCTTTGTCGTCTTCCTCTCAGTAAAAAGGTGCAGCTTTTTGCTCCTCTTTTTCTCTGTGTTGATCTTCGTTCTCTGTCAACAACAACAACCTCACTTTTATTTCACTCTCTTTGTTTTCCTTGTGTCATTTATGCTCCTTATATGACTCGCAATTTATGAATAACCTATTTTTCATAGTTTCCGTTGTTTCCTATGTTTACCGTCAACAAGTGATTGCATTTTCCGGATAACTGATAACAACAGAGTGATCGCCTCGAGCGCTGTGTCTAGATCATGCATAATTGACAGAAATAGAATAAACACTCCGGCTCTAAAGTTCCTTTTGGAGGATGAATGAAATGAATAGTTAATTCATAACAGACCCCGAAGCGGCTCTCTCTCTCTCTCTCTCTCTCTTTCTCTCTCTCTCTCGTTCGTAATGTGTCAGCAGTAGCGGATCAAGAAATCTTCCATAAGGAGGGCACTTCGGATTTTTTATATAGCTAATGTGTAACATGTGCTCACATACGGCACATAAATATTAATATTTATATATGTATGTATGCATACAAATATATATATACACATTTACATCATATGCGCATAAATGTTGTATGTACTGAGAGAGAGAGAGAGAGAGAGAGAGAGAGAGAGAGAGAGAGATTGATGATAATTATGAAGATTGTTACAGTGTTTCCGACAGCTGTAGCTTACAAAGAAATAGCGGGTGAAGTTCCTTTGGCAAATACAAGAATTAAATATGTGCATAAAAAAATTATATAGTTTTATTTTCAGTGTTTCTATCAATATTAACTAGTGTGCAGTGGGTACATAATCCCCAAATGTAATTATCCATGGGCGGGGGCACGTGACCAGGTGTCCCCCCCCCCTTTAAATCCGCCACTGATTGTGTGTAGGGTTTGAGCAGATCTTGAAGGTCATAGGATACCTTACGGCATTGCCAAATAAAAATATCTGCCATGTAGACACCTGAGAAATCGATTCCCAACTTTTTGTTGCTGCTCATATATTTTCTATTATATTTTTAATCCTTGAAATTGTATTTGTAAGGGGATGAATTTCTCGCGTGAAAATTGTGATCTTTTAATTTAATTTTATTGTTTTAGACATCTTTCTTCTGAATTGAGTTCAAAGTTGTTATATTTTTAGTAACTGTTATCAGCTGAAAACTGGGTCTAGTCAGAACATTACACAGGCGATGTCAATGGAACCACTGAAAACGGTAAAACGAAGGTTTTCCGTAATGTCTGCTATGCCTCCATCCTTCAGTTTGTTTATCCATACCGGAGTCAAAGCTTCAGCGATACGGCCATTAACCACAGAAACATCACCCCAGGAACGTGGCAGAGGCTGGTCGCTCACGCTGCTAACATGCACAAAATTCAGAGACGCCCTTTGTAGTTCCTCGCTGCAGTTTTCATTGTGCCAAGCATTGCTGGACAGATGCCTCGAGTGCCTCTCTTGTGTGTCGCATTTCTGCTATTTCGCATTTGAGCTTTGTTGTCTTGCCCCCCGAGACACTGTGTTTCCTCTCTTGTTTTTACGGTATTGGTCTCAAGGGTATTTTAGTCACGGAGCAGTAAAATAATATTCAGATATGTTGTGGAGTATCGTGTCTGAGTAGAACGAAATTTTAGCTTAGTTCTCTTTATTTAAATTTTTTTATTCCCTTTCTCTTTATTATGAGCCTCAGTTTTGTTTTTGTCATTTTTTTTTTATAGTTTGGTTTCCTATTTGGTTTGAAATATCCTTTGTTTACGCTTGTCATTTCACAATTTTGCTACTAGCAAAACTTATCCCTGAATATGATTATTTTCTTTCATGGCCATTTGTCTAAAATAGCAATGAAATTCTTATATTTATTTACTCTATTATAGTCGTGTAGAGATCAGAGATAGCTCAAATCGCCTGAAATTGTGATTAAATGTTCGGTTTTGCGAGAGAGGATTTGAAAAAAAACTCTCTACCATTTCTTGGTTATTTAAAATCCTCATCAGCTACAATGATACTTGCTAACATTTTACAATTATTTTGTCTATTTAGTCAAATTTTGATAAAGAATAATTTTTTAGTCGTTTAAGAAGAAGTTCTCCCAATAAAGGATACAGTTTATTGAATGTGTAATTCAAGCGCTAAAACAATAGTATTCACAGTCTGGTGCAAGGAACCTCTCGATAATCACCCTTAGAATCCGGACAGTGACAGTCGCCCGGGATTTGTAATGATTTTGCGTTAACTTGTCCTCCTCTAGTTCACGGGAATGGGCTGAGCGCGGCCATTCAGGAATGTCTGACACTTCAGGAAGGCGTTTCCTTATTGCGAAGCACCATAGTTCGAAATCCATGAGACTTGCGATATCTCGTAAAGTCATCCGACAATGTTTCGTGTCATCAGAGATTTTTCAAGATTTTTCGTATTGTTTTATTGAATTTAACACTGATTATTATTATTATTATTATTATTATTATTATTATTATTATTATTATTATTATTATTATTATTATTATTATTATTATCTCCGAACGTGATGATACTTATGTTTTGTCATTGTTTTAGATGTTGCTTTATTCTTAATAGCATTAGAAATATAGTATTTTCAAGAAGGTTATGTTATAAAAAGTGATCATATGAGCATTATTGTTTTATATATCTTGCTTCATCTTAGTATCATTAGTAATATTGTTAAAAAATCCACAATTATATATTAAAATATATTTCTATGTAAAAATAAAGCAAAGACTTTCGACCTCATCAGTGTAACGATAAAATGAAAAAATAATTTTTTACATTTTAACGTTACACTGATGAGAGGTGTTCGAAAGTCTTTGTTTTATTTTTACATATAAATATATTTCAATACATAATTGTGAATTTTTTTACAGTTTGTTTTCACGAGACTGTGAATGTCTTCACATTTGTACTATTATTTTTTCACGGTTATTTTTTTATAAAGATCATAATGAACATTACCAATGCTGTTATTACAGTAAAAAGGTTGTAAATACCCAGGGCCAAAGAAATGGTGATCATTCAGTAGTTTGCTTCCAAGAATGTATTTTTTTAGGCCTACGCGGTGAAATCATTCGTGGGTGGAAATGATGATGGGTATCATCCTCATTGTCATCATCATCATCATAACCATCTTCATGATGTTTTTTCGTCACATCCGGAAGGGTAAAGGGGATGACTGTGATGCAGGACTACCCGTTCGGTAAACGGCTGTTTTTCCTGTTTTATGGCTTTGGCCATGTACGTGATCTCCGGAGAATGGGAAAGCAAATGGGACCATATTTCTCTCTGTCTCTCTCTCTCTCTCTCTCTCTCTCTCTCTCTCTCAGTTCCGTGGCTTGGGTTGTTGGGATTCGGAGAATTTGAAATTTGGCTTATTATTTGGATATATGATGAGAAAGGCGATTGGATAATATTTTGATTGATGGTAGTAATTTACTGGGTCTGTAATAATAAAGGCAATTGTTAAAACGACAAAGTTTAAAGGACGGTGATTGGAGTACGGCATAGAAAATGATTCCGTTATGCACAATAATGATTTAGATCTTCCAGTAGTTTAATGATGTTGGCCTAATCAGTATTCAGACTAGATGGATTATTGTTGAAAATGTTGTGTGGGCTCCGTAGGCGGAAAGAGAAAATTTGTAAAAATGCACCAAAGGTTATAATCTGTAGGGGAATTACCGTGAAATTAATTCAGATCCTCTCGCCTTAAAAATCCATAACAAGCGTCCTGTGGCTTCGTTTATATTTTTCTGCAGTGGTCGAAATTACCGGTAGATCTTCAGGCTCGGGTAAATTAGGTAGATTAAAATGGGAAAACGAAAAGAGAACTAATTGATCAATTTGTCAAGAATTTTTCCTAACTGTCCGAAGGGAAAATGCGACGTCTAACAAAATTCCGAAATCGAAACCTTTTAACGCTGTTATAACAGACATTTTCTTCTCTCCCCTCAACTGTTTTGGGAAATTTGCAAAAGAAACGCGGTAAAAAAATTCGTAAATACTATATCTATGGTTTTTTTTTATTATTCCCTTTACGCCGATTGATAACATTACGCATTTCACAAAATCCTTTGAATAGGCTAAAGGAAGGTAAAATAAGTGAATGTGATTCACTGCTAAGTAAATAGTAAATAATATTAATTAGTTTTGTATACATTTTGTTTTTTTTTTATGTTTATGTAGGATCATCCTTATCGTCGCCTCCTCCAACGGGGCGTGACCCTTGGGACCTCTTTGACGTTCTACTACGTTCTCACATCGGCCCTTGTTTTCACTTCCACAGTTCTCCAGCCATCTCTTGTCTTCCTTCGTATTATTCTCATCCAGATTGGTCTGGGTCTTTCAACTCTTCTGTTACTCGAAAGAGCCGAGCTGACTATCACGAACTATTTTTATCATCATTGTCTCATCTACTTATGGAACTTACGTAATTCCCTCATGTTACCTTTCCATCGAGCTCCCAGTATTCTGTTTTAAGCTTTGTTCTCCAGTCTACAAAATTTAATAGATAATTCTGTTTTTATGCCATGATTCGTGTCCGTATAGCAATACACATCTTAGTATGTTATTTAAATTCATACTCTTTTAGGGAATTTCTGTCTGTTTCATTCCCAAGCTATATTTAGCATCTATATCATTCCCAAGCGATATTTAGCACGTCCTCTTTTTAATTTGTGTTTTTTACTTTTTTTCCTTACTAAATCCCAACTCAAGAGAACCTGTACTAGATATTATTGCTCTTGGTAATTGGGAAGCTCAATTTGAATCAATACTCCAGCTAACGTTTTTGTGTCCCTTGGGGAATGTTCTGTCCTTGCTACTTCTGTTTTTTTCTTACATTTAATTTAAGTCTCATCCCTCTTCTATGGACCAAGTTATGTAGACCTGGTGGTGTTTTGCTGTTACTAAGTAGTATCAGCAGTATATTCCAAGTCTATTTTCCATACAGTTTTACCTTTCATATTTATGTAAACGAATGAAACACTGGGTAAAAGTGTGTTCCTCTGTTAGTACCCCGTCATGTCTGGCAATACTGTATTTAGGTAATTAGACAAATCTAGTAATTACTTATTGTAACCTTTAATGGAGTTCCCTTGTCCTTGGTATCTGTCGTCAGATATATTGGCACAGACGTCAATACATTTTCAGACGGGATTCTGCAGCCCGTGTGATGCTATTTCGGCACCGTCACTGATGCGCTTCTGTTTTCTTTGTGTGTGTGTGTGTGTATGTGTGTAGTTACCTGTAATTTTTGTTTTTTTCATGCACATAGCACTTACTTATTTTTCATCCAGACTAACTAGAACTTCATTTAGTTGAGTTGAAATGTAACGTCCCCTGCCACTGGTTTTATTATTTTAATTCAGACCAACATGGAAAAGCTAGTTAAAGAATTAGCTCTGATAAATGGATACACCTTACCCGTACCGGAAGTAAACATAATTAAATGCTCGTGAGTACTATCTTTTCCTTCGAAATCGGTGGCACCGAATCTGTCAGCTCAGGTATGTGCGTGGCATTTGTTCCGTATGCGTGCTAATTTAGCTGCCATGATTACCACACGGCGTAATGAATGTTGCCTCCTTAATAGCTGAACCTAATAAGGGGAACTCTCTCTCTCTCTCTCTCTCTCTCTCTCTCTCTCTCTCTCTCTCTCTCTCTCTCTCTCTCTCTCTCTCTCTCTCTCTCTCTTTCTTTCCAGCCCTTCTGCTCTTCAGTGTTAATGGTGCTGGTTAAGTCCTCATCAGTTTGGTTGGAATTTTGTATTTTGTTGTTTCATTGCCGGATCTTGGTATTAATCTTCATCGTATTTGGTACAGTTTTGCAATCATTTTCATTATTTCAATCATGCTAATCAGTCAAATACCCTAGTCAATCGAACAATATATGAGTGATCTTGACTTACTTTCCAATACGTTCAAGTGCCACCATCAAATAACTGTCAGTCTTCATGAATGTCATGACCCATGGCCATGGCACAGTTATTTAACATAAATTGAGAATTTAACCTAGATTCGGGAGAACAATCTGCGAAGACCACCCCATATCTTTCATGGATAGTCTTTCTGCATAGTTGTAGGTTAAACGCAGACAGAAGGATTCGCTTTTTAACAATAGTTTTCTTCCAGTATGGTTGGAATATACTCGGAAAATTATGAAAGAGGCTGTAATTGACTAATAACCCCCAAAACACATCATCACAAAAGAGGTAAAAAAAGGACAAGAAATTCAAAAGGGACTGGTTTTAAAAGGAGGGACGCCAACTTTACCAACCAGTCCATCCCAAAATAATCTTCTTTAAAACTATAATACAGAAAAGTTTGCAACCGAGTCCTGAATTCTTAACAATAAAAGACAACCAATTAATTTGTTTATTTTCTGCCAATATCTGGTTCAAGTGTAGATAGGGTGACGTTTAGGATATCAAGGAAGTTTAATACTCAAATCCCATTTGATGCTCAAATGGGATTTGGATCTTAATTCTCTCTCATTTCTTTGCTCTTTGGTAGCTAAAAGTGTGTCCATACAGGTCCAGGATATGACTCGTAATAATGAAAACCAATAACCTCGGAGAATACAGGAGAAATAATCTAACTCCTGTCACAGTACTCATCTCCACATTGCCTATCCGTCCATGTTTTCCGGTTTCATCTTGCTAGACTACCATATCTTTACTATATTATATTACTGGGAAAACCCAATGTTACCACTAAACTAGGACTATAGTAATGCCCTAATTATGGTGATGTATTCATTCTGATATCTACTTTCATTTTCTTGCTTTTAATATTGTCAGCCTCGAAGATTCCCAACTATTTGTAATTGCTCTGGTGAGTTTCTTTTTCTTATATACAACTGCTCAATTGTCAACTCCGAACTCCATTTTCATGTCTTCTGTTATGATCTGGACTGTTTCTATAAGGGACTCCAATCTCCTAGCATCATCTCCACATATATTGATGTCAACCATGAACATTAAGTGTTTGGCGACTTTGCCTTTTGCTCCAGGATGGTAGCCATCCCTAGTTTCCATGAGGACCAGTGTCATTATTGTTATGGAGACTATGAACAGCAGTGGTGAAAGTGTACCGCCGCAGAAGATTCTTCTTCTATTTATCACTACCAGTGAGGTTCCTGATGCTATTATGGGAGTCTTCCAATGCTGCATCATGTAGAATAGTATGGTTACTTAGTTGTTTACAACTCCATATATTTTCAGGTGTCATATTGAAGGCCCATCATTTGACGATCCATGTCATACTTTTTTTTTTTTTTTTTTTTTTTATTCCTCACAACCATATTATATACCAGGTCCTCTGTACTATCTGTTTCATCCCTTCTGTCTCTTTGGTATCATGTTTTTCATTTTTTTCCATCCAGGTAGTTTTATAGCCCTTCTGTTCTTGGTCTTCTGCTCTAGGGATATTCTGCCTGTCATCATCCAATGTGGTGGTACACCCTTTTCTTCTACGCATTCCCTAGCTTCCTGGCTCGTATTAAGTGTACTTTAAGCTTTGTCAATTTGTTTGTTTTTCTCTTTCAGTGTGGTAGCCTAATTATTTTATATATTGTCTTTGGAGCATTTTGTCTGAGTTTATTTGTGATGGTAATGTGCTCTTGGCTGTTTTGGGCACCTAGTTTAAAATTATTCATCGGTTCATTATATGTTGAATATCTAGGACGTTCTTCATAATTGGCCAGTATTTTCTCTAGTTTTCTATTTTTCTTAGTATTTCTGTTCTCTCTCTTATTGGTATAATCCATTCCCTATTAATTATTGCTCTTTGCTATTGGGCAAATCTTTCTTTATACAATGTTGCCATTTTTTTTCACTATATCATCTCTGCTGCTAAGTACGTGGCACTTCACAATTCTGTGTTGTCCTTTGTCCCTTTTCCTTCCGGATGTTTGTCTTTCTGACTGTCGGTTCTGCCTTTGGTAGCACCTTTATTTTCAGGCGGTGCCTCCTCATTTCTCCCACTTAGATTGGTAGCTTGCTAGCATCCATCAGGCTCCCAGCCACCATACCTATGGTTGGTCTGAATGTCTGAGTGCCGGCCGTAGCACTCCTGTGTCTAGAATCTAGACATGTTGATGTTGCATGGGCTTTCTTCATTATAGTCGTCATTTCCATTTCAGTAATTTGATCATTGTGGTTTTATGTCTGCTGGATGGTCGTGAAAGACATCGCACAGAAGAAGTCGTTAGCTTCTTCAGCAGCCAATGTTTTGCCTTTTCCCCGCCCTTTAGTTGTGTTCTTGGCTCTATTTGATATTATTATAACAAGGTGACAAGAGTGACGGAATATCATTACCACTTAATATTAGACAGATTCAGTATGTTATTGGGTAGGAATGTGGCACTTTCAAGTCATTTTTGTCTATGCAAGTTACAAGTTAGACAACAAATGTGAAGTGTTGACTACAGTTTTTCCCATAATTATACAAATAATCCTGGTTTCTATTTGCTGATGGGATTTCGGTGTGCTCACATCTGCTAGATGATCCAGCCGGATTTTATCTAACCCTTTTGAGTGAGGATCAACGAACTGTGTGAGAAAAGTAGTGGGACTCAAATTTAACTTTAAATTCTTTTCCCAATTTTAAAATCATGTTTGGAAAAATGCATCGTGGGTAAAGGTCTGAAGGAAATTTTATAGAATTTCCTCAAACTACTGAATTCAACGGTTAAAGGGGTTCAGAAAGTGTTGGGAAATATACGATTGTACACTGGGTACTGATTGCAGTTACCTAAGTGTTTGCCTTTAACAAGCGATTTATTTAATTAATACTCATCATTGTTGTCCCTATTTGTTTTTATTTATACTTTTATTTGTTGGGTTTTCTGTTCTTTCTTCACTTAAGATTATTCTGTGGAAGATTCACTAACAGTCAAACGAATGGCCTTTCGAATTTTATTTAAGAACGATATACAAATAATAGTAATAACCAGAGAACATTTAAGAATTCATGGAGCAATTCTCATAACCCCAAAAATTGATATTATTAAAGGTCCTTTGTCTTTAGGTAAGCACATTGCCGAGGTGTACTACTGAAGGATTCGGAGTCGACGAAACACGGCGACATAGATTAAGCCAGCCTTATGCTTGCTCGGGCTCTTGCTTTACAGCAGCCCGTAAAGCCGATGAAACACTGTTTGTGGTGAAGGTGAAAGTTGGCAAGTGTATATTTCATAACCTTACCTAATTTTTACAAGAATTATTTAGTACCTAACTTCGACAGTTCCGATACTTATAGATTAAAATGAAGTCGCGATGCCGGAATCGAGAAAATCACTGAAAAGGATTCAAAACCCATTCGTGACGTAAACACAGACGCTAAGAGGCCCCGTCCACGCACCAGGTAGGCAGTAAGTCACTAACACAGTGTAGGCTTCAAGAAATTCTATAATTGCCAACAGGATATAAAATTGTCTTGTCCCCGTGGTTGCAAGCCTGCATTTGTACTATGGCTTGCCACTGTATACAAGCAAGAGGATTCATGGCAAGATTTATAGTTACTTGGCAACACTTACCTCTTGTTGCAGCAAATAGAAAGCTATATTGTCGAAACCTGAGATAAAAACAAACAAATCGTCTTTTTGTATTCCCGCCCTCAATAGATGTAGATCTAACAAAGGAGCTATAGACTGGTTCATTATGTGGATGAATTGCATACATTGAATTATTTGTAAAGGAGAAACAATGAAAACATTAAGAAAATGGAATAATTCCAAGCTAATGGCCTAATCCCAACAGGCCTGCTCATTTCCCCCCAAATCCCCCATATAGGCAGATTTTCGTCTACCTCCTCATTGCGTCAGCAGGTGAATTGCCATGATGGATGAGCAGGTACCTGGAAGATACGTCATCGCCTACGCAGGTTTACCAATTGGGTAGACCTTGTCTCTCTTGGTCTCTGTTGGCCTTGGTCCCAACAAATGTTGTGGAAATTGCGATGAAACCTCGACAAAATAATAATAATAATAATAATAATAATAATAATGATAATAATAATAATAATAATAATACGTGCAAATAGGCCAGACGTGACATTGATTGACAAAATCAAGAAGAAAGTATCATTCATTGATGTTGCAGTACCACGGGACACCAGAGTTGAAGAGAAAGAAAGGAAAAAAATGAATAAGTATCAAGACCTGAAAATATAAATAAGAAGGATATGGGATATGCCAGTGGAAATTGTACCCATAATCAAAGGAACACTAGGCACGATCCCAAGATCTCTGAAAAGGAATCTGGAAAAACTAGAGGCTTAAGTAGCTCCAGGACTCATGCAGAAGAGTGTGATCCTAGAAACGGCGCACATAGTAAGAAAAGTGATGGACTACTAAGGAGGCAGGATGCAACCCGGAACCCCACACTATAAATAACCCCCAGTCGAATTGGAGGACTGTGATAGACCAAAAATAATAATAATAATAATAATAATGATAAGATCCCTGAAAAGGAATCTAGAAAAACTAGACGCTGAAGAAGCTCCAGGACTCATGCAGAAGCGTGTGATCCTAGAAACGGCACGCATAATAAGAAAAGTGATGGACTCCTAAGGAGGCAGGATGCTACCTGGACCCCACACAATAAATACCACCCAGTCGAATTGGAGGACTGTGATAGAGCCAAAAAAAAAAAAAAAATAATAATAATAATAATAATAAAAATAATAATAATAAAATTGTTTTGAATGATAATGCAATCAAGGGGACAATGACCAATCCTGCTCGTCATCATTGATATCGCTGAAGCCTTGGATGGTTACTAATAGCAATTAGTGAATATGTTATCGGCAAGTGGGCAGAGCCACAGTGAAGAGATATTTTTCCTATATGTAAACTTCTCTGTCCTCTGTGGGAGGAGTCTCCTGACGTTATAGGTTAACGTTACAAAAACCCCTACCTGCGATATTGATGGCCCTGGCGTAGGAAACTCGCGTTTACTCTGATGAGTACCAGAATTATTGACCAGAACTGTTGAACTTTTTCACTAAATAATGCTTGTGCAAATTAGGTAAGGTTATCAAATATACACTTTCCAACTTCCACCTTGATCCGATGCTTTGATAAAAAGGGTGTTGCCGAAAAACCGTGTTTCCTCGGCTCTGAATTCCTCAGTAGATAACTGCCAAAGGTGTATTGACCAAGACATTTTAAAAGTGATCCATTCAGTCGTTTTTGGTTGACCGAAGAGTTATTTTGATGCCTGAGGGATATTTCTCGGAATGAGGTGGGGGGGGGGGGGGGGGGGGGGGCGGGGGGGGGGGGGGGGGGGGGGGGGGGGGGGGGGGGGGGGGGGGGGGGGGGGGGGGGGGGGGGGGGGGGGGGGGGGGGGGGGGGGGGAGAGTTGAATGTGTTCTGACTATTGTCGTCTAGCCGCTGTCACTGCATTGTTGAAATTACTGAGAGTGAAAGACCTGGAAACAATAATGATAATTAGTATTTTAAATTCGACTGATCGCCCGATCTTTTGATTACAGATAGATTACGCAGTAAATTACAAAGACCTGTTTATCTGTTTACGTTAACTTGAAAGTCGTTTACTTGACGCTTCATAAAATTCAATTTTTAAACCTGCCCATCGACGAATAAAAATTAACGATGTTAATAAGTGTTTGCAGGAGGAGTTATCTGTACAATATATGTTAACGAGCCCTTATTAGGGTGCTAATCTAAGATATTAACATTTGTTTTTTATTATTTTTTGGACGATGGACTACCTGGAGAAATTATCATAACCTAGCATATTATGAATAATGAGAGAGAGAGAGAGAGAGAGAGAGAGAGAGAGAGAGAGAGAGAGAGAGAGAACGTCGTATCTGAATGTAATTTTGAGATTTTTTTTTTACTTTTTTTATTCGAAATTTCTAGTAGACTTTGATGTTTTTCCATTTTCATCATCATCTTGAATGTTATTCCTCTGTATTCGATTTTTAGTCTGTTTGTACTAGCTTAAATGGATTTTTTATTACAAACTGTGTTGATGGCTTCAGATAAATATTGTACATATGCTGATTGGCTCAATAAGAAAGGTGCGCTGATGCTTAAGGGTTAATTTCTTATTTGTCTGTTGATGCTAATAAGTTAATAGAAATATAGCTTATTGCTGTGCTGATGCTGCAGAGTTAATAGGAATATTGCTTATTAGTCTTTTGATGCTGAGGAGTTAATAGCAATATGGTTTATTGCTCTGTTGATGCTGAGGAGTTAATAGCAATATTGCTTATTTGTCTGGTGATGTTGGGGAGTTACGTGGGAATATTGGTTATTAGTCTGTTGATGTTGAGGATTTACTAGGATTATTGCTTATTAATCTGTTGATGCTGGGGGTTAATGGGAATATTGCTTTTTAGTCTGTTGATGCTGAGGTGTTAATAGGAACATTCCTTATTGCTTCTGTTGATGCTAATGAGGTTGTAGAAGAAAAAGCTTGATAGTTCTGATCTTCGTGCCTTCCGTCCCACGGCGAGATACAATTCATTGTGGAGTGTTTATGTATGCCCAACGATCTGTTTTAGGGCGTATGTTCTTGTGTATGCTTCTGAGGTAACGCCGCTTGCCAACTGGTTGAAGCTTAGCTGTCTCACTCTTATGTGATTGCCCAGTAGAATGTCGAAGACAGACAGCCTTGTGAAACATCGTTCAAACTAATGAGATGTTCTAGTCTGATTAGAAGTTAAAGCATAAAACTGTCAGTTGAAGCAGTAGTTCAAGATTAGGTCATTATTAGCGTTACTTCGATAAAGTTAGAGAACAAATGTTAGTGATGGTGGCATATGGGATCGTGGTCTTAAAAATGTTTTTAGAATGTATAAAAACAAAGAGAATGGAGAGAACAGACTAGCATAGTGCTGTAGTATTTAGCAGGTGGTTTTTTTTTCTTCTTAAATGTACACATCATTCATGACATTTTGATAATGTATGCATGCAAGCATACAAACTTTTATATATACAGACTACCTACGGTTTGTCAGTGAAGGGTAGTCGAGTAACCATTGATCAGGATACGTAATTTGCCTTCGTATTGGCGCAAGTTGCCGGCTGAGTGCTATTTATGTTGTCATTCTAGTGAAAGATGGTCTTATTGACTTTTATATTGCAGCGCTATATTGTTCTTACTTTTGTGGATTCTATATGATTTTATTGACTTAGCTGACTTACTTTCTGATAGCATAGAACAGGCTATGAATTTGGCATGTTTTTCCTAGTTTTTTTTCCCTTTTTTGCAACCTAGCATAGGCTATGCATAGGTTGAATCTTTTTATTCACACATTGCAATTGTCCCCATTCTTGGATCCTTTAGTTAGATATACAGACACGCACGCACACGCATACATACATACATATACATACATACATACATACATACATACTCAGATGGATGAGCTTTAAAGGTCTGCGTCAGTCAAAAGATGAAGCAGATTGTTTGAAAAGGTTTGGTGCAATGCCTATATGACCTGGACATATTATAAGTATACATTTATATATATATATATATATATATATATATTATATATATATATATATATATATATGTGTGTGTGTGTGTGTGTGTGTGTGTGTGTGTGCGTGTGTGTGTGTGTGTGTGTGTGTGGCAGGTAGTTTGAAGACTTCCTGAGAATCGTCGAGCACTCACCTTCTGAGAGAGAGAGAGAGAGAGAGAGAGAGAGAGAGAGAGAGAGAAATAAAAGCATATTTCCAAACATTGACGGTAAGAGAATTTATTATAACTCTTCTTTATAATGTTTTGAGAATAAGTGAAACATTAGAAGAGTCTCAAGAATGAGCAAATGTAGTAGTAATATGGGAATCGAAATCGGGAAATAGCTTCTTAGTCCAGCTGATGTTTGTTGAAGGAAATACTCATTGACTTCAGTAGTCCAGATACTGCTTGAAAAATGCTTCGTATGGTTTTGTGAAAGATTTAATTTCTCGTCATAAGTATCTGTCGCAACACCTTTTCATTCTGTTTCTGAAGATATGTTGAAGTGATCATCTATAACATATCTTTTAGGGACGGGAAGAATTGTTCATTACAGCTCACAGTTTTGGATCAGTTATTTGTGTTAAAGGCAGTAACCAAGATATAATCATTAACGTCTAAAGTGCGCGATTCTGATGAAATGTAGAGTCTCAATATTGTTTTCTATTCGTAGATGATAACGTCTCTAATTTGGTATCAGACGCAGAGTCTTTTTCTTGGACAAGAATCTATCTACAGATGTGACACAATTTCAATGAAGCTTAAACATTATTAATGGTTAGATAGAATCACTGTTTGTCAGTTTAATCCTTTCCAGCTTATGAATTGCTTACTTTATTGAATGTATGTTACTTGTAAGTTTGCTGAACGATGTTGTTTTGCTTTACGTCATTACAAATGTCAAAACTAAAATTCTAAAAAGGTATTAAAACTGCGTGGTTACTATGAATCATTGTAGGTCATCAGAGGTTATGACACAACTCATTCCTGATTATTTTATTCAAAGCTCGAGGCGTAATGTAAAATAAATTAGTCGAAAAAAAAGTATTCGTATGAAAAATGTTTTATGGTGGTAGAAAGTGAAGAAGTGGCTTAAGGTAAAATCTGCTGTGTAGTGTTCCGTCAAGTAGGTGCTGATGAGAAATGTAAACAACAATAAAAAATCTTTATCTGCTCAGTGGTAGAAATAGATTAGTTTAGATATATTAAACTCTCATTTGCTAATTTACCGTCAGTCCTTGATAAAAAATGAGGACAGGCTGGGGGTTAGATTTCTCAATAATTCCAGCCCTAATTATTTTTTGTATTTTAGATTAATAATTTTTGAAGATTAATGTGTAGCATTGGTGAGTCATGTAACTGAAGGGTTTAGTTTTTTATATTTTTATTTCAGCTGAAGATCCTCATTGAAAAATTTCTTAACACAGAGGGAGTTAATTTGATAATGTGTTTCTAAGCCATTTTAATTGTGCCCGAAGGATTACCGGATGTAAGCTATTGCTGTTTCTTTGTAAGTAGTTATGTATAATTATTCTTTATTTGTTTGTATTATTTCAGTCAAGTTTGTTGGTAATAAAAATTACGGAAATTGAGTAAACCATTAGCGTTATTATTTGAATACATTACATATTGACTAAATACATTACATATTGATTAATCTAAACATTTGCTCAGGTGCGCTAATTTTTCAGTTATCTGAGCTCTTTACTGAATTAATGAATGTATGAAGGTCTATTTGCTCATTTGCATTACTTGATGACTTGTTTCATTTTGCGTTAATGAAAGATGTAGTCGCCTTCTGTGTTTTGTGTACCTATAGGTCCTTCATGATTCGCCTTCGGTGAGGTTTTGTGTGTGAGCAAGAGAACAAGATCCCTTTTTCTCTGGTTCCCTTCAAGGCTGTTCCTTGATGTTTGGTCCTGGAGACGCTCCGTCGTTAAACTAATTCTGGAATTACCTCCGTTTTTCGTTGAATTTTTCTTCATAAGGCTCGCGACGACAGACTTGATAAAGGGGCTGGATGATGCCGTAACCTGATGGGAACATGGACGGAAACAGCTTTTAGATCAAATGAATTGGTTTTTATAGAAATCTGAAGTTTCCTCGTCTCTCGAAACTTTATTTCGTGTTCGCTCCGGTTTTCATATTCTGTCATTTTTTTTTTTCAAATTGCAAATCTTTAGCTTCATTGATCGTCCAGATATATCAGGTTTTTGGAATTACCTGTACTTACTCTTACTTTATATGAACTTTTAGAAGATACTACTCTCTCTCTCTCTCTCTCTCTCTCTCAGTTTTGCTTGCTGTAGTTTGAGTTTATTCGCGAATCAGCATAGAGAAAACCAGAAAAAAAAAAATTAGCGTCCAGAGAAGAGTGTTTATAAAATGGCAGGGATTTCTTCGACTGGGTGGGGACGTCTGAGCATCTTTTAGGGCAGAAGTGACAGGGCTTTTGGGAGGGTTATCAGCAGCTAATTACAGCCTTCTCTCTTTGTCTAGCGCTTCCCTTCTCGTCCCTTTTCTTAGCCTTCCGTCGCATATTGAACGCCACCACCCAGCCCGACTACCTCCCCTCCAGTCCCTCCCTTTCCCGCAAGAATAGCCCCCTTGTCCTCCCCCGCCCCTTCCTCCAGTCCCTTTAAAATAATGAGTTTGTCGAGCGCGATAATACTTTATAATTGCCAAAGTTTGCGATCGATGAGAAATGTCGGGATGGTTCTCGTCGTCCATCGGCTGTTTGTCGGTTGCTGTTTTTTTTTTTTTTTTTTTTTTTTTTTTTTTTTTTTTTTTCTTGTTTTGTACCCTGTCATTGTTATTAGTTAACCCTCCGCCCCCACCCCACCCCACCTTACAACCCTCACTCCATACCTCCACTCCGCCCCACTCCAACCAATATCATCCGCAACCTCACCTCACCCACCTCGCTCCCCCCTCCCTCCCTCCCGGGTTTTGTTTTCTTTTTTCGGTCGGAATTATGGTGGAAAAGAAACAGAGAAAAGAACTTTCTTTCTCTTTGCATCGCATCAACATTCTTATTCTGCCCTTCTAGACTGCTCTGGAGAGAGAGAGAGAGAGAGAGAGAGAGAGAGGCGGGGGGAAAGAGTAATATCTAGATTGTCTAAATGAAGCGTTCCATTCGTATTGCGCAACAGGTGAATGCGTACCCGACGAGGTTAGGGTGTGGAAAACGGCTTTAAAGTTTTAGTAGGGCTTTAGGTCAGTTTTCTTGATGTCATGGTCACATGTTACGAAGACATTGGCTACCTGGAAGAATAAGTATAGGGAAACATGCTAATTTGTCCCCCACCCCCCCAAAAAAAAGGATTATATATATATATAAAAATAGAAATAGTTGAATTTATTTAGAATATGAAAAATACAGAGGCTGCATATGATTTGTAGCCGAATAGTCTGTTGTCTGATGTTGTTTTCGCGAGAGCATCCTCTCAGTTGGAAAACGAGTAGTTGATCGGAAAACCGGAGAAACACTTTTCCCTTTGGATTGAATTTTAGTGAGGTTGGTGTTGCGAAAACCGTAAGCGGAAAGAAGTTCTCATCGCAAATGATTAGAAATTATATGTATTAATGAAGCATGATAACTGTGGCAGAATATTAGCAGTGATGTTTGTCGCTATATATATTTTTTAAGGCTAACCGTAAATACATCCATTTGCATTGGTCGTTGGATTGCAGTGCAGTTTATTTCCTAGTCAGGTTCAGCTGAGATCATTATTTATCGTTTGGCAAATGTTGTTCCCCATTTGTTTATCGTGATATATTGAAACAGTCAAGAAAGCACTTTATATCGAGCGATTATAAAAGGTTGTATTTCTCTGTTTATCGTTGTAGATTTTTTGAAATATCATTCAAGGAAATTTACACACTTGGTATGTAAATCAATAATCTCTTAGGTTTCAAAGTTATTAAAGCATATCCATACCATAAACAAGTTTTCCGTTACCCGAGTCCAGTCCACCTCTTTTTCACATGATGGGTCCGTCCATACTAAAGTAAAACGACTTAAACACACGGGTAATCTATGGTATATATATATATATATATATATATATATATATATATATATATATATATATATATATATATATATATATATATATATATATATATATATATATGTCACAAACAGGTCTAAAGACAAATAAGCGACCATTAGTTGAGAACGGAACTTTGGTAAATACTGGTGGTCCTAAAGGGCACTCGATGTCTGACATTTTCATGCAGTAGTTCTTAAATCTTTATTATCTTTATTATAGTCTTTATTACCTGTCATTCCCTGCTGTTTGAAATATTGACATATCCACAGGCAATAACCATGTTTCCCGCCCCACACTGAAGTGTGGGGCGGGAAACATGGTTATTGCTTCAAGTAGCCAGACATTGAATAGTGGAGTGCTCATTAATACTGGAGATAGTAATGTTCGATCCTACCTGAGCGTCAGCATACTACATTAGGCGGAATATGTTATTTGATCTTTTTCGTTGGACTTCCGGTTACTCTGAAATATTTTCCATCCAGTTATATTTATTTGAGTAAATGTTATGTGAACGTTACGATTTCTCTGAACTCTTGTATTTGCAAAGGAATATTATGGAAATGGGGTTATAAAGTCTTTACTTAGTTCAGAAGGGCCAAATATTCTCAGCTACGTAATGAAATACGATTTATTATTTGACAGTTGATGGTTGACATTTACTTCTCGGTAAATATATTGATACAAGCAGTCTCTCTCTCTCTCTCTCTCTCTCTCTCTCTCTCTCTCTCTAGTTTCTTTACGGTAACAGGTAAAATTTACAAAATTTGATCAGGTTTTTAAATTAACTTCAACATTTTTGTGAGTAGAGTATTTCTTGAGAACTAACTTGTTCTTAACTCATGGAGGGTTTGAAGTAATAATGACTGTGGTAGGTTCGAACCCCTTTTGCCATATAGTTGCCCGAAATTTAAAGACTGCGAGAGAGATCAGTAGCGTCTTGCAGTCATAGCTGTTAAAACGCAGAAATTTACCCATTGAATAAACTTGCCTCAGTACTTCCACTGTAAAGCGAAACTGATTTTAAGATATCTAAATCATCTTTCAAGATCTTCTGACCGTATCTGAAATAGCATTGGGCTTGAAAGACGAAGGACGGCCTTTGATATATGGAAGCTGACAGGTTTCTGTTATAGCTACTTATTCTAAGGACTTGTTGCCATCGCTTTGGTCTTCAAATTCAAGATTATTGTTCCTTTCTAAGTAGTTGATCATTCCTTTATTTATTTTCTGTACGTCGAGATAATGTTTTCTTTTTTCTTTGCTGGTCCATTAAACATGCATTATCTGATGCTTGCGCTCTCTCTCTCTCTCTCTCTCTCTCTCTCTCTCTCTCTCTCTCTCTCAGTACGTGCTTTTGTCTTCATACTTCAATAGACATATCTTGCCTTTTTAGTGAGTCGTAATTGCGTTCCAACGTTATTCATTAAAGCGAGTAATGGTCTTGCAATACAAAGCTGCGTAGTTTCCCAGCCCCGCCTCATTACCAGCGGTTCTTTGCATGTTTATTGAATTAAGGGAAACAATATACTATAATTAGATTGATAACCGGCCTTGGATACACTACCAGCATCCATTTCATCATCAGCCTCTGAGGAATCTTAATCATCTGGGTACGAGCTCAAAGCATTGGCGAACATCATGATGATGATGATTAACGTTGAATGAATACCTTCTGTGTGTACGAAGTAGGCGACTTCGTTCCTTTTCCTTCTCAAAATTCTCATTAGATCTCCACTGATATCCGCCTCCGCTATTATTTTTTTCGGCGATTTCAAAATTTCAGATATTAAGAGACGTCTTTTTCGAATTTGCTCCAGCATGGAATGGCCTGTTCTATTTCTATGGCTACCTGTAGTAGGGCTGGTTTTCAATTTTTTTACGCGAGTTGTTTTCTATTATATATATATATATATATATATATATATATATATATATATATATATATATATATATATATATATATCAATTCAAGCTACAAATGTCCTTTAATATCTACATTCACTTTACCTCCAAATGATATATTTTCATATATGTACCGAAGGGGAATTTTTATTTTTTATTTTTTTAGTTGATAATAATTTCGTCCCCCCATGGGATCGAACCACCGTCCAAGTGGACGGGGACGAAATCAGGACAGTCAGTGACACTATCCAATCAGCCAACAGAGCGTCTCTGTTGGCTGATTGGATAGCGTCACTGACTGTCCTGATTTCGTCCCCGTCCACTTGGACGGTGGTTCGATCCCATGGGGGGACGAAATTATTATCAACTATAAAAAAAAAAAAAAAAAAAAAAAAAAAAAAAAACAAAAAAAAAAAAAAAAAAAAAAAAAAAAAAAAGAAAAAAAAAAAAAAAAAAAAAAAAAATTCCCCTTCGGTACATATATGAAAATATATCATTTGGGAGGTAAAGTGAATTTAGATATTAAAGGACTTTTGTAGCTTGAATTGATATATAAATGGATCACTGTTCGATGTGATAATTATTCATATAATAATTATTATATATATATATATATATATATATATATCTATATATATATATATATTATATATATATATATAATTGTGTGTGTGTGAGTATGTATGTATGTATGTATGTATGTCTGTATGTATGTAGTTTGTATGAATTTATGTTTGTGTTCTTTTTAGTTATATCATTTCCGAGTCATTACTCGAAATCTTTCGTATTTGAATTTTAGGCTGTATGAAGTTTCTTTACGCATATGTTTTTTTATAATAACTTTTTATTCGTGTAACTTGTAACAGGAAGGAAGATAACAGGATAACATGGATATCAAAGAGGATCGATCTCTCTCTCTCTCTCTCTCTCTCTCTAACATATTAGGCCTATGGGTGTCTTATAAGTGAACATGTATAAATTTTTAGAAAAACGTATTGAATTTGGCAGCACTCGTAGTGCCTAGGGTCGTGAAAAAACAGTTTTTTCATTTCGTGTTTTTTTCGTTTTTTCGATTTTTTCCTTTTCCCCCAATGTTTCATGTTCTGGACCTTTCTGGTGATCCTGTTAATACTTAATATGGACATATGATATTCTTTAAGACTTCCACCTTCCTTCTAGATTAGAGGAATCATTAAAATAGTGATATTAAGGGTAAAAATGCTTCTTTAATTGATAATTAGAAGCTGAGATATATGAAGTATTACTAAGAAATTCGCTTACAGTCTCAAAATATAATGGTATTTTTCCTTGCTATTTGAGGATGATGATATTTGCTTTCCTTTATTGCTGAATTTTGATGAAAAACAATTTTCTTTTGAGATCAAAATCTAAAACAATGAAATAGCCCTATGAAATTAAATGAAGAAAATTTATATAAATATGCTCTTGAAGTTACAGCACAAAGAGATAAGTTCTATGGATATAATGTAACCATTATAATAAAGCCTATAGGGCCTAACATAAAAATGATAATTTTTGTCATTCAATGAAATCTAAACATGAAGCATTTAAAATAAAAGTATCCACTTATAAAAGGTTTTCCTAAAGCTTTGAATTTTTTATGGATGTCATTTATAATAAGCTATAAAGAACAAAATCAAGACCTTCATTAGATGCTTCAGCCATAAACTGTATACATTTCTACAGAAAAAGAAACACTCAACTGAAAATGTTCTTTGAAATCACACTGCCAATATAAACTAAAAAACAGATTATTCCAGATTCGCCAAAACTGATAACTTTTTCAATTGTTGATAAAAAAGAAACGCTGGGCATGCATCTCTTTCACAAAACTTAAAAGAAAGGTACAGACAGTTTACATCGAAACAAAACATTAACTTTGGCCCAAAATTATTGATGACATTGCCTCTCAAAATGGTTAAACTTTCTAGTCTGAATCGGTATCATTGCCTGAGGAGTGATCTATGTAGTTCGGAACCTAAATCTTCTTTCGAGTCTTCTGAAGAATTATCCTGGAGTGAAGGAAGATTTATCCTCTAAGCTTGATGCAGAGGAGCATCTTGATGATGATGGTTTTTCTTTTTGTGAAAGGGGAGCATCTGCTAATGTTGATGGCTGTGGAATAGAACTTTGATGAAGTTTTTCATCTAATGTCAAATGATGAGCGACATATACAAGTTTGGCAGCCCTATCTGTTGATAGACGGTTGCGATCAGAGGAATGGATATGCGAGTGGCGACTGAATGACCGTTCAACCGAGGCACTGGTTGGGGGCAAATTGAATATTCCAGTAGCCACTTTTGAAAGTTGTTTGTGGCTGCACATACCATTCCACCATTCCACCATGAGGTAGGGCTACACTGGTCCACACTAAACTCAGCTATTTCTCCCAAAACCCTTTTCTCATCTATACTTGGAATCCTTAAAGCTACTTCATATGCCAATTCGATCGCATCAACTGCCTCTTCATCACTTATGTGACATCCTCTATAAGTTAGCAGCTAGGTGAACTTTCTGTACAAGCCACTCTCGTCTCTTGGAGACAACTTCTTTAAGGAGAGATTCTTCACTTCGGAGGAATAGAGAGTTTGGCAACTGTTCAGCAAAGGAACTTTGCAAATCATGAAAAACCTTCATCACAACTGAAATATACTGATCATCGCCTTCAGTCATAGTTACTGCAGTAACTGAAGATATCCTGCAATCTTGGCCCAGAAAACTTCTGAGAGTGGAGTATCCTTTGCACTCTTTTCTAACCCTTTCTTAGCCTCCTCATCAATTGCCAGCTTCTGTAGTGTATGCTTGTTTTCTTGAATTGACTGCATGCAGTGAATGATTGACCCCCATCTAGTTTTCATAACCTCTTATACCAAACACATTAACCCTCCACACTCTCCAAGCACAACTACTAGCACTGGTAATGTGATGAATGAACCCAATCCCATTTGCTCTGCCTCTGGTTCCTTAATGATACCAGTACGATACAAGTTCACTTTGAACATGTTTGATATAGAGAAGCAAGACTGTTGCTAAATAAATTACTTTCTGGGTTTTGACCTTCACATGGTTTTCACACGGTCACACCTCTCTGCTTGTCCTAAATTCCTAATGCATCCAAGTTACAAGAAATAACTGCTACCATGACTTCATGTTTTAACTATATACTGATTTGTAAATGTAATGCACATTTACCTTGGTTCTGGAACCTATATCATTGATACGAGTTCCTTACAAGTAACAGTTTAACATGTTTAATACCTGAAAGTACGTGTACCATACATATTGCCCTTCATACGGTTTACTTACCTCTTTTCCTATCTTCAACTCTTCATGAATTGAAAATCTTTAGATTTAGCTTCTAATATGGGTTTGAGATATGTTTGAGAAATTGCAGTAGAACATGTTTGATAATTGAATATACTAATGATCAAATGTGAAATGTTGATATGATTACAAAACTAATTTATGGTATCATAAAACTCAGTCTCGTATGGTTGAGGTGAATTTTTTTGATATCATAATTTCTATTCTCACAGAGTTTTCTTTCTAGCGCTAAATTGCCTTGTTACCCAAGTTTAGAGCATCTTTGTCAGAATAACATTAGCATGAATGAATATGCTATGTACAGACAGTACGGTATCTTATTCCCCTACCCAAACAAGATCTAGTACGTGTAATAATTAAAAAAAAAATCAATAATAACCAGATGTGGTTATATTATGGATAATATAACCACAGTGTAGCTTGGGAAGGAACAGAATGTGAAAAAATGCAGAAAATTGAGAAAAACCAAATTTGACTTTTTTTTTTTTCAGGCTGTGTTTTTTCGCGAAAAAAAAAACTTTTTTTCCCGAAGAAAACACGCTGCGCGTTCCACAACCCTACTATGAGATACAGGGCCTCTGTAACACGGTTTTTTAGCAATAACTTTTTATCTATGCATTTCATAAATATAACGCTTATTCAGAATACATATCTTATCAACACATAAATTTTGAGTGTATTCTGCACTACGTAGGTTGAATAAATTTGGTACTTATAATGTAAAAGTGACCTTTTTTGAAGACGGGCCAACTTACTCAGAGAAAAGGTTTCGAACGCACTCGTTACGTAACTTATGACAGCATTTCTTCCCTCTTTCTCGATGGATGATTGGCTATACGTAACGAAGGCTAAACCTCTGGCAACAATGACATACAAATTTAAATACAAGCAAAGCAGTACACCTTTATGAACTCTGGAACCTCTCCACTGATAATTGTCATAATGAACAAACCAACAAAATATGTTAATAAATACAAAAACACTTCGATTATTAGTCTAACCTCCCAAAATAAGTTTCCAAAGAAATTACAGTCTACTTTATAGGTCACAATCAGATTGACAAGATGTAGGGAATAGTTGGTAATTATCAAAAACATAGTAGACAAGCTTGATTTGATAACTGCTATATCCAATGTCAAGCAATTTTTATTTATTGGCTATCTACCTATTTACTGAAAAAAAATAGCCGGTACCGTATATTGGCTTTTAGACCTTCACCAATAATTATCGTCAGAAAGGTGACTTCATGAGGCTCCACCCACTTTGGCCTCGTTATAATTCAGGATAACACTGAAGGCTACCATAGGCATTGTTGGATTAGAAAATTTAACTTCTGGCTATAAAAACTAATTTCTCGAGTAGTTGTAAGAGGTGCTAAATGATCCTCAAGGATCCCAGCAGTTGGCCTAAACGTTTAATTCATGTATATTACTGCTATACTGTTGCGGCACTACTGCTATAGTAGTATTACTACGCTAGCACTGACACCCCACCCACAACTATGTATCGTTCCGCCATTCATAAAGTCTTTGGGTTTCAGAGCCGATGGAATTTCTGTCTGGTGGATGGGCGGGGCAACATTTAGTCAAAAGGTGTTTGTTTACCTTGCTTACGTAATGAATGTTTTTCAACTCTTGGCTCGTAATCATTGGCCATGGCGTCGGCTAGATCATTTTTACTCTATAAAAATTAAAACTATCGGGTTTAGGTTATTGGTAATGCTGACAAAATTTGTGTGTGGTTGTAAAATATACATATGTCAACTTTCAGCTACATCCGATGCTTTGACAAGGAGCAAAGTCCAAAAAACCGTGTTACAGAGACCCTGAATCTCATAGTAGTAGTGCCCCGTTGCCTCTCACAGTTGACTTCCTTTGAGGTCAGGGACATTACGCCCAACCCTCTTATATCCGGTCCTTGTGAAGGTGATGCCTTCCCATTCTTCTCTTTGCTTTCAAGGATCAGGCTGTTAGACCTGTCTTCATGGACCCACCTCTAGTTCATGAGAGAATAAGAAGAAACATCATGCCATCTAACAGAGATGGCGAGGCCGTCATTGTAGAGTCAGTGGAATAACAAAAAACAGCGTCATCGTATTATATCTGATGACTTGGTATACCACATTCACTCTTTGACAAAAATGAAATACCGATGCATTTTGCCCCCAGTCATATGACGGGATTCCGAAATTGTTGTCGAAAGCGCATGTATATTATGTCAGGAGAACCTTGATCATTATAGTCTTCTCAAAAAATGTTATTTGGTTATTGTTTTTATGCCCCGCTGACAAACAACAGGATTTATTCTGAGCCTTGGATTAGTTGAAGGGAAAGTTGGCGGACATGTACGCATGAAAGAGAGAGAGAGAGAGAGAGAGAGAGAGAGAGAGAGAGAGAGAGAGAGAGAGAGAGAGAGAGAGAGAGAGAGAGAGAGCGATCGATCGATCCTCATTGTATATGAATGGTGGATCTGCTGCATTAATGTCCATGGAGAAACCTTGTTTATTCGCTCTAAGATTTTCAACTTATCTTCACGTAAATGTGTCCCCAAGTAGATTCATGATATTCCAAACATATTGCATTATTGTTCATATTCCTTTAAGGAAGTAATCTTTCCGCCTATGTCGGTTTCTTCTTGTATCCATTGCATCTAGTAAATTGAGGTCTGTTAAGTCAGTATGATAATATATATATATATATATATATATATATATATATTATATATATATATATATATATATATATATACATATTTATGTTTATAATTAGAAATGGGGTGAAGGGGTATCCATGAACATTACAGATTTTGCTTATATTGTTAAGGACAAAGTTTTACTCTTTTACGCAACACTTCATCAGACTTAGAATAGAGTCATTCAAGAACAAAGAGGAATTTAATAATAAAATGAAAGGTTTTCATTTTAATTATTATTTTAAACTAATGAATTTTGATGTCAAGTTCTTATATACTAAGATACCAGGAGATACGCTGCTTCAGAATTGAAAAGAACAGATGACACGCTTTCTCAGAACACTGGTTCAGTGTTAAGTTTTTGAAAGCTTTGTGTAAAAGGCAGCTAATTTGTTTTCAAAAACGAATTTTATCTACTGAAATTTGGTATGGTAATAGGATCTTCTGTCCCCATATTTTAAAGATATAGAAGGCAGCTAATTTGTTTTCAAAAACGAATTTTATCGACTGAAATTTGGAATGGTAATAGGATCTTCTGTCCCCATATTTTAAAGATATAAGTGAAGTTTTTGAAACAGTTATCTTCCTGGAATACTTCCAGTTGGTATTCTTTCTATAAGGCATGAAGTTGATACTTTTATGAGTTGTGTATTATGCAGCTTGCAAATATACATATTGACCATTTAAAAAGTAATAAGATTCGCCGTAGAGAACCAATAGTTATTTTAGATTCATGTCTTATAGAAAGCCTACGAATGTAAATTCGAATATTTATTTGTATTTGTATCATCAGGTAGGAACTAAAAGCACCGTGGATGTTCATCTATGTTTTCAATGGATCTTATCGGCTCGAACTTTAATTACAGAAGATTTGATAAACAGGAACAGTTTTACGATATCCATTTTATTTTCTTTTTAAGATTGAGTATTTCTTAGTTGAAAAAAAAATATATATTTTATCCAGTAAGACCCAAAAGCATTTAAAAGAACTTACATGTTTGACTTTATTACAGTCAACTAAGTACCATATTTTGGACAATTGGCATGCTCGATAACACTTTGGCCTTTAAAAAGGATAATGCTCTCAAGGGTTTTAATTAGAGATTCACCTTTGGGTATATTTTTGAAATTCGGGGCGGTCGGTGTAATAAAGACATGTCAGCCAAAGTAAGAAGTATTTATCAAAGAGAATAACACAGCGTCAATACTGTTAAAATAGGTGCTACTATGTATGATTGTAACTGTCGGATGGATTGGACGCTAAGGGACATAAATGTCTTTAAGGACGAGGTGAATCGGTGCACAACAGAATTCTGTAAGATAAACAAAAAATTTTTGATAATCTGTTGAACACCAGCTTAGGCACATGTTAATTTGATGAAATGGTTTAAATAGCATTGCAAATAATTTTGCTCTTTTCCGTTTTATGTATTGTTTCACGTGGTGGCGTAAACGAACTGACTTCCGTGCCACTTAGTTTTGAGTATGCAGATGTGCGTACATTTAGTCCTTAGCTGTAATTTCAAGGCATTTCGCTCTCTGCCTTTGTGTAAATCATATTATTATGTTACTACTATTGTTGCTACCGATGAGACATACCCCCTCTGTGGGTATTTGATCTTATTACGCAGCATAGAATATACCAGAATATAATATATAGTATATACTAGGCTAATTGATAGCTTATAGGCTAATTGCCTTGTAAGACGTGGGCGGTTCAGATCCCGATTGAGGAGGTCCTCCTACTCCTCCTCCTCTTCTTCTTCTTCTTCTTCTTCTTCTTCTTCTTCTTCTTCTTCTTCTTCTGAAAAGACTAATGTGGAATTCAATTAGATTTTGTAGAATAATATTAGAAGTATCATGCAAGGTGTCCTCTGATTTTATAATGAAAATCAGATTTTTTTTTTTACAGGCAAAAGGAATTCCTAATTCACAGAAATCATAAATCTATGTTTTGAAGAACGTCAGATATTCAGTATAGTAATTTCAGCTAAATGACTTTGATATACAAGATATGCTTTTAGTATATAAAAAATAAATAATATTTTAAGAGAGAGAGAGAGAAAGATCATTATTATGCGAAAAGCAAATCAGTAAAAGTGTGGTGTTCAAACTCATTTACGTTTAATGTACTAACTTAGTATTGTTTTCTAACTGGAATTGCAGTGAAATAAAGATTGTGATCATTGCCTACATAAAAACGTAAAAATAAAAGAGAGAAAAGAAGGTAAATGTGAAAGGTCGCAGACATTTCTAGACATGATGACGAAAGCGTCATGAAGTCATTGCAGTACCGTCAACGAATCAAACGACAAAAAACAGCAGATTCAGTACTAAAAATGATCAGAACTTTCAGGGCTCATCAAACTTGTGGGACCACAATGAGGAAAAATATAAAATTGCTGTATAAAATAACGTAGAGAAAAATCGATGGCTTTTAATACCCGTAGTCGTCGGTTCACAAAAACGAAAAACACGTTCTTCGCGAAAAAAAAACGGGTTTTCATTTTTATTTTTACTCCGCAAAAAAAAAATAATGACTAAGAGGAAAAAGAAAATATATTTTTGTATTTCCCTTGTGAATTTTATTCGTGTCCAGATATATCCTCAATATTCGCAGCCGCCCAATTCACATCCATTTTATTTCCTGAGATGGGGCTTAATAAGCAGGCAGGCATTCATTCAGTATTTTCAGTCACGTTAATAGAATTAGATTTTATTTTTAGGATACATGAACGTTGCATGCATATACATTTATATATACGTATACACACACACACACACACACACACACACACACACATATATATATATATTATATAAAAAAATATATATATATATATATATGTATATATATGTATATATATATACTAATATATATATATATAAGATTATATATATATATATATACATATATATATATATATATATATATTCCTTACTCAACGGGATCGAACCCAGGTCTTTCAGTTGAAAAGCAAGAACACTGCCAACAAGGCCTCACAAGTCATAAAGGAAAGGTAAAAACCTTAGCTATAGTGGTTCATACTTTCCAACTTCTTTATGACTTGTGTGGCTTTGTTGGCAGCGTCTTTGCCTTTCAATTGAAAGACCTGGTTTTGACCTTGAGCGAGTTGGAAATTTATTTCTGTTCCACACGTGATTGTATATGTGATATAATATATATATATATATATATATTATATATATATATATATATATATATATATATATATCAAGATATATGTATATATATGTGTGTGTGTATGTGTATCTATATATCGGAATTTCACATCGTTGTATAAGTAAAAGACAAAATTTATTTTATAATGCCTCTGCCAAGTATATAGAGTTGCTGTATGGGTAAGGAACTGTTATGAACAGGGAAGTTCATTTTGAATTTATTGATAGTAGTTGAGTGTAATAGCGATGAAGTCTGTTCTTTCCTCAGTCGTTATATCGTCTAATGCAAAATAGTTCGTGTGTGGACAAATTCGTCTAACTTGAAATAAGTAATATTTTAATCGAAGAGTGACACCAATCGATTGTAACAATAAGTTAGACAGACCCCTGGCAATTTTTACTTATCAAGTACAATGAAAAGACTAAATACTAACACGGTACCTTCAGTTAGAAGTCTGTCTAATTATGATGATAAACTTTATAATGTTATGAAAATGATATTTAGGAAAAATATGATAACTATATAAAGGAAGAAATTAGAGTATAAATACCGATTAAGATGTTGCTGTAGTGTTAATGATGAGGATAATGATGCTAGCTGAAATAGGATTTGATGAATAGTTACACACATTACAGTTGATAAGAGTGAATAAGCCCAAATAATATTTACTGAAGAACTAAATACGTTAGAGTTGAGGAGAAGAAACGAGAAGAGATAGGCTTTATTGTCCATGTACTTCGTGGGGAAGAATTTCCGTTGTACGGGCACAGACTTACCGTCCAGGATCAAAGGCTGTCAATACAGTGAAAGGGCTACGAATACCACCCCAGAACATGACGTCATTGGAAAGGCGCAAGGTAGAGACAGCGGCACTGGTGATCTTGAAGTGACCTGGGGAACCCCAGCACAATCGACATTCTTGGATATATGACTTGTCAGCATCCACATGTGTATATTATGCGATGTTCACTCAGGTGAATCAGATGGCCTCTATTCATTGTCGAGAGTATGGTGCAACAGGTGTCATTTGAGATTTTGTTTCAACGCTCTAGTATACAGATATTCTGAGAAGTCATTGCATAAGCATCATTTTGAAACTTGTTCCCAAGAACACTCGGGCTGGGTAACGGTGCCATGGTTCAAGTACAGGTATGAGCTGGTACTTAAGTTTGCGGGTCTTAATTGATATTGTAAAGCAGAGAATCTATTATACCGGTAACATTACTTGGGAGGAAGGTTGGAAGCAGAGACATCGATCAGGGTTTGAAGATGTCCTCAGCTTAAAACCATGAGAGGACAGAGTTGGTATTCCATCCACAAGAGCTTCGCAAAGTGAAACCAACAGACGTCATAGAATAATAGTGACAGTGTTAATAGTTAAAGAAAGATCGATTGGAGAAAACCACTCGGTCATTAGAAGGGAAATCCTTTCGTGTTCAACGATCCTAATAAAATACTAAAGTTATTGCCATAGTGATGAACACACTTTGAGTAATAACAGTAATAATAACAGTAATAAATATAATAGCCATTATCATAATTCAGCTCAAATTACTGTGGATTTACTGAAATTTACGTAGAGAACTGACGGTGGACAAACCTTTACTAATATATGCATTTACTCAGGGATTCCAGTATTTAGCTCGGCAAGTTATGCAACATTTAGTACTGTGGACTGGAAAGCACTTTTTCATGAAGTTTCAGTGAGGTTTCAATTGAATCAAGGAAGTTAATTAAATATGCACTGAGTTAATCTTTTTCATTTCAAGCTAGGTTCAGCAAATGGTGTTGATCTCTATTTTGATTTTCTTCGCAATACCTCTTATGGCCTGTGTGAATTGACATTTCTGTCACGTCCCATTTAATTTCTAGACATTCGAAATACCTGTCTGAAAATTTATATCAATTTTAGGAATATTTTCTCCACGATTGCTGGAAGATTTTGTAAATAGTCGATGAAGGTTACACAGGTAGTCAATATTTACTGGATTGTTTTTATGATATATATATATATATATATATATATATATATATATATATATATATATATATATATATACACATACATATATATATATATATGTATATATATACTATATATATATATATATATATATATACATATATATATATATATATATATATATATATATATATGTATATTATATATGTATATATATATATATATATATATATATATATATATATATATATATATTCTCGGTTCATGTCGGGACCGCTGTATGGTGGTTTTAAAAATTCTATTAATCTAGTCAAAAGTGCAGACCTATCAGACATAGAGTTGTATATCTTGTTATTTTCCTTTCGTCGAGAGGAAGATATCTTTCCCTCTAGAGAGCCTTTCTCTTAGCACTCTTTATCTAAGAAAAACGAAGCTAAAGATATTGATTCCCTTGTATCTTAGTTTTCAAGGCCACTCCAGTAAAATTCATCCATTTGCATGACGAGCTTTCAACTTTTAATTATGAAGCGTGTTGTTATCATTCTGGCTGTCATGACCACGAAGCCTGCATAATACGTTTTTCAACCTAATGATGATTTGCATATTACATTTTTCATGCTCCTGAGGTATAATTTAAACTTCTCTACGTTGCCCAAATTACCTTACCGAAGTATCATCAACCTTGAGAGAAAAATTAATTTATCTAGTTAACCTGAAATGCACTGACAGCGTAATGTCGTTGGCTATACACAAAGAAGTAGGTCTGCCTAATATTCCCCGGAATATTTTCGTCTCTTTTTTTTTTTTTTTTTCTTTAATTTTTTTTTTTATTTTGCCTCATTTCTGAAGTTCAGTTTTTCCTTTCTCCCCTTCACCCCCCTTTCCCTCACTCTCTTATGAATAGCCATGTCCTCTTCACGTACCGCGTGTGCATC
>NC_087201.1:116448697-116458697 GCF_015104395.2 Macrobrachium nipponense
ACTTCATATCTTCTACCTGTGTGCGAACGTGGGATTTTGAATGTGCATAGAGAGGTACAAAATGTATGAAAATAATTACAGCTGGAAAGCTAGATCAAAGTTCAGTGAACGCTTGTGAAGCCTCAGAAGACTAAGTGTGGTTGTTTTGGGGTATGGCTGAGAGAGGTGGTGATGGTGTCGGAGGTGTTGTAGGGACTGGTGAGACAATGCAAATGTATTATTCAAGAGGTTTTGTAAGTCAAATTGAGTCAAATGGTGTGATGGTGAGTGTACATTTTCCACAGCTTCAAAAGAGTGAGTGTGAAAGAAAGTTTACTTGAGAGTTATTTTATGTGCATGGTTGAGTTTGGCAAATTAGAAATGGTGGCTGTGCATTGTGATTTAAACGCAAAGATTGGTGACTTGTGGGGTTTTTATTAGAATGCAATGACTAAATGATTATGAATGCCGTTTAAAACCTGGTTCAGAAAGGGGCTGGATCGTTTGCCAGGAATATTAGTAAGTGTATTTTGTAATTATGAGAAATGTGTATGTATTTTTTTATATTCCAATTTAGTAAGGGACAAGACAAATATAAAAAGAGACGGGTAGACAGATATAAATAGTTGTACATAAATATAATGATTACACACAGATCGTTTATAAAGATGAAAAGATGTACGTTGATAAGAACTGATATGACAATCATGAATTTTCTTAACGTAATGTAGTAGCTTAAACCGTTCAGTTAATAGCACTCAAATCAACAGTATGAAACATACTAGGTTGGGAAAATTCACGAGCCTTTACAACTTTGAGAATGGTTATCATTTCAGTCCTGTTCATCTTGTTTTGTTAAATCTGTAAAGTATTTATGTTTAATCACTACATTTATTTGTCATTGTTTTTTATCTATCGATTCTTGTCTTTTATTCTAAGCTAACACACTCCATTTTCTGAAAATATGCTGTAAACGAAGGAGATTGATCATTTTTATTGGCTTATAGTCAGAAAAACATACAGGAGAATAATGACACCGAAAGAAAAGTAGGTAGAAAACATTTATTGTTATTGATGAATATCAGCCAGATATTTACAGCTGTATACAGATATATGAACATTCATGAATTAGAATGATGTAAGAACTGTAAATTAAGAAGTAATAAAGTGGGCGTGGCATAGATCGTGATTGTATCTTGGTTTTATGAGTCCAAGTTTTCGTAATGAATATATAAGGCGTCATGTAAAATTCTCTCTCTCTCTCTCTCTCTCTCTCTCTCTCTCTCTCTCTCTCTCTCTCTTTGTATGGCTGACATGTCTTCACGCTGAAAGCCTGCACGAGTATACTGACAAGGCGAGCGTTGGCCAGGTCCATTGGCCCTCGAAAAACTAAGTGAAAGGTTCTTACCGAAAAAAGAAATCCGAAAAAAGATAGAAGGGAGCGTCGTGTGATATTAGAAGATAAGAATAATACACAAAGCTCTAATTTGCTTAATGGTCTAAGTACAGCCCAGTTTCTTGTAGCATGAGCTTTCTGAATGTAGATAATGGAGTGAATGAAAATGTTCTGTTATGAGCAAACCTGTTGAGGATTAGTGCTAATCACTTTCATATCTTGAATTAGCATTAAGCAGTAGATCATATCAATGGCATGACTCAGGTGGACGTAACTTGCTCGAGATTTTATGAACTAACATATCTTTGTAAATCAGGTCTAATTTCGATTAGGAGTTAGTAGGAAGCGTTTCCAAGCAAAAAATGGCCAGATAGTCTCCTGTGTTTCAGTATGTTTGTAGATTGTATGCGTGTACACACGTGAGTGTCTGCTGTCGTATGTAAATGTACTCACTTATTTTTCCGTATACTTATGTATTTTATAAATATAAATATTGTTCATTCGATTATGGTTTGCATTCGTGTTTGTATCCCGGGGGGAAGTCCTCCAATCTTGGTATTCAGCGAATATATAGCGTTGTATATTCGTTTTCACCAACAATGCTTTGCAAATTTTCCCGTTGAATGAGGCCCTTTATGGCGAAGCGCTCTTATATAAATGTATTGTCAAGTTCCCATTTAATGAAAATAGAGGCGTCAGGGTTTCCCGGAAAGTAACGATTCGCCTCGTGACTGGAATTCTTTCAAAGTCGATGATGCCTTCGTGGAAAACACCCGCTGGAAGAGAAGAGCACAAAGGGCGTTCTGCGTATGGGTAGGCAAACATCAGGGAAATTGGATGGGAAAGCAAAAGCCGTGGCCATCAGAGATTTAGATTTGGATTTTATGCATCAAGGAATTTATTTATGTAACTATGTACAGTGAGCATGCTGCCCTTTCTTTTCGTTCGGTGATATGCATCCTTTGTTGTTCAAATTGCTTATTGTTATATCAGTTTTACTCTCATGATGAATTAACATTCTAAATGTCATGTGGCATTAGAAAAATAAACATAAGCATCACACACACATATACTCTAATTTATTTATATATATATATATATATATATATATATATATATATATATATATATATATATATATATATATATATATATATGTCTATATATACATATATATATATATATATATATATATATATATATGTATGTATTTATGTATGTATATGTATATCTATATGAGTTATCACATTACCGTGATTCATATATACTCATTAAGCCAGAAATATCCTTTGATATCCAATTCACTCTACCTCGGAATTAATATATTTTCGTCGGCTCGTGGGCGCGAACCACAGAACCAAGAATTCAGGATGTACAGTGAAGCGCTCTAAACCACACGGCTATAACTAGAGGTATAAGTTAACGCCTCCTTGTTGCGCTCAGGTATTCGTTGTTTTGGAGTCGGCAACAACCCACCTCGACCTTGATAACGTTGTAGTGTTTTCTGTCGCACATAGCCTCATTATGAGTCTTATCACATTACTGTGATTTATATATACGCATTAAGATACAAATGTAGGTGAGACGCAGCATTAATTTATACCTTTCGTGATAGCCGTGTGGTTTACAGTGCTTCACTGGAGGTCCGAATTCTTGGTCTGTGGTTCGCGCCCATGAGCTGACGAAAATATATTAATTCCGAGGTAGAGTGAATTGGATATTAAAGGACATTTCTGGCTTAATGCGTATATATGAATTACGGTAATGTGATAATACTTATATAGATATACATACATACATACATATATATATATATATATATATATATATATATATATATATATATATATACAGGTTTATATATAGAGTATATGTGCGTGTGATGCTTGTGTTTACTTTTCTAATGCCACATGACATTAAGAATGCTAATTCATCATGTGGTTCATGCCAATGAGCTGACGAATTTTTTATCGACTAAAATATTCCTATTCAGCCTAACATATATGAAAAGACATTAATTCCCGAGGTAGAGTAAATTAGATATAAAAGGACATTTGTAGCTTAATGCATATATATATATATATATATATATATATATCTATATATATATATATATATATATATATATTACCAAAATAGAGAAAAAGTACTATATTTCAGAGACTGCTGTCTCCCTCTTCAGGTAGATGAATGAGAAAAGTTTACAGAAAAGGTGGTATTTATACCAAGAGGTCCATCCACAAACAAGCCATTTTAAGTCACCCCCGCTGATAATCTTCCTCTAATCTTCTTAAGGGTTGGTTGAATGAAGACGTTGTCGATCGTGTCCGAAATCCATCCTCCTTTTGAGATGTTCATTACCTGCCTCTCTTTTATTAAGGCCGATTCCATCATTTGACTCTTGTACCGGCAGTTGCTGCTATAAATTACACGTGACAAATTCCAGTTTATTCTATGGTTATGTTCATTTATATGGTTGAAAATAGCCGAGTTCTGTTGTCCATACCTAACTGACCGTTTGTGTTGTATTAATCTCTGGGGAAGGGATTTACCTGTAAATCCGATGTAAGATTGGTCACAGTCCTGGCATGGGATTTCGTATACCCCAGAGTCCTTTGGAGATGTCTTTTGTTGGACGTTAATCAGGGATTGGCTAAGGTGTTTGGGTAAGTAAATACAAAAGGGTTCGATTTTCCGAGGGGGTTGGTTATTCTCTTAATCGTGTCCAGGTGGGGAATTATTATTTTATTGTTGGGTGTATCTCTGGTCTTGTCTTTAGGGGGTCGGTAGAAAATTACGTTAGCTTTGTGAATTGCTTTCTCAATTATATGGTCCAGGATATTTTAAAGACGAAAGTTGCTTGCGAATTAGTTCAAATTGCTTTTTTCAGGAATTCTGGGGAACAAATTCGTAAGGCTCTTAAGAACAAGTTACTAGCTACACCTATTTTGATAGAAATGTCATGATAGCTGAAGTAGTGAATGTATGAAAGTGAGAACGTTGGTTTTCTGTATATGGTAAATTTGTATTCTGTCGTAGTCTCTGATTATTAAAACATCAAGAAAAGGAATTTTGTTGTCTGTTTCCCATTCAACTTTAAATTTGATGCTGGGCACTAATGTGTTTAATTTCGAGAGGAATTCATTGAAATTGCCCCACCTATTATCCCAAATGTTAGGATATCATCCACGTATCTCATCCACAGCATGTTTTTGGGTTTATTGCATTTATTACTGTAGTTTCAAAGTATTCCATGTACAGATTGGCTAGAACAGGACTTAAAGGACTACCCATACTACACCCGAATTTTTGCTTGTAGAATGATTCCCCGAATGAAAAATACGTTATTAGATGCACATAATTCAACTAGCTTTATTATTTTGTCAAGCGCCAATGGGAAATGATCTGAATAGGGGGATAATTTTACCCTTAAAAACTGAAGAACGTCCTGTACTGGTACTTTAGTGAACAGGGAATCTACATCAAGGCTTAAAAGTTTTATGTTGTGAAGTGGTATATGTGCTTCTCTGAATTTGTGACAAAAATCTTCCGAATGTTTAATGTGACTGGGAGAAAAAAGTGCCTAAAAAAGGGGAAAGGAGGCCAGCTAACCATTTAGAAATTTTGTAATTGAAAGCACCGGCACATGAAACGATGGGTCTGAATGGAAGATTGTCTTTGTGAGTTTTGGGAAGGCCATAAAAATAGGGTAATTTAGGATTAATTACTTTAAATTTCTCTAATAGTTCAATACTCTTTTTGTCTTTGCCAATTAATCTTACTTTCCGAAAAAATTCTGTGGGAACGTTTTGGGGGAGGGGATTTTTCGTCAGTTTTTCGTATGTGTTTGTGTCGCTAAGGAGCTGGTTGATTTTGTCAAGGTAGAAGTCTTTGTCCATTATTACGATTTTGCCGTCTTTGTCGGATCTACTTATTATAACATCTAACTTTTTAGCGAGTGGATGGCTATCATGAATCTGCGGGGAACAGGATATTTCTTATGTAAGTCCCCTTCAGTTAAAGCATTTAGTAACACTCCTTTTAAACATATCTCTTCACGGTTGTAGTTTTTGTCAGATATGAATTTATCAAAAGCCACTATGAAGTCTAGGTTGTTTTTGCGGTCTGGCATGAGGGCAAAGGATAAGCCTAAATTTAAAACTAAATGTTGATTTACAGTAAGGTGGGGTTGGTTTATAAGTTTAAAAACTTTGTCTTGTTGCTCAAGATTATTCCATGCACTATTGTCTATTAGGTTATTTAACTTGCGTAGAAGTCTGTTGGAATGAGTCACGCTATTATAGGCAGCAATGTCGGAACAGAATGAAATCAGAATACCTGTATATGTGGTCCGTAGTGAGGAGGCGAAGATTAGACTGGGTTCCATATATCACTCTGCGTAGTACGAAGATGTCGTTTTTCGTATCGGTGATTCTTTCCTCCAGGAAAATCTTGTGTGAGAGAGGGAAGGGGTCCGATTGCAGAGTCCATCTCCCGAATCCGTACATTTTTGGTAGCACTTGTTCTTTGAGGCATTCTTCTAAAAAGTGTTTTTGGTTTTTCAGCCGGTGTAGTCTGATCAGTTCTTTTTCAAACTTGCGAAAAATTGGCTTGACTTCTGGAAGTGAGTGAAGAATCCTGGAAAGGCGGTTGAATTCCATAATGGGCTGAAAATGACTGGTAAAAATGTTCTGTAAACAACAGAGTTCCATCTAATAAAAGGAGCCCATAAAAACACCAAAATAGAGAAAAAAAGTACTATATTTCAGAGACTGCTGTCTCCCTCTTCAGGTAGATGAATGAGAAAAGTTTACAGAAAAGATGGAACTCTGTTGTTACAGAACATTTTTACCAGTCATGTATATATATATATATATATATATATATATATATATATATATATATATATATATATATATATATATATATAGATATATAGTATATAGTATTTAGTATATGGCATATAGTATATCTATGAAGTATGTATGTAAGTGTGTTTGTGCATATATGAAGAATTACACTGTGTTCACGTATACAGATTCAACTAGTGTGTCTTGTTCCATTGAACTAGTTACTTATGGGTTTTGTGTTCTGTTATTGAAGAAAGTTTTCCATGCTTCTGGAAAAGCCTCTTGTGTGTAGTACGACATGAGTGTTACCACGTTCAAGCACAATATTCGATGCATCCAGATTCGACCTTCAAGACCAGTTCTTTACGGCAGGAAATTCCAAGCGCTTCATCCCTCCAGATGTGAAATAGTGAACTAAAACTTTGGAGAGCCTGGAAGAGGCGCTGCCCTTAAGGAACGAATGCCTCTTTTCCTTCTCACAACTCGCCTTCCCCAACTCCTCTTTCCCCTTATCTGACCTTCCTTCTTTCCTTCCTTCCTTCCTTCCTGCCTTAGTCTCTTGTTGCTTTTGTACTCCACCTCTCATCAATAGACGTCCTGTACAGTTTTGCGTCGTTTGCGTCGTTCGATAATATTCACTTTACTTATTTCGCTGGGATAAATTTCTTATAGTTTTAAAACAATTTGCAATTGTAGGGAATAGGTAAAGGGAATTGTAAAAGGTTAATACAAGTGAAATGTATTTGCGTGTTGCCTGTTAGATCGTGTTTTCATCACTTGTTACACACACACACACACACACACACACACAAACTAGGGCTACCCATATGTTTGTGGCAACCTGGCACTATTATGAAACATTCACAGGAAATAAGATGAAAGAAATTCTACCTGGTTCAGTTAACAGAGGCTTTTTGAGCCCGAGGTCGATGGCGAAGAAATTGAGCAAACACCTGAAATAGAGTTCGGTTCACACTATATGTTCAAACACATAAAAGCAGAGTGTGAGACAGAACGTTAATGAACCAAGCTACGCTGATGAACTCGTACTGCAATTACAAAATGATTGGAGTAACCCTTAGCATTCTGGATATTGAAATACTGTACTGATCATTAGGAGTAGAATAGATGTGAATATAGACTGCGGAATAAATTATACATGTATAGCCAGATAGCCTTAGTAGAACATCGTTATTAGTGATCAAATTTTACATCTACAGAGCCTCCTTTGGAAAACATTGCGCCATCCATCTTTTAGACTTGAGTGACCGTGAATCATTTCAGAAAGTGAACAAAAAAAGTTTCTCTCGAGTTGAATATTTTGCTGATGTGGCTGAGAAGTTTGAAAGTGCGAACCCCTGATCATTTTCTCAACTTTTGATGGCATTTTTAAGAATAACTTCTTCGGTATAATTGATGTTGGAGAAAGAAGAGAGAGAGAGAGAGAGAGCGAGCAGTGTCCACGTCAAAAGGCTCTCCTCCTCCTCCTCCTCCTCCTCTGCTTTCCTGTCTCTCAAAAAGTCTAACTGCTTGTTGCCAGTCACGAGACCCGCCTTCAGTACGAGTGTCGTAAAAATTCCCTCATAATTGACGCATAACCTTTCTAGTGCACAGGCAAGCAAATGGAAAACAAACTAACTAAAAGGCAATCCATATCAGCATCATGATTATGAAAACTTCTATCCCCAACATTGTGTAGTCTTCTCCTCTCATTTTTCTTGTTGCTTCAGAATTGCATTTTCTTTTCACCAGCCAATCGTTTATCATTCTGCTGACAACATGAATGAACTCTCTCAAAACTTGTTATCCATCTTTACTGTGCCAATCATTTCATTAGACGCGTATCTTTACATTTCTCAATTTTTCGGTTATTTATATGCCATATATATATATATATATATATATAATATATATATATATATATATATATATATATAATATATGATGTATATAGATATATATAATATATATATATATATATATAGAATATATATATATATATATATATACTGCATAATTGAGCCCTTTTATTCCTTTAAATTATATATAAAACTTCCACGAGCCATTTCCAGTAAGGATAGCTGGCATAACGATTTGTTCATGAATTCCGGTTTTGGCATCCATAATCATGGCAAATTTCTGCTTTAACATTTGCACACATCCAGCTACCATCCTTACCTTACCTATTTTGCTAGTTCCCACTTCTGTCATCCTGCCTAAATATTTAAACATAAAATCCATATGAATCGACTTCTGTCCATATTTGTATTTGTTAATTTGTTTTCAGTTTGTCTTTGTAACTTTGCTCCTGCTCACATTTCCTTTTAAATTTTATCCTTTGTAAATACTTTCTGATTCCTTCATTAGTTTCTGCTGTATTTCAGCACTGTGTTACTTTACAGACATCATCTGTCCTACAAAATAACAAACACCTGATCCATATTTTCTTGCGTTTCTATACCCACAAAGTTCTTTCCCTATCAACCTTTGTGTCATCTACATTACTTCCCCAGTCATATTCAATCATGTGCCTTCCTTGGTATACTAAATAATGTTTTCCCCCACACCTAGTTTTAATGGAAGAACATGAAAAATGTTTCAGTATGATGGCAGAAGCTTGATTTAGTGGCTGACCAGGGTGTGTAAGATATATCTGGATGATGGCAAGGTTTCGAAGGAATAATGAAAATTAATATTTGTTCTTTTAAATGGGTAAAGGTGATGGAGGGGACTGAAAGATATGAGAGAGTGGGGGGAAACATTACTTAGTATACCAAGGAAGGTATTTAATTGAATATGACTGAGGAAGCAATGCAGATGACACAAGAGTTGATGTATTTAAAATCTTCACAATATATCTCGTTTAATTTTTTATCATTGTTATTTCTTTCATTGGCAGTACTTAAGCGTGCTTTTTACTTTTGATTTTTGTGAATTGTTCTTGTATATGGAAAAATACCCTAGATTATTACTAATGCAACACATTACTATTTTCTTTAAAAGATATATTCTTATCGCCAATAGGAGTTTTTTTTAATCAATATTTCTTTAGAAGTTTGAAACCTTTTTTCTCTTGACATTAGTATTTATATATTTATTTTTGTGTTCAAATTGGAAATGTTTAATCGTTTTTGGGGAAAATGGAGATTTTATGACAGCCCTTTCCGAGTTCTAGGCGGCGTGGAATGGCAGTTATTGTATACACGACAATTTTCAATTAAGGAACCAGCGGTGCTAGCACGAAATATGCGCTATATTTCCAGTGGCAATGTATTGAAGGTTTCTTGTTCTTTTATCTACACTGGCAATTATCTTTGTTTTATTTTGCTAATATGAACATCATCATTCTGATTTAAATGGTCGATGGTATACATATCCTTTAAGACATATTCATTCACAAGCTTTGGAATTCACTAGGTTCTATCTGTAATATGTTCATGAGTGTTTGCCTTTCAGTGATTTCCTGCATTTCATGTTTAATATTTAGTGTGGGTGCGCGTGTGTGTGCATATCGGCGGTTAAAATCCCAGAAATGCCCAAGAGGTGCTACTGGGTGTTAACATCCCTTACCATCTGTTTACTTACACTAATTAACAATGTAATAGCATGTAAAGAAACTATACTCCACCTTTTATCAAATTAAACTTGTTGATATTTGGGGTGGAATGGTCACAATTTTTGTGAAGATTGTGTTTATGAGAATTTTCCTTTGACGAAAATAATCTGAATCTGTATACAGCTGAAGGGTTGTGTTCTTTCGGTTTTTAAACGCATA
>NC_087201.1:116461197-116551197 GCF_015104395.2 Macrobrachium nipponense
CTTATTGTGTATATCATGTTGTATAGTATAAGTATTTAAACCTCTATTGATTAGAAATACACCCACTTTGTGGCAGTGATCAAATCTGAATAAAAGTAGAAAATAATGGGAAGTAATAAAAAGTCAGGCTTAGTTTCTTTGAAAGACAGTTCTGCCATTTTAAATAAAGCCTTTTGTAAAGAAAATATATACTTGAGAATCAAGGATTTCTGGCTTAGCTTGTATTAAGTGGCTGTCAAGGGTGAGGAACAACTCGCCTTTAGCTCCGCTGAACGGTTGTCCGAAACAGCCTTGAATAGTATTCCCAACCTTTTGCCATTAGAATATATTCAAGAGAATCCTGGTAACTTTAAAATCAACTAGAAGTGTTTGGTGCTACTGGAAAATACTGCAACGCGGTGTTTAGGTCTGACCCATACCACCCATATTCAGGAACAGGTGATTCATGCCCTCAGTACATGATCATAGAGGTCGTCTCCACCAACCAGACCGATAAGCAAATTTTTTGAGTGATGAAGTTGACCTTCCCAAATCAAGGGTGTTGTTGATAAGCCAGATGAAAGGAAGCACCAGTTTTGATATCAGCTTAAGAAGAAAAAGATAATTGTGGGATTCTGTTACATTTTTTTTCCATGACATTCATTATGAGTGTGTAAAAGTTAGAAGTCCAGATAGGGACATCTTCACTTTCGTACTTTCAGTGCACATAATAACAATCACGTTATTCTCCGATGCAGAAACAGGAAACGGGAGGAGGCTAATCATTATCACTGAAGTTGACAATAGAATACAGCTCCTTATGTTACAAGTGCTTTCAAAATTTCGGCAGAGTGAAGGCTCTCCTGATGTTACTGACGAACCCAGCCCATAATGCTCTCTTGACTACTGTACCTATTGTTGCATGTGAGAAGTTTGAGAGGGAGGCGCAACATTGTAGGATGAAAATGGATTGTGAATGAAGGGTTGAGTGGTTAATTTTCATTAATGTTACAGTATGGATTGGGGGATCGTGAAGAGAAACAACAGAAAGTAGCAAAAATCTATTAATACATGCAGAAGAAAAGGAAGTTGAAAGTGAATGTAAGCAGTTTTTTTTTTTTACTTCGGAGGACTAAGAGCAGTTTATTTTTAGAAGTATTTGACAGTAAACTTATGGATCATAACGCCATGCAAGTAGAGGTGAGTCACAGCGTAGATGACGTGAAGAAGTTGGGAGGTTGTCTGCAAAGATTGTAGAAGATAAAAGAAGTTTATTTGTACGAAAGCCAGAGTTGGAATGTATGAAGGGACAGTTAAGTCTAATCTCGTTTATGAAAGAAGTCAGGATGTTGAGTGCGAATATAAGTGAATATATGAAGCTGTCTAGAAAACCTTGTTTGCATAGAATATGGGAAATAGACGGATTTGATGGGTGATAAATGTGGAGGCGCAAAGAAATGGCGAGACTGTTAATGTAGGTAAAAACAGATCTGAAGGGGTGAGCGAAGTGTATAATTCAGAAGTGCTGGGATGAAGGCGAGGCGAAAGGCCTAGAAAGTGCCGAGCAGGTCGTCGAAATACTTTACAAGTGAGAAATCATCCACAAGACAGATGTGAACAGAACAGTGGGTGTGTGTATGAATGATTAAACTGCTGATGAATTTTTTGCAGGTAACATGACCCAGTTTTCGTTAACACAAGATGTTTAATTGACTAAATACTCACTATCAACAATACTGGTAGCAGAAATGTACGCTAAGTGTGCCAAGGTGAGACACATTTCGAACGAATCTATTGGCGTTTAAAATGCTGTTAACAACAGGAAAGAAGAGGGGATGAATCTTCCATGACAAAGGAAGACAAGTGAGCTCACACCTTGGCTATATCCCCTTGAAACATAAAGGCTTACCAATTTGATGGCACTTGGACCAGACCACCTACTATTCTTGAATTCTACCCGTTTTGTGTCTTCATTTTGTGCTAACATATTAGAATGTGCCCACTTTCAACTGAATGTCCAGCTTATCATTTCTTTTCCTTAAGATTATGCCATTTTGGTCAGTATGAAATTTATTCCTTGAGTTACTTTGGATTTGATATATACAACTTCAGTATTTCAGGTGAGTTCAATGAGTGCTTTGTCTTTGTATTAATGTTCATAAAAGCACATCAACACTTTTTTTTATGGCTTCAGCAGAATAGAAAAAAATATACATTCGGTAGTTGGTAGGTTTTCTGTATGCAACATATCTAAACCGTATTACCTTTTAGTATTCGGAAATCTACTGTAATGGGTGGGCTATAATGTCACCAGTATATCTATGTTTGTTACTTTCGTGGATCATTATCTCACAGTATACTGTTTCAAAAATTAAATGTAAAGGAAATTAATGCTTATGATGAGGGATTTATTATGGCTATATAAAAACTTTATTAGTATTTCCCGTTGAACTCATATTTGGCAAATGTAAGTTCATATTATCTTCATCTTTTTTTCACCCTCTTCTAACAATTGATTCATAGTGCGACTACGAGGCTTTCCTCCTGTTACACCTTTCAAACCTTTTTACTGTCAGTTTCCGTTTCAGCATTGAATGACCTCATAGATCCTGTTGCTTGGCCTTTGGCCTAAATTCTAAATTTTATATTCTCACATTTGCTGTCTTTTACGCAAAGTTGAATTAGTTTTTTTAAGAGCTTTGTAGAAAATGGAATCATACCCCTCAAGAATGCAGGCTGTGGTACAGGCAGATGGAGGCCACACAAAATATTAAATACTCAGAGAGAAACTTGAATAAATACCTGTTCTGACTTACTTTTGTTTTTGTACATATCAATTTTAGTTTATACTGTAGAGGGGGGACTCTAATTTCGAAACAACCTATATATATATATATATATATATATATATATATATATATATATATATAATATATATATATATATATATATATATATATATATATATATATATTATATATATATATATATATATATATATATATATATATATATATACACAACATACACAGTTAAAGAGAGAGAGAGAGGAGAGAGAGAGAGAGAGAGAGAGAGAGAGAGAGAGAGAAGGCATTGTCAAATATAGATTTTTTCCCCCTCTACTTGTATTGTCAGCTTGTTATGCCTTATCCACACTACCGGCCACTGCCCGAGAGGATGGAGCCAGAACGATGAGATTGTCTGGTAACACTGCTTCAGAAGCGAGAGAAAATATAAACAGCTGGAAATGCCCGACGTGCATGCCCGCTAGTGTGGACATGCCCTTAGGATTTATTGTAATATACTGAAATATGGTTACCATAATTATCTGACCTAAAGTTGTTTCTTTTTCTAGTTCATATGAATGAGGTTCGGGGGCTTTTCTCTTACCTGTGAAACATCAATTCTGATCATAAAAATGCCGTCAATGAAAAAGCCAGTATGCGCTTTTAGGGGATCACTCTTGGAAGTTTGTTTTGTTCCCTGTCTCCCTTTTTCCTTCCTCTTTACATTTGCTCTCCTTTGCGCATCCTTTCTCTTGTACTTCCTTCCTTCCTTCCTCGCCTCGGTGCCTGACACTTTCAGTTCATTGCCCAGTGTTTCGTCGTCCGTGAACAAGTGGCATCAACCGAATATCAGCTTTGTCCGCGCGACAGCAGGGTTAGGGTTTTATTTATTTATTTTTTTTTTTTTGTAAGCTATGTCAGGTTTTGTTTTTGTTTTATTGATTAGTTGTGTTTTACCACAGTATACCTGAATAGGTTTTTTTGTTATCTCATGCATATTTTGATTTCAAAGACCCTTTGTCAGTCTCAGTATCTTTATCTTATTGTGATTGTCATTTGAGCAGTAATTATATATCCTATATTTGTCATCTGAGCAGCAATTATATATCTTATGTTTGACATTTTAGCAGCAATTATATCTTATATTTGTTATATATTTAATGCTGATGTCTGTCAAAATTTTTCCTGTTGTGTTTATCCTCTAAACAAAAATTTCATATCCTTGTATATGTTGTTTCTGGCTCCCTAATGGCTCGTTATTTGTTTTGAAGAAGTTATTGGGAGATAGAAGAAACCCGCTTCTGTTTGAGACGGAATAAGGAGCTTGAAAATAGTTGATGCCAATTTATCGTTCGTTTGGGACGTTTCAAGTCATTTCTTTCTCCGGTCACGTTGTATTTGTAAAATGTGTGGTACTGCTGTCCTTAGCTTATTTGTATGCAGTGGCTCCTTTTGAAAACTGACCCTGTGGTAAGGCTGAATTTTAACCGTGAGAAAAGGCCAATGCCTTGCACTCTTACTTGGCAATAGTTTTTGTAAATTTAACGAGTCTTAGGGAAATTTGAGATGTTTCTCTCACGTGCCGTCCTGTAAATTATGTTCTGCAAATGGCTTTAGGTTTTTATTTTTTTTATTTTTTTTTTTGTATTTTATTTAACGTACAGAAGCCCCGTCGAATCTTTATGGTTATAAAACTTTTCTGAGTAGAGAAAGTTAGACATTTTTAACTTAACCTCCCTTCTTGGAATGGAATAATTGGATGGCAGTTCATGTGTAATGTCTCGTTCTAATTGGCGAAGCAATTAGTTGTCTTGTCGTAGGTATCCGGAAAACATTATAATTACTCTGTTTTCTTGTGAATACTTTGCCATACTTGTTTTATAAAGTATAAGTTATTTATTCGTGTTTTTCAAGAGTAAAGCTGAATTCTTGAAGGAGACTAATGATTTCGCTGTTTCAAAAGGTAGGAAGAAAGCCGTTACCATTATATCGTGTGTGTATATATATATATATATATATATATATATATATATATATATATATAATATATATATATATATATGTATATATATATATATATATACATATACATATATATATATATATATATATATATATATATATATATATATATACACACGATATAATGGTTATGTCTTTCTTCCTACCTTTTGAAATAGCGAAATCATTAGTTTCCTTCAAGAATTCAGCTTTACTCTTGAAAAACGCGAGTACATAACTTATACTTTATAAAACAAGTATGGTAAAATATATTATTATATATTACTACTTTCAAAATGCATATATCCCCTCTTTGACTGTATAAAATGTTATATGTAGAGTTTTGCAACATTTTTTCAGATTCCTTAGCTAGCTTTAGAGTTAGGATGCCTTAAAATGTGTGTTCAGATTTTGCATATCATTATGTAAAAGAGTATATAACGTAGAATGTAAAGAAAGAGAGATTATCTTTGTCCGTTCGAAAGTAGAGTTTTTTCCCTAATATGTCAACGCCTTGCGATAAGAGACCACGAAGCTTCTGCTTTGCTTTCCTAATCTGTCAACACGTTTGATTAGAGACCCCGAGGTCTTCGTTGTGTTTTGGGAATGCTGTCATCACGTCTGATAGGGACTTTTGCTCGAGTCTGTTTCGATCGAATACGTGTCTTGTTGAGCAGACTGGCATCATACGCGTACTTCGTTGCCGAAACCACGTGTAGATTTCACGATTTTTTCTGTAAAGTTGTGTCATGTTCGAAGTTTCTAGAAGATTGCATCATCTTTCTCATTGCCCAAAACGTTTTGGGTCATCTTCACTGTCCAGCTTTCGTAAGGAAGAGTTTTTCATTGCATCTTAGAATCGCGTTGCATTCAGACATCTCTCTCTCTCTCTCTCTCTCTCTCTCTCTCTCTCTCCTCTCTCTCTCCATAATTGATATTAAAGTAACGTAAAGATTTATACTTAGACATTGGTCACTCGTAACTTTTAGATTTCAGATTTGATATTTCTTAGTTATTTAGTATTATTTAGTGTTTTTGTGGAATCTGAACAAACATTGTGTGTAACAGCGCCTGTTTTTATGAAAGTGTGAAACAAGCTGCATCATGCCTCGGGTAATACTGTGCACATAAGCTGATGTGAAAGCATCAAAGGCAAAGTGATATGCCTTTATTTTAAAAGTCTTTATTTAAAAAAGTTGGCATGCTTCTAAAGTGTAAGATTAGAAATGCGAGAAACTTTATAACAAACTTGAAAGCAAAAACCGAGTTGGGAAAAGAATAAGAAATCGATTTATCGTTTCAGCTGTCATTTTTACAGCCAGAAATTTGTTCATTCGATTCTACATGAAAGGAAGTTTTAATTTTCGTGTGATATGTTATAATTTATTTGCTGTTAAAACTGGCAGGGCCACTGAGGCCGAGACGTGAGTTGTCGTATGCCTCAGAGGAATGCAGAGAATAGCAGGAGTGATGGGAAGACTAAGCTCTGTAGCAAGCTCGAGTTTTAGAATGATAGATATAATATATTCAATTGTCCTTGCCAATTGAAAAGCTTTAAAACTAGTGCAAGAAAGACGAACTGCAGATATTTTCTTTTTTTACCTACCGTATGCATTTTTGAACTGGTGATTTGTAATGACTTATGTTTCGGGTGGCATTATATCACATAATGAATCTCATGAGAGTCATAGGGTTGAACCGGTTGAAGGTTATCTAATGCTTATGCTATGCTAGTGTTTGATTTTTTTTTTATCTGAAGTTGCCAATCATTCGCTTTTCCTTGATAGAATAGGCTTTGAATTTTGAAGTGTATCTGGCCCTCCTAGACCTGTCATTAGTCTTGTTGACGGTGGGAATGCCTTGCAAGTCCAGTGAACTAGAAGGAGAAAGTTAATCCATTAAAACAAAGGCAGTAGTTATTAACACGCTACTTTCTTCAGTTTTTTTTGTTGAAGGATTATGCCATCATGCATATTATCTTCACCAAGCAATCGAATTATAAGAATATAAAAGATTTTAGATGTTGGTACTATGCATACATTATATGTATAATATACTCTGTTGAATTGTGCTGGGTATACTACGGGTAGTTAGTTGAATGTAATATGTCCCAGCAGTGATTAAGTTGGAATCGAGAAAGATACCCAATGGAGTGACATTCTTCCTATATGTAATTATAAAGAAGGAAACCGCCGTGCATATAGGCATTGGGACCTGCCACTGAATAAATAGTGTAACATGACACCGCTCTCCCGTTGAGAATGAATTATACAATCTAAAAAGTAAAATCCTTTGTTAATACTTTTCAGTGCGCATTAGCCTGATCCCCTTGCTGGTGAACGGATAATACGACCAAGTAAAAATATTAAATGTCAGACAAAAATAGGATTCCTTAATCTTCAAATCAGAAAAACTTACTAAAGTTCCATTTTCTCTGCATCTCTGATTTTTTATGTAATATATATATAATATTTATATATAAATATATATGTGTATGTGTGTGTGTTTGTATAATATATATATATATATATATATATATATATATATATATATATATATATATATTTCTTCCCCAAGAGGTGCCAGCGGCCGAGAATGCAAATAAAATGTGCCCTACTACGGAGCACCACTAGTGGAAGATTGTAGACCCTATCACGAGGTCCACAATGAAGGCAGGTGAAAATTGAAAACCTCCTCTCATCCATATTTCTATTGGATATATACTAGCAATTGAAGATCATTGCCTTTTCCCTCTTGTGTGTGGTTTAAATGTTTGTTAATGGCTGGTGGTATGGCTCTTCCAGACCATACCTTGTATTTTTACATCTAGAAGTAGAAGAAATTGAATACCAATTGTTTTATTTCTTTTTTCTATGTATCATTTTGGTTGAGAAGAAAAGAAGGCTTTGTAGGTATGGAGATGGCAAAGAACTTTATAGGGGGAGGATGTTAGAGCTCATAATGTCTAGAGGATTTTTGGGTGAGGGGAAACTGTAACAGTTAGTTAAATGAAGCTTAGGAATAAGATTTGAAAATTAGTGTTTATATGTCCAGAAACGAAAAAAATGGTAGTGAAATTTTACATGCGTAGGTTTCGATTATATGACAGGTTGATTGTGCTAGGTGTTATGAATGCAAAAACGATGAATATTTAGTTTGTAGAGTAAATGTTTATATACGAGGGTTGTCCATAAAAGAAGGTTCCCAAAGATTTTTCACAATGAAAAACATGATTATTGGCATTAAATAATACATTTTTGGAAAGCTTAGACTTTTCGCTATTTTTTGACTTAATCGCCATTGAGATCAGTGTATTTTTGCATATGGTGTACCATCTTCTTTATGCCTGAATCGTATAACTCTCCCGCCGCTCCGCAAAGGTAGCTTAAAACCTCTTCTTTCAGCTCCTCTCCGGTTCTGAAATGCGTTATGGACGTCTGTACGTCCGTCTTTGAATTCTCTGCACCGTTAGCGCACGTGTTGTAGGCTCATACACTTTTCTCCATAGGCTTCACACAGTGTCTTTAGCACACAAAAAACGAATCACAGAGCGTAATTCGCACCTGGCGGGAGAAGCGAGTTGGAGCTTCATCTCTATCAGCTGCCAAGCGAAGGCTGAGCGTTGCACAAACCCCGGGGGGGGGCTGGTAGAGGGCGAACCAAGCTACACACCAGTGTCGCCAGATCCTGCGTAACAGTGTTCCTTGAGACTGCAGCTCCTTGAGAACCTTATTATACGGACAAACTTAGCATATACACTTGGGAAACAGCAAATGCTGACGATAAGCTTTTGTTAGATGTACTATAATATAGGACAGAAGAAATGGAGACGGAAGTTGATGAGAAGACAAATGACTAGACGTGTGTGATCATTATTTGGTTGAAGCAAAATTTTTACTAAATAGAAATTTATGTTTGAAAAGAAGGGATTAAAATGTCAACGCTGATGGTAAACAGATGGTTTTGATGAATGGAAGTGAGACTATACAAAAACTCGATTGGAATTAAAGATCCAGAGGTTGAAAAAGTTTTTGAGGAGTGAGCAAAGCACGAGACTGGGTCATAGCAGGACTATAAGAGCTACTGATAGGAGCGATAGGAAAAGAAAAGTGTTGATTTAGAAGAGGAAACAGATATCTCTATGAGGAAAGAAAGATGTATGTGACATATATTGACCGAGAAAATGTTTTTTATTTGATCTTAGACATGTAATGTGGATGGTGCTGAGAGTGTATGCAGGGAAAAAGAATGCCTTGAATGACAATGAAAATGTTTGATAAGGAAAGGGAAGCTCGTGGTTAATTATGTATAGAGGACAGCAAATTGTTTCAACCAGGTTGTTTAAATCATCTTCATTGATGGAGCTCAATGATTCAGCGATGACTTGAGATAATGAAGAAAAGTTACAGACACTGCTGGAAGAGTTTCAAAGTGTTTCCAAAGGGTAAAGTTAAGAGTAAATGTGAATTACAGTAAGATTGTAATGATAAATGGAAACACGGAAAATGTAGCAAGAGGTATCAACATGGATGATAGAGTAATGAAAGTTGTAGGTTTATATAGGCAGTGTCACATACGTATAATGGTTATTGATAGGATGAGAAAACATTTAAATTGCAGAACAGGTAAATCAAAAAAGGTACAGGATGTGTGCAAAATATTTCGAATAGACTGGGAATGTCTACTAAATCGCAACTGGAATAAATGAATGAATATTATAGTCATCTGTCCTTGGTGAAAGTGAAGTGAAGTGAAGTGTAGATGTTGGAGCTAAATGAAAGAACACAGGTTGAAGATGGTGAGACTTATGGTTTGAGTGTGTGACGTAGGAGGAGTTGAAGAGTGAGAAATGAAATGTGCAGAAGTGGTCAAATGGTTAATGAAGGTGAGAGGAGGGATTAGAGTGTTTGGAGAGGGTTGGGTGTATGGAGAAAATACAGGGGAATAGACTGGTGGATAAAGTATAATTCTAAAACTTTAGGTTGGTGGCTAAAGTATAATTCCATAGCTTTAGCTTGGTGGATGAAGTATAATTCCAAAACTTTAGGGTGGCGGATAAAGTATAATTCAAAAGCTTTAGGTTGGTGGATAAAGCATAATTCAAAAGCTTTAGGTTAGTGGATGAAGTATAATTCCAAAGCTTTAGGTCGATGGATAAAGTATAATTCAAAAGCATTAGGTTGGTGGATGAAGCACAATTCCAAAGCTTTAGGTTGGTGGATAAAGTATAATTCAAAAGCATTAGGTTGGTGGATGAAGCACAATTCCAAAGCTTTAGGTTGGTGGTTAAAGTATAATTCCAAAGAACAAGGAGTTGAAGGCGTATGAAGTGCTGGTGATATGGGGGAAGAAGTGCCTTGAAATTACGGGACTGCGTGATTACATGCACAACAGAGATGAATGGGACAGTGTGTAGAAGGGTTTGACGCATTGCTGATAAGTATATTATTTGTAACATAATTCAGCGGCTAACGTGGAAGTTTTCTGCACATAGAGTTCATTCACGATTAAGCAATGACAATATACCTATGGCAGAGAACCTTTTCTAGTTGTTCTTTGTTGTCATCTCTATTCAAGGATACACTTCATGTTGAAAACGTTTGGGTAGTGAGTTGATATGTGATATCTTCAGCCTTTTATAAGTTGCGTCAAGACCAAAGAATACAATTCAATGTGATGTCCAATTTCGGTAATGCTTTCCTTTCAACGGGCTTTTTGTTTGTCTTCATGCACTCATTCCCATCCTTTGTTCGTTGCAGAAACTAATTCCATTTTGAATCTCCCTTTCTTGATTCATAGAGAGAGAGAGAGAGAGAGAGAGAGAGACGACCGGATGGAAGGAAGGAGCCGGAAGAGAGAGAGAGAGAGAGAGAGAGTCTGTTTTAAATGGATGCTATGCAGGTTAGATGCTTTATCTGATGCCATATGTTATTTTCGTATTAGCATTCCAACTAATTCCTACTTTCTAGCTCTCTCCCTCTCTCCTCTGTCTCTCCACATTTTTATTTTTTCTGTAGAATGTCGTCTCTGTATAGGGAATGGAATCACAATGTGTGTGTATATATATATTAATATATCTATATATATATAATAATAATAATATATATATGACTGGTAAAAAATGTTAAAAATTTTGTAACAACAGAATTCCATCTAATAAAAGGAGCCCATAAAAACACCAAAATTTAGAGAGAAAAGTACTATATTTCAGAGACTGCTGTCTCTCTCTTCATATACCTGAAGAGAGAGACAGCAGTCTCTGAAATATAGTACTTTTCTCTCTACATTTTGTGTTTTTATGGGCTCCTTTTATTAGATATATATATATATATATATATATATATATATATATATATATATATATATATATATATACATATAAATCTTGGGGGTTTTGCGTATGCGTGGGTGTGTTGCAGATGAGAATTATATGGTAGCTGATTTCTTGAAAGAGAAGTAGCCGGGTGTTGTGGCCAGGAGTGAAACAAAGGTGAAAAGACAATTTGTCCAGGTATGGGAAGGACAAAAGCTGATTGTCTTCCGGGGAACTAAAATAATGTAGTTATGAGAGGCGTAGCACCTTTGGTGTCGGGCGGCCCTTGGGATACGTGAAAGAATACAAATGTGATAGTTTGAGAATTGTACGACTTCGATTAAGTGTGGTGGGAGTATAATCTGTAAAAGCTAAAGTGGATTGGGCCAGTATTGAAAAAGAATGACGGGAAGAGAATTTGGGAGGGTTTGAGTTCTTGCTTTGTAGGGTGTTGAGAGCTTATAAGTATGGATGTGCTAGATACTAAAATACAAGGTATGTGATAGGAACGAGTGCCATTGTGGATAGATGTGAAGTTCCTTGATTAATAATTTGAAGAGAGTCTTCTGGAATAATATTTGGAAAGGTGCTTGATTATTGTGTAGACAAGTTCCCTCATGAAAGAAAATGGTGGGGAAAAGAGTTTTTTAGGGAATGAATTGATTCCGGAGTTGTAACTTTCTTTATAAAGCAGAAAATATGTGTTGTAGGATACTGACTTAGAAAATAAGACAGATGACAGAACTAACAGAAGAAAAAGTTTGTGTTTAAACAATGAAAATATTGATCTAGTGGTGAGAACAGTGATTGGCAAGATATCACCTCTTCATTTACTGAGGCAAAAGTTAAGATCGAATGGAAGAGGAAAGTAGGGTAGTAGGAAAGTATAGCTAGTGAAAGTTTAAGACAAGTTGAGTATGATTAGGAACGAGAGCAAATTTGGAACAAATGAATGAAGAATGAGCTAGACTGACGGAAACCGAAATATAGAGGATTATAAAAATGGGTGCGTAGAAAATTAGAGGGTGGGAGTCAAAAGGGATCGTTTGTGCATTTGGGAAATAAGTAGGAGGGTGAGGAGATGAGAGATTAGTTAGGAAGAAGAAAGGCTTACTTTAGTTGCAACTGCAATACAGAGGGGAGAATTGTGTGCACACATCTTGAGAGATGGGTTAAGTTGTTTAAGAAATTAAAGAGAAAAAGAAGGTAAGAGATGGTGGGCAAGAACCTTTGGTAGAATAGGTTGTTCTTGTGTGGAAGTAAACGGAAAGTGGAATGTTATTGAGCAAATGAATATCAAAATAGTCTAGGTTTGGGTTGGAATAAGATAGAGAAAGCTGGTAAAAGTTAGATTTGACGATGCAAGGAGTGCAAGTAGCCGAAAATCGGAAAGATGCTTAGAATCGATGGGATTACAAATGAAGTGTGTAGTTGTTGAACAATGTGGTTGGTACCTGACCAAAGTTTATAAAGCACATCTGGATAAGAAAAAGAATCCAAAAGGTGTTGTAAGAGACTAGAAAAATTATATGGGCGTAACTTTATAAAACAGGCGAGATTTCTGGTAGGATGCTAACTGAGAATATAAGACAGATTATAGATCCGGTAGAGGAAGAACAGTGGGTTTAAACCGTGAAAATAGAGATTGATTAGAAAGACAATGTGGAGGATATTGAAGATACATTATATAGAATTGTTGAGAGAAGTATAAAATTTTTATGATAGAAACGAAGCATTTATTACAGTCATTAGGTGTAAGAGCTTTTGTTTTGGTTTGAAAAAACTGCTGAAACAACGGTGTGTCATCGTGGCTGTTTAATATCCTTATGGACGGAGCGATACTTATGAGGAGCCGGTCAGTAAAAAAGGTCAGTAGATATAGTGTGGAATGGCTGAGGTTTCAGATATGTATTACAGATTGAAGACAGTGAAGAGACACTGCAGAGATTAGTGAATGAGTTCGAATGTTTTGACAAAGGCGAATGGTTGTGAGCAAGAAGAATGTTGAAAGGGTAAATGGGAACCGGCGACATAGAGTAGTGAACGTTAGTATGGTTACGGGAGAATAAAAGCAATAAATTGTTTTAAGTGTTTTGAAGTAAACATTTCAAATGATGGCACGCTGAGGGAAGAGTTAAATCACAATATAGGTGAAGCATGAAAGGTTATAGGATGTGTCAAAGATTAGCTGGAACCTCGAAATGTCTATGGAAGCCAAGATTGCAGTGTATGAAGGGATTATCGAACAATCTCCTCTATGGAAACTGTGAGTCAAATGTGAATGTAAGAAAGTGAGGTGGAAGTTGTAGAGATGAAGGAAACTATTGATATTCTATGGGCGTAACTTTATGAAACTAAGAAAAATGTAGTTTGAAAATGCTGGTAGGAAGGAAGAGAGAAAGGCATATAAGGTGCTTCATAGACGGAGTGTCAAAGGTAAAGGGAGGAAGGGAGGGAGGAAGGGCCCTCTAGGAAGCAGCGATGGAACGCGTGAAGGAGCCAGTGGTGTGTGAAGTGGCTTGTGTTGTGGAAGCTTTCTTCCCAATGCGTTAATAATAATAGGAAATAAAAGTTAAAGATATGGGAGCTTTTGAGGTGGATTGTCGACGTAATAAATGTGAAATAAAAGTTATTAGGATGTACATGTAACGCAGAAGTAGTAAAATGGTTGGCATCGCTAAAAAGATGAATCAGTATGTTATGAATTAGTTTGGTCTCATCGTGAGAATACAGGGAGGTACGATGATGGAAAGGGTGCATGATTTGAAAATTTGGAAGGGAGGAGAAGGAGGAGAGGTAGACTGAGAAATGGAACTTGATAGACAAGAAGAGAGACTGTGTGGGGCGTCAGTGTGAGCGGAGCATTTCTTGTGATGAGGTGTGGATAGTTTGTCGCGCTGCTGATGAGCTCTGTGAGGTTCTAAAGTACTCATCATGTTTTATAATGCTTTTCTCAATATCTAACATAAGTCTTATCCTTCACAGGTGTCCCCATTTGCTCGACTTCTTTATGGCTTATGTAGTTATGGATTAGGTAGTCAATGACAGCAGTCGCATCGTAAGGCGCTCTGAGCTGAGACACCAAATAAACGAAAAGCTCTCAGCAAATGAATACAAGCCTTTCCAGGTCACACCCAGTAGTTGCAGTGAGCTTCGTTCTTTTCATAATAATGGAAAATTCCTAATTTATTGAACGCACAGGACTTCCTGTCAGAAGGGCTTTTCTCGTATCCCTTGAGATGAAAGGGCACATAGTTATCCTCGGTGCACCGTCGCTGATTGTGTTATTGCGTTGCAATCAGTGGCAACTGTGTTATTGCAGTTCCTTCCGTCGAGGAAGTGTTGATTGGGGTTTCTGCTCTTACGGTCTTTAACAACCATGGAACTGTTACTTATGTGTCATTTAAATGTGGGTTAAATAGCATGTCGAATATGTATGTATATATTATTATTATTATTATTATTTTTTTTTGTTTTTTGCTTTATCACAGTCCTTCAATTCGACTGGGTGGTATTTATAGTGTGGGGGTCCGGGTTGCATCCTGCCTCCTTAGGAGTCCATCACTTTTGCATGAGTCCTAGTGCTACTTCAGCCTCTAGTTTTTCCAGATTCTTTTCCAGGGATCTTGGGATCGTGCCTAGTGCTCCTATGATTATGGGTACGATTTCCACTGGCATATCCCATATCCTTCTTATTTCTATTTTCAGGTCTTGATACTTATCCATTTTTTCCCTCTCTTTCTCTTCAAACTCTGGTGTCCCATTATTATTATTATTATTATTATTATTATTATTATTATTATTATTATTATTATTATTATTATTACTGAAAATAAAGGCTATTTCTGCCGCGTTTATTTTGTATAGAAGTTTCTCTATTATTGTTATTACTGACTTTTCTTCTGTACTCAAATTGGCTATTAAAATGCCAAATGAGGGATTCACGTCAAAAACGTGGTATTTGTCAAATTAAATATATTATACAAAATGCAGTACAAATTGGATCTTAAGCCCAATCGACAAAAGATACTAAATGATTCATTCTGGATTCCTCTTGCTCATTGGCGTCTCTCTCTCTCTCTCTCTCTCTCTCTCTCTCTCTCTCTCTCTCTCTCTCTCTCTCTCTTTTCTTCTTGCAACGTTTCGTCCTTAAACCCAGGACATCAGCGGGCAGGTATTGTGGGACTGAAATTCTTGGGGAGTCCTACAGAATATATAGTCTATTGCACAGCATGGGGTCCTTAGGGGATGAATTCTGATTGGCTAACTGGCTCAGCTGCTGATCTCTAAGGGAAGGGCGCCTCTCAGTGCAGTATTCTGATTGGTTGGAGGAGGCGGTTGCATGACGCCACTATTAGCCTAACCTGTGACCTTTGCAACAGGTTAGGCATTTTGGTTTGAGAGAAATGTTCATATACAACTAAAATAAAATTGATTTTGAAAGTTATTGATAGTAACATTTTCCCGTTTCTTTTACTGGTATAAGTATTAATAAATTGGGATAAGAAGGATTCATCAAGAGAAGTAAGTTATGCTGTAATATTCTCTAGCCCTTTGAAGACGACATTTACTGCTGAGATTTTCAAGTCTTTGGCGCCGCTGAAAGTGATTACAAACTCCGACGACGAATGAGATCGTGTTTTCATGAAGTGCCGTCATTGCACTCATGCGGTGTACTGTAGACATTACTTAAGGTTCTTTGCAGCGTGCCTTCCGGCCCTAGCTGCAACTCCTTTTGTTTCTCGTATTGTACCTCCTTTCATATTCTATTCCATCTTACTCACGACCCTCTCCTAACAATTGATTCATAGTGGAACTTGCGAGGTTTTCCTCCTGCTACACCTTTCAAACCTTTTACTGTCCATTTCCATTTCAGCACTGAATGACCTCGTAGGTCCCAGTGCTTGGCCTTTTGCCTAATTCTATATTCAATTCAGTTCAATGATGTGTCTAATAGTCTATGTCTGGTGGATATCGTTCTCGCTGAAGATACAATACTTCGATAAAGATACGACAGTACTATAAGAGCATCGTCTTTCCTGGACCATTTCTCTTACATCAAAACGCCTAACCTTGCAAGGGTCACAGTCAAGTATTATAATCCTGCAATTCCCTACACAGCAAGCTTCTTCCAAATAACGCAGCTCCTAGCTCAAGGATGATTGTAATACTACTACTAATAACTCTTATGTAGAAGAAGTACCTTTTTTTTATTGCATGAAGAATTTTATATTTTATTACAATACGTTAAACTGTGCGTTTCGTTTTTAAATTTATCAAAATCTCGAAGGTCATTAACCCAAGTCACCATATCTCTAGTTTCAATATAGAGAGCTACGAGGTCGGTTGGTATACGAAGACCTTTAGGCTTCACGGAAGCCTCAAGTGAGGAAGAGGTTCTTGAAGTCTTTTTCTACCCAAGAGTCCAGGAGAACTTTCGAGTTCTCCCGTTCCTTTACGGGAGAATGTGAGATACCAAGACTTACAGTTAATTAGAGGAAGGTAACCTATACTCGAAAGAAATATTTTGAATGCTTCTAACAACTACAGTTATTAAGAAATTAAAAAAGAAAGAAAACATTATACTTAGCCTACCATATCTTCCTGATTATAATTCCTGTCACGTATGTGGTTGAAGTCAACTGCTCCAATCCCAGGTTCGGTTTACGACCTCCTCCTGGATTCCCTGGGAATTCTGCGATACCATGCTTTGGCAGATCAGCCTTACTCACGACGATAAGGTTCTACTTTGGAGAAGCAGCCCAGGCGTCACTCATGTAAATATATCAGTAATCATACATATCAATGCACAGGTCTTTACAGTGTCCTTTTCCATGTACTGCTTTTATCTACTTCATTATTCTATCTCCTTCCGGATATATGCTTACTCTTCTGTGAAGGTTTGGAAGCCCTAAATAATTGTGTTAAGGTGTGACAAAGTTACCACTGATTTTATAGAATCGATGTTTTGAATGGCGACGTAGACCAGGTACACAGTACTATTTTTGTGACATATATTTAGTAATTTGGTCGAAAAATTTGTTTTTAGAGCAGAAGTTAATTGAATTTGAATTAATATCAGATTAAGAATATTCACTTGTAATTTTATATTCTCATAGTAAATGCGGGAATTCCATCTTATGTGAAAAAACATCGGGATAAGATAAACTTAACAGCCTTTGTGCTAAAACATTTTTGCGAGTAAAAGGAAAAATATTGATCAGAATGAAGGCAGATTCAGTAGGAAAGTTGAGCGAAATTGTTGGGTGTGGAAGTGCGGCGAAAGGAAACTCACTTGGGGATGGAAAACGTGCTGATTGTAGCATTTTCTAATTTCAGCGAAGAAAATTTTGAATGTGTAACATTGGTAAGAGGAGGAAAATACATTTTTTTCTGTAAAAATCACGTGAATTGATTTCTGTAGTAATCCCACTGCCAAGGTATACCAAACATAATTTTTTCAAGATGCTTTATTTATATTTATTGGAAAAGACTACAAAAGTCCTAACACGATAGAATTATCATCATATTGAAATGATTTCATAAAACAAATTATTTCTTCAATTATTTATTCATGATTATGGATAAATTGTATGAAAGATTGTGCTAGTTTGCGTCATTCCTCTTCTGAACATAATTTGTTAATGAAATCATCCTTTAAAAAAGTATAATTACGAAGTTTTTTTATTATCTCCATTATACAGACGGTTCGATGGTAATAACCATCGAAAGAGGAGACTGCCTGCATTGTATGTAGCATGGAACTGATAGCACGTTGTAAGACTGATGGATAGAAGGCTGTCGGGGGGAAACAGTTCAAGGCCAGTGAGGGACGCAGCCCTTTAGGTCAGTGCAGGACAGCATTCGTGAAGTGTAAAAGGGCACGGACGTTGAATAAAAGTCTTTTGTCGCCAGGCTTCACAATATGACGGTGTCCAATGCTCTTTTGATGTCACAGACGTTAGAGCAGAGGCATTCCAGGGAACAATGAAGGGTTGGGTCAACAAGGAAAGGATGAATGGAATGAAACTGACCTTGGAAAACTTCTCTTTAATCATTGATCTACAAACAACTTAATTATCTATATAAGAACGCGAAGAAAATGACACACACATATATACGTAAATTATCTATCTATCTATCTATCTATCTATACCATCTATCTATATATATATATATATATATAATATTATATATATCGACATGCATACATACATACATGTTTTATATATATATATATATATATACACACACATATCTACTAAATTATCTATCTATCTATCTATCTATCTATATATATTATATATTATATATATATATATATATATATATATATATATATATATATCGACATACATACATACACAACAATGGTTATATATCTTATAAGAATTGCATAAAACTAATTAGACGATAAGAATTTTAAAATTATTTTAAAATATATAATCGATTATTATATATATTATATATATATAGAAATTAAGAGTTAAACTAAAATACACAATTGAGTTTTGCATAGTCTTACATGAATGTGATACTAAAATGATTACACTGATAGACCTCAGATTCGATATGAAAATATACTACATCAGAAAAAGAATGTTGGTCCAGAGGCAGAAAATGATGGCATATTTTGGTATGTAGCCCCACTTCAATATCTTCAAGGATAGTACGATTGTAACTTACAAGGTAATAATGTATGCTTCCTGCTACAGCAAAAGATTCAACACCAGGAAAGTATATGTTTACTCTTTTCCAGAGAGACTCTCAAGAATTTCTCATTTAATTATTGAAAAAGGTAATGACCAAAAAAACATCTCTTGTTATAAGTTATTTTCAAAAAGATTTATTTTAATGACAGCCACACCTGCAATTCAGGGAGGGTAGCCGAATTCCTGGAGCAAATAATAAATAGCAGTGCAAGTGTTGTGTGGTTTCAGAATATACGTATGGCAGGTAATCACAAATTATAATATGGAAGGAAATAGCTATGGAGACTGGGATCGCCGTCAAGTCTTGCTGGATTGAGAAAACTTATTAAGGCCCGTCCACCCTGTCGAGCTTTGCTCGACGAACTTTGTTCGATGTGACGTCAGAAGCGGGAAAACAGCATCAAAGTTCTGATTTTTTCCACTGTTTCTCCGCTTCTGACGTCACATCGAACAAGTTCGTCGTGCAAAGCTCGACCGTGAGGACGGGGCCTCGCAGACAGGGGCTTCCTAGGAGGTTAGTCCCCTCAGCGCACCTCACATGATACACGTATAAGTAGGCATTACTTATGTCATTGTGCAACTGCGAGGTTTTTCTCTGTTACACCTCTCAAACCAATTTACTGTCAATTTTCTTTTCAGCGATGAATGATCTGAAAGGTCCCAGTGCTTGGCCTTTGATCTAAGCCTTATATTTTTCCTCCTCCTCCTCCTCCTCCTCCTCCTCCTCCTCACGGTCCACTGTAGACATGACTAACTGATTAGGCTCTTCTCCAGTCATGGTGCCCAACCTGTTTACCTGTTATGTCTCTAAGTAATGCTTAGCCTCACAGCCTGGAATTCATAAATCAGTCAGTTAGTTTCATAGATCACTAATTGGGTTCTTTCGCATCAATATTTTTATAGATTTGAAGAAATGGCAAATTTCCAGAAAGATGATTAATTGCTCATGAAGCCCTTTTCCTTTCTTTTTTTTCAGAAATAGTAGATCGGTAGGAAGGCCACAATGCCATACGATGATTTTATATATTTTGGGAAAGTTGTTTTAGACCGTGTCACTGAAAAGTGTCTCACGAAACATTTCAAGACAGAAGGGGTCTAGTAGAGGGATAACTATGTCAAAAATACTGTAGCGCTTACGGATCTAGTCTATGCTGTTTGTTCTGAACTCAGAATATAAAAGAATTTTCAGGCTTTATGCATCACATGAACAACCATCACATCTATACTGCAAGACACAAGACAACTAAATGATCGTCATTGTTTTAAAATTCGGGAAATAAAATATCCAATCGACAAAAATTTCAGCCACTGTTGGTGGTTATAAAATCTTTCACTTTCAGTGGTCGTCCACAAACAGTTGCTTTTAGCAGGAGTACTGACATCGCGACAAACTGAGATTATATTCAAACGGACTCGGGTCCTTACCGGATGGGCTGGCATCGGCACAATAAAATCAAGTCCGTTAGGTATCTTGTTTCGGTGTGCTTTGCTCCGTCGTCTAAGTTGGGTTTAAAATGCAATTTTCCAGGTACTGTATAACCAACCAAAGGGGGGGGGGGCCACTAAGAAGCATGGCATGCGGGCCAATTTTTTGTTAGTTTGCTGCTCCTCGGGATTAGAAGAAAAGGACGTCATCCAAATGAAAAGATTTGTTATAGTAAATTCTGGTGTCATATTTCGCTTTAATTAACTTGGGAGCCTGTCGGAGCACACTGTTTTTTTTATATCATATATTATATTATACATTTTTATTATAAGGGCGTTGCCCTTCACAAATCTCGCAATAATTTTTGCAGACCATTAAAAAATGTAATATCTTACATTTCTCCAAGAGATTGTTATTTTCAATACTCAAAATTCGGTATTAGTAGCTAGCTGATTTTAGCGATTTTAATATCATCTTCGTTCACCTCACCTGTATATCATGGGACCTCATCTAGGCGGAAGCAAAACACTTAAGTACCCTGGTACCTGTTACATAGAAACTACCAAATCATCAGTTTTATTTATTATTATTATTATTATATATATATATATATATATATATATATATATATATATATATATATATATATATATATATGTATATTACATATACATATTTTGTTTTTTTAACCCAGTGTTCTTTAAAGTTTCCTCAGTCTTTGCATATAATTATGTGGTGTGTTTGTAAGTCCCACGTAGGTTTGGGAGGGTACTGGCACTTACCTTCTGCGCATTTAAATTTGTAAACCACTTGGGACTTGTTTTCCACTTCGTGTCTCGTTTGCAATACATCACATCTATTTGAGATTATTTAAGGATCCTTGCACATGAATTTCGTTTGTGGCTGTTTCTGAATTTCACAGGCAAAGAATATTTAACCAAGTTGTTTTATAATATTGTATATGCATTTATTACTAAATTACGATAATGCTGTATATGCATTTATCACTATAGTATTATAATGTTTTATATTCATCTATCATTAAAATATTTTGCCAAAGAATGTGCGGGGGCACGGCTGTGTGTGTATGCAATTATTAAGGGAAGACAGAAACACATTTAATGTGCAACATTTATTTATTGCTAAGATTTGCTATTTAAGGAACCATCGCTCTCGGCTTAGAGCCTCGACTTGCCGTTCACAAGGCGCTTCCAGCAGCCATCAATTCGAGCTTGAGAACGAGAGCAAACACGCCATGATGAGAAACGCCTCCGGCCGCGAGTTACAGACAGACAAACGAACAGGCACAGGGACACACAGACGGACGGGTTCTTCCACGTCCTCTTTCACTCTTGCTTGGATAACGCAAATGAATTTATATAATAGACGCTAGGTAGTGTGTAAAGAAAAACAGGGAATAAATGTGGAAATAAACCGAAAAAAAATAAAGGGGAAAAAACCCACCTTTTTATTTACTCATTTATTTTTTGCTGCCAGGCTAGGATTCCTTTGGGTTGTGACGCTGAAACCACTCATTGTTGGGTGGGTGGGGTTTTTTGGGGGGGGGGGGGGGGGTGGGGGGGGGGGGGGGCGGGAGGGCTTCCTCTGTGTTTTCTATCTTTGGTAGTCCTGTTATGAAATACAAAGATCCTTTTATAACCTTTCTGTGGTCGGAAAGGTTTTTTATATGAAATATTATTTTCTGTCATTTTGTAAAAGGGAGGAGCATCTACCATATAAAAAAAGAAAACACACACGTATGTATATATATATATATATATATATATAGATATATATATAAACTTATATCTATAATATGTATAATAGTATACATATATACATATATATATCTATATATATATATATATATCTTTAGATATCTATATATAAGTTTATATTATATTACTAATATATATATATATATATAACATAATATATATAATTTATATATTATATCATAAAACTTATTATATATATAATATATAATATATATATATATATAATATTATAATTATATATAATATATTACATATATATATAGATATAATATATATATCTATATTTATATATATATATGCAATATAATATATATATATATATATATATACAGATACATATTAGATATATATTATATATATACTATACATATATATATAATATATATATTATCTATATAAGAATATACATTATATATAATATATTATATCTATAATATATCTCTAATATATATATATATATATCTATATATGCATACATACATACATTATACACACACACATAGTTGCCTTGCTTAGGAGGATAAGTTTATATGTATTCTTGTGGTTAGATATGATAGTAAAAAGGACTGAGGAAAGTAAAAAGGCAATTAATGGGAATGTTTCGGGGCAAATTGAGCAACCGCTCCTGCGATGGAAACAAGCTGTATTGAAGGGAATTGAATGCAGAGAGAAACTTCAGTGGTAAAATGGAAATTAGAATGAAAGATTAATATGAAGAGATAAATATTTATTCTTGGTAGAATAAATATTTTGAAGATTGGTGAATGAGATGATAAAAGTCAGGCCGACCAAATGCTGAAAGATTGAAATGATGAGATGTCATACTGAGAATGTGTGTGCAAATTTCTGTTGATGGTAAAAGGAATGAAATTAACAAGTAAAATGGCACATCACCACGAGGTGATGGAACTACAAGTCAAATTCTGCAGTGTGCTGGCAAAAGTGTGGTTGAGAGGCTAATCAAGAGAATACCTTTGGTAGCATTATGAAGCACACTTAAACTCTTCTTGACGATGATAGCCTTGGCACTGGCTCCGTTTTGTAGGTGAGATAAATGGGCCGAAAGTTTTGTAAGCCAAAATACGATGTATGGACAGTTTTTTCACGTCTTTGTTTTTAAATGGTTCAACTTCATAAGGATAGTAAAGTTCCCCTCCAGCTGGCCTTTCTTAGTATATGGAAATTGTAATTGCGTCTGTGTTGACTGCGACAGGGGCTGTGTACTTACCTTAATGAAACTTCAAAGCATACGCTATAATATCATATTAACCGACGTGTTGTAATTATGCCATCAAAGGCTCTTAGTTGATATTGAGTTTAATACATAATTACAAACCATGTGCAGCTTTATAGCCTTTTCACATCAATAAGTGTCTGTTACATAACGCGACGTCCGCTTTTAGCTCCGTCCGTGTCAAGGACCTGCTGCTTTTCTTTCTTCCTTTCTTCTTTGGTACCTTAAAGGCAGGAAATTCCCGACATGTCATCCGGTCTTGAAAACAAGGCGAAGCTGAAATGGTTGTTGCAGCATGCGATGTGTGCACTCGTCTTTCGCTTCATTTTAGGAAATGATTCAGTGAGCTTTATGGATTAATGACTATGGTTTCAGAAATGGACGTTATGATAAATGAAAGCCTCGAACCTAACGTTAAAATATACTGGAATAGAATATAGGAACTCACAGTGCATTTTATGATCGGTTTGTTACTGTACTACCGGGTCATCATTGAGTTTCATTCAGGTGCACATTTGAATGTTGATGTGGATAATGAGAGTATGGAAGTGGTTGATTCTTACAGGCCTTGGGTGCAAGTGTTACAGATGATGGTGAAATGAGAGAATAGGCGAGTCGCAGAACAGGTGGAGCAGGGCGTGGGCAAAAGACTTGGCATGTCTCTAAAACCCAAGGTATGTAAAATGGGATTGGTGACCCTATTCTCTTTTGTGGTGTGTGGATGGTGAATGCATGCGAGTAAAAAAAAAAAAAAAAAAAAAAAAAAAAAAAACGTCGAAGCTTGTGATGTGAACTCATTGCCTATAAATTTTTTTTTTAAAAGTGTCACATATTTGTGCGTTTGAAATTGGACATGAAATCAGTGATGAATTATTGACAACAATTTAACTTTGATTTAACCCGATTAGGACGACAATATTTTTTTTAAAATAACATTTTTAATTGGATAGTGTGTACAAAAAGAGAGAGAGGAACGCGAACAGACTTTGTATTGCTATTGATGCATGTATTTAAGGCTTCGCATAGTGGTCCTTCTGATGGTTTAACTTTCAGTGTTCAAAGTGAATGGCATTTAAAAACTCCCAAACATGCGAATCAGTAGGTGACCGCTACGGGATTAAGTTGCAACAGCTGCTGACGAATTCCACAATATTCTTACTCGTGATGACTCTGATATTACTTTGCGAAGCTGATGAAGGAAATAAAAAGTGGTTTGATTGAACAGTGACCAGCGATCCGTCTATCAGTGCCATTGGAGTTAAGGGCGGGATATTGGGGGTGGGGTCTCCAAGGAGGTCTTGGTGAAAAAGAATATCCCATGAAAGAATTAGCAGTGCTGATCGTATGTTACTATATGACCTTTCAGTATCTGCAAAGCCACCTCAGATACCATTCTGTGGAAACAAGAATTAAGTGGGATGGCTGCCTCCCTCTTCAGATTAGTATGATTCTTACAGACATCTGTCACCATTACAAAGGCATGGCCTTTCAGAGATAATATATATATACCAGCAGAAAAGACTAAAGGCTACCTGTATATCGTTCTCATTTAACAAAATGAGATTCGGGAATTGGCAGGATGAGGTTTGAGACAAAAGATCTTAGAGAATGGTTGGTGTCGGGGGACACATAGGTATGTGAAGGCAGATAGTGAGTTCTGTAAGTGGTGTGCACGAATGGAGAATATGAAGAAAACGGCGAGAAAGAATTAATGTAAAAAGAGAAAGAAAAATTGTGCGGGGTTAGGAATTGATGGTTTTATGACAGGCCGTTCGTCCACGATAAAACATTTAAAATTATGGATGTCGAATTGGTTTATGTGGTTTTCCTGTTGATCTGCCATCGTTTAAGGGTAAATAGGCTTAACGCAGAGAAATTATATTTTATAACGTGTGTGTATGTTTGTATATGTTCACAAATAACCGAGACGGTAGACAGTAAGAGCATTGTATTTCGGGTAGTGTCTACACCGCTTCACGAACAGTAATGATTTTGTAAGTATAAAAAAAATTTGTAAGTGACAGAGTTAGGTGATAGAATCTGTTAGGTTCTGACCAGGCTGATTTCTATAAACCCTGTTTTAAAAAAACATATCTGATTTCTGTAAACCCTGTGGCGTGGCAGTTTCATATTGATCCCCTTTTTCGAAAGCGCTTGAAGTAACCGACCTTTAAAAAGAATTTTTAAAACAATTTGCAATATTATGATGCATCTTATTTGATACTCTGGTTGGTGTTATTGTATGATTAAAAATGAACAAAATTTTATATACGTATCTTACCGATCATTAGCGTTTGATTTTTCTTAGGGAAAGGTTTTTTCACCGGAAAAAGCTGCTAAAGGCTTATCACATTCCTTAAAAGCTCCTCAGTGGCGTAATCGGTATGGTCTTGGCCTGCCACCTTGGTTGCCGCGAGTTCGATTCTCGGGCATTCGATTGAGGGGTCAGATATGTGTATTTCTGGTGACAAGTTCACTCTCGACGTGGTTCGGGAGTCAAGTAAAGCCGTTGGTCCCATTGCTGAATAACCACTGGTTCCATGCAACGTAAGAAAACACCATACACGCAAACTTTCCTTAAAGGTATCATGTATTAGTCAGCATCCTTTGTGTTTCCTTTGTCAGTAAACCTTAGTGACCTAAGATCCAATCGGATTAGGGTAGCTGAAAGCAAAAGGATTGTCTCTCCCCGAGGTTTCGCTAATCTTCTTGATGGTATCCAGGCATGGGAATTTTGTTTTATTGCAGCCTGTTTCTTCTAGCTTCTCATTATGGGGACATAAGAAAATCTGATTCTTTTTGTAAAAGCATTTCTTTTTTTATGATTGTTTGGGGTATTCAAGGGAAGACTGTTGCTCACGAATTACATATTTTAGAATCGTCATCGTTATATTCAGGTAAACAAATCTTGAGGGCGTGTGGACGTTAAGTTGCCTGCCCGCCAAGGTTTAATGAGATATTAGGAATGACAATAAAAGGTATGATATATATGTAGCTAAGGAAAATTAACTCAAAGGGAGAAGCACTTTGGACATTTTGCCAGAACTCAGTGTTTAGGAAACTAAAAAATGAGTCGATAACATACAAGGGTTGAGAAGTTTTAACGCAGATCAAGTTTAGTATGATGGAAAGTACGGGTGCCATCAAAGAGCAGGACTAGAATGTTATGCTAGGTAAGGCTTGCCTGATTCAACATAGATTGCTGTGAGCTAATTCGATAACGAAGGATAGAAAGAATCTGGAATTAGAAACGGGCAAATGGATAACGACTTGGAAGCTGAAAAGTGAAGACGCCAAAAGGAGATATTAAGAAATCGTAACAAGTAATCTAGCATCAGAAAGTGCTTGATGGAAGCCGCTAAGAAAGAAAGCATGAAAAAGGGCAGCTGAAGTTTTCGGGAGGTGGGAATGAAGTTGCAGAAGTGCAGTTGAGGCGAAGAAGGAACCGTCGATCTGTGGTGGAGACAGACAGCGGAGAGGAGAGATATGTGGTGGGAGAAGGAGAAGGAGAGGGAGGATGAAAAGCAGGTGGTAAAAGTGTAAGGTAGAAGAGTGACATGAAAGGCATCAGAATATGAGCACAGTAGATGGAGAGAAGCTTTGTTGCATATCGAGAAACGAGAAATGTTGCGTGTATAAGTATAACCAGTGAAATTGGGAATATTCACTTTGGAAATATTGAGGTGCTGGAACGATATAGCTGTATTTTAAAAACCTCATGAAAGAACGAAATAAATATGATATGGCAAACACTGCCATAATAGAGAAGAACGCAATCGCTTAAAGAGGATAAAAGGGTCGCTTCGGGTGATGAAAAATGGAAAAGCCTACGATCATCAGTATATGAAGCGACTTAATAAAAGCAGCAAGAGAGCCAGTCTTCTGTGAGCTTACTAGAATTTATGAAAACCTGATGAAGGAAGAGATGGGACCGGAAGAGCCTTAGAGAAATAGTTTACAAAGGGAAAGGGATAATTCTCTGCTGTGTAGAAATTTTAAGGTGACTAAAATACTTCAGTGTACAATAAAAAGAAAAAAAATTGTGAAAAAGGTGATGGAGAAGATAAGAAAATTTATGCTAAAAAATTGTGGAGCAGGTGATAGAGAAGAAGATAAGAAAGTTTAAGTTAAGTCGATATTTGTCAGCTTGGCTTCAAGTCAGAGAGGACAAGAACAGTAGTAATGCCAAGAGATTATATCACATGTTTGAAGATCTTGGAAATGCGTTGAACTAAGAACAGATACAGTAGATTAAATTGGCATTAGCAAAGAAAGACTCACAAAAACTTTTAAATAAGAACTTGCGTGAAAAATAATTGTACTGCTTATTAATTACGGACTACTGATATCAGTACATTACATAGAGAGAGACAGAGAGAGAGAGAGAGAGAGAGAGAGAGAGCGCTGATGGAGTCCGAAATGATATACGCATATGCTGTGTATCATACGTAATTTGGTATTTATTTTAACGTGAATTAGTATATAGTTCGTTGGTGAGTTACACATACGTTTTTGCCCATTAAATGCACAAGTAGTTAAATGCGTGTTTATGTGATAAACATGTACAGGTGATCTGAAAAATATCCGGTGGATGTCCCACTTTTTCCCCATAGTTCAGATCGGTAGCGTAACCCTAACATAGTTCTTCGTTGGACGAGTTGATTTCGCGCTCGACTACCAATCCGATGGTCCGAAGTTTGATTCTCGGCTCGGCCAACACGGGACCAGAGGAATTTATTTCTGGTGATAGAAATTCATTTCTCGATATAATGTGGTTCGGATCCCACAATAAGCTGTAGGTCCCGTTGCTAGGTAACCAATTGGTTTCTAGCCACGTAAAAATATCTAATCCTTCGGGCCAGCCCTAGGAGAGCTGTTAATCAGCTCAGTGGTCTGGTAAAATTAAGATATACATAGCAATCCTAACCATTGCATATGGTCTGTTTGAAAATTTGCTCGATATTGTTCCGTTAGATTCCGACGTAGCCATACTTTATCATTTGGTGTAGCAGTATTTTTCTCTGCTTACCATTCCCCTAAGCTTTTCGTAATGTTTATCTTATGACATTCTCAAATCCCCTTTGTTATATCAATTATTTTCGGTTACTGCTCAGACATCGATGAACCTTTTCACAGAAACCCAGTACTTTGAAGTACAATGAAATCATAACGTGCGATTAATTATAAAAGCAATGCTATTAAAACCCATTTGGGCAAGAGGTCACCATGAGGTTCGCCAACCTCGCGGAAAACACCCAGGATAATTCGCGAAGTTGGCTGTTTCCAGGATATACCTGGAGGCAGTGGCTCGGATGATCCTCATGGCCACAAGGAACTTGCGGGCCGGTAACTGGCATTCTGCTTACTAACACTGTACTTTTAGTGAAGCTTTATGTAGAATAATGTACCAATTCACGTTGAAACAGATACAAAAATGCGTATGATTTACAATATATACATTCTCTCTCTCTCTCTCTCTCTCTCTCTCTCTCTCTCTCTCTCTCTCTCTCCTCTCTCGTCTCTCTCTCCTCCTCTCTTCTCTCTCTCTCTCTCTCTCGTAATGTTATTTCGACGTCATAAGTCTCTATAATTAGTAATCATTGCTCTTATTTTTCATTCACTCTCGTGGTAATGATCGTTCATATGCCATGAGCGATAATGAGTCGTAAAGTATTCATAGCAGTTATGGTGCATCAAGCGAAGTCGAAGCGAACATTTTTCACAGCCTCGCATCCAGTTGTTGAGATGTGAGCGTTTTGTGTTTTACAGCCCTGCCATTAGTCAGCGGAATTGTATGTGAGAGACACAAGTCACCGATTCGGAAACAAACAGATTCAGTGCACTGCAAATGACGGGCACTTAGTGATATTTATGAGGGAATTTATGGTCTATTTGCTGTTTAATCGCGTAGTTATAGCCTGGTTTTATATTTCAGGCGTTTATCGCCTCTGGTGCAGTCTGGGTTGTACTTTTTTTGGATCGGCGTCATTTGAGAAGATTACTAATCAAGAATTTCTGTTATATATTAAACAGAAACGGAGGAAATTTTTTTAATCTTTTACTTTTCCTGGTTTCGAATATGTTCCTTTGTTTGGTCGTCGCCTGCTGAATGCCATCGTAGATTATTGGACAAATATTTTAAAGCAATTAATTTCTTATCTCTTACCTTGATAGTTGTCTCTAGCATCATCGCTCAATCATCTCATTGTGTATGCTGCATATGAGACATTTCTTAAATCTGGCCATTCTTTATAGGTGCAGCTAGATATACAAGTAATTCTAAGTCCATGCGTTTCCCCATTGAGGTTGCTTAATTGTTTTTTTTTTTCTATTGTGACTAAATTGCAGAATGATTTTTGGAATTTTTTTTGAGCAGTCTGAAATGAATATTTCATTATTTACAACACAAAATTTCCATAGTTATTTTTAAAATAAACTAGATAGAATAGCTAATCAAAAAATTTCACTGAATATCATTCTGTCACATCTGAGAAGTGAATTTCTGTTCATCTAGGTGTACGTTTTGAGAAAACGACAAAAGGAGAAAAATTATTGTATGTTGTTCTCCAAAATTATCATAAATAAACGGGTTTTTGTGGTAAGCACTTTATTCACTAAGAAAACATTCGGCAAATTATAATTCATATATATATGTGTATAAATATACGAGTATATATATATATATATATATATATATATATATATATATATATATATATATATATATATATATATATATATATATATATATATATATATATATATATATATATATTATATATATATAATTGATGATTTCAAGTGCGCGTCCAGATCCATGCACGCGTGCATTAATCAAAATTGCTTATCCCCCCAGTGCCAATTCATTTGCATTTACAGTTTTCGCTTTTTATCCATTTTGCCTCCACCTGGAAAATGGCAGAGAAAGTCGTCTTTTGAGTTGGAAATGCTGTCAGGTGAAACGCCTTTCATGCCGCGCTGCCCCTCGGCTTCTTTAGCAAACAGCGAAGAGGAAGAAAGTTTGCAACCGGGGGCTTGTCTGTGTGCCTCGGCTAAGGGAGAGCTGTGAGCGTCCGTGCGTCGTTTCGTCTGCTTAGCTATTGTTCTGTAGGCCGTGTGAGCCTGAGGCCTAATGCGATAATCTAATCTGAGCTTCCACATTTCCCAACTTGCAACAGAAGTTAGACCGAGGACTAGAGGTTGGTGGTTGGGAATAAGAAAGTCCGTGGACTGGGGCGTTAGGAGTTCTCTTTGTGCTTAATAGAATTGTAACTATGTATATGTTGTTTTATTCTATAGTACTTTAGTTCCATCACTTGCTTATTCATTCTTTACCTTTATATATACAAGTATATATATATATATATATAATATATATATATTATATATATATATATTGTGAAGGATATTTTGCAGTAAAATCACAACATTTATTACCTATACCAAGTTTAGGAAACTAAAACAGAAAAAAAACAAGTAAACAAACAGCGAGTTGCTCGGAAGTGTACAATGTGTATACCTGAAAGAGCTCCTCTAAAGCACTGTTTCATCTGATTATTTTGTGGGCATAATTGTGTAAGACCCTTAGAATCTCATTCCCTATACCATTTTATGATTATCTGGACCAGCAGACATTGCGAACACGCTTACTTCTCGTTTACTCAGCAGCTTAAATGAGTCAAAGATGTTGCCGTGAGCCTCACGGGAAGATCTTCATTTGCAGCTTTCAGGGGAAACATCCTTCTACGAAGAGGTGAATATGCAACCATCCAACAGATTCAACTGTGCCTTACATTATGACTTTTTATGTATAGGAAAGCTTAACTCTTTTTATCACAGCAATATCCATGTAGTTATGTTTACTACACACGTGATAACAGTCAACTTCAAATTGACTGCAAAATATCCTTCGCAATAAATCTGGTTTATATTCCCCAATTTGTTTATTATATATTTAAATTTAGTAATTTAGTAATATATTAAAAATGTGTTTTCATCTTTCACCTTTCATTCCGGGATGCTCTGAAGCGTCGCGACTGCAGGACACGTCAGTTCATTTCTGCTGAATTCTCTTCATTACAATTTCAACGAACTCAGGACCATAGATATAGAGGGGAATCAATCTATATCTGTGCTCAGGGCTTTCTGTACATGATTTCGAGATGCGTATGTCAGTTGATCTTTTTTATTTTCTTCTTTTTTTACACTGGCTCCCGTACAGTAAATGATTTATGTTATTTTTAATAATTGTCATTATAATCATACTTATCTTTATAGTAACGATAACTGATCAATAACCGTCGAAAATGCAGTGACCCGATTTAGCCCTTCAAATTAACAGATCAAGGGTCTTTGTCACAAAGCCTATTTGCCTTCCTGATTACTGGTTTGATGGGTAGAATTGAGTGGAATACGTTTTCAGTCTCTCTCTCTCTCTCTCTCTCTCTCTCTCTCTCTCTCTCTCTCTCTCTCTCTCTCTCTCAGGAATACCATTTCCCTTTCATTAGTTCCCCAATACGGTTCTGCTATTAGAAATTTGTCAGACAAATAGTTATGTAAGAAATGTGTATAAATCTGAGAGCTTCTTCGAAGCCTTGTTATTGGAGGTACTTGACATGCAAAATTGCGGGTGAAGAATTTACAGTTTACCCTTTGATGGTCGTTTTCTTTCATGAATTATATATATTTTTTCCTTTATTTTATTTCCTTTTGTTTGTCGATGTTGTTCATTTTCTCTTTAACTGACATTTCATTTCCGCTCGTATTTCGGGTAATCTGTGTCTAGGTGTCACAAGCTAGTGAATATTTTTGCCACTGGATCTCACTTCCGGGAACAGTGAAGCTTTAGGTTGAAGACGAGGTGGAATAAGAATTGCACGGTTTCATAGCCCTGCGAGTTCCACGTTGGCCGAGTGCTGTTCGCGCTCGGCTACCAATCCGGTGGTCCGAAGTTCGATTCTCGGCTCGGCCAACGCGGAGCCAGAGGAATATATTTCTGGTGATAGAAAGTCATTTCTCGATACAATGTGGTTCGGATCCCACAATAAGCTGTAAGTCCCGTTGCTAGGTAACCAATTGGTTCCTAGTCACGTAAATATATCTAATCCTTCGGGCCAGCCCTAGGAGAGCTGTTAATCAACTCAGTGGTCTGGTAAAACTAAGATATACTTAACTTCATAGCCCTGCGTTTTCATCTCGGAGTTCTAAGGAATAGTTCTCAGTGCTTCAAGTATTTGCAAAGGGCTAAACCCTTTCTCTGTCCTCACAGGGTTACTTGTGCTCTGACTGACTGGCGTTGATGGCGATCTGACTTGGTTCGGTGCTATCCTCTTTTATAATCCTTGCTAAGGGAATTGTGATATAAACAAAATATACGACTATACGGATTATGAGTTAACTTCAGTAAAATATACGAGGAGTACTTGAATCTGGAAATTAGCTTTCGGCAGCGCCTTGCAAGGTTATAGATGTTACAGAGAATATGTGAAATCCATGGATTTCACGAAATGCACATGGCATATGTGAAATAACCAATTAGCATAGGATCTTTTGATCCCACAGGGCTAGTACTAAACACGGCAGAATACATTTGACTCCCAATGAGCTAGTAATAAACCCAGCGAAATACATTTGACTCCCCAGGAGCTAATACAAACATGGCAAAATACATTTGACTCCCCAGAAGGTACTACTAAACACAACGAAATACATTTGACTTCCTAGGAGCTAGTATTAAATATGGCAAAATGCATTTGATTCCCCAGAAGCTAGTACTAAACACAGCGAAATACATTTGACTTCCTAGGAGCTAGTATTATTTAAAGCGAAATACATTTGACTCCCCAGAAGCTACTACTAAACACAGCAAAATACATTTGACTTCCTAGGAGCTAGTATTAAACACGGCGAAATGCATTTGATTCCCCAGAAGCTAGTACTAAACACAGCAAAATACATTTGGCTTCCTAGGAGCTAGTGTTAAACACGGCAAAATACATTTGACTTCCTAGAAGCTAGTATTAAACACGGCGAAATACATTTGACTTCCTAGGAGCTAGTATTAAACACAGAGAAATACATATGACTTCCTAGGAGCTAGTATTAAACACGGAGAAATACATTTGACTTAATAGGAGCTAGTATTAAACACGGCAAAATACATTTGATTCCCCAGGAGAAAGTACTAAACACAGAGAAATACATTAAATTAAGTAATTAACAGGCAAAATTACCAAATTTGATTCCCCCGGAGGATGTAACTAAACCACAAGAGAAATACATGAAAACTTCCTAGGAGGCTAAGAAATAAATAAAAACACCGGCGAAAATATATTTGATTTCCTAGTATTAAACACGGAGGAAATAACATTGAATTCCTAGGAGCTAGCATTAAACACGGAGAAATACATTTGACTTCCTAGGAGACCTAGCATTAAAACCGAAAATTATTTTGACTTCCTAGGGCTAGATTAACCACAGGCAGACATTTGACTTCCTAGGGGAGCTAGCATAAACAAAGGAGAAATACATTTGACTTCCTAGGAACTAGCATTAAACACAAAGAAATACATTTGACTTCCTAGGAGCTAGTATTAAACATGGAGAAATACATTTGACTTCCTAGGAGCTGATATTAAAAACGGTGAAATACATTTGACTTCCTAGGAGCTAGTATTAAACACGGAGAAATACATTTGACTTCCTTGGAGCTAGCATTAAACACGGTTAAATACATTTGACTTCCTAGGAGCTAGCATTAAACACGTCGAAATACATTTGACTTCCTAGGAGCTAGCATTAAACACGGAGAAATACATTTGACTTCCTAGGAGCTAGCATTAAACACAAAGAAATACATTTGACTTCCTAGGAGCTAGTATTAAACACGGCGAAATACTTTTGACTTCCTAGGTGCTAGTATTAAACACAGCAAAATACATTTGACTTCCTAGGAGCTAGCATTAAACACGGAGAAATACTTTTGACTTCCTAGGAGCTAGTATTAAACACAGAGAAATACATTTGACTTCCTAGGAGCTAGCATTAAACACAGAGAAATATATTTGACTTCCTTGGAGCTAGTATTAAACACGGCAAGATACATTTGACTTCCTAGGAGCTAGTATCAAACACGGAGAAATACATTTGACTTCCTAGGAGCTAGTATTAAACACGGAGAAATACATTTGCCTTCTTAGGAGCTAGGATTAAACACGGAGAAATATATTTGATTTCCTAGGAGCTAGTATTAAACACGGAGAAATACATTTGACTTCCTAGGGGCTAGCATTAAACACGGAGAAATACATTTGACTTCCTAGGAGCTAGCATTAAACATGGAGAAATACTTTTGACTTCCTAGGAGCTAGCATTAAACACAGAGAAATACATTTGACTTCCTAGGAGCTAGCATTAAACATGGAGAAATACATTTGACTACCTAGGAGCTGGTATTAAACACGGCAAAATACATTTGACTTCCTAGGAGCTAGTATTAAACACGGAGAAATACAGTTGACTTCCTAGGAGCTAGCATTAAACACGGAGAAATACACTTGGCTTCCTAGGAGCTAGCATTAAACACGGCAAAATACATTTCACTTCCTAGGAGCTAGCATTAAACACGGAGAAATACATTTGACTTCCTAGGAGTTAGCATTAAACTAAGAGAAATACATTTGACTTCCTAGGAGCTAGTATTAAAAACGGCGAAATACATTTGACTTCCTAGGAGCTAGTATTAAACACAGCAAAATACATTTGACTTCCTAGGAGCTAGTATTAAACACGGCGAAATACATTTGACTTCCTAGGAGCTAGTATTAAACAAAGCGAAATACATTTGACTTCCTAGGAGTTAGTATTAAACATGGCGAAATACATTTGACTTCCTAGCAGCTAGTATTAAACACGGAGAAATACATTTGACTTCCTAGGAGCTAGTATCAAACACGGCAAAATATATTTGACTTCCTAAGGGCTAGTATTAAACATGGAGAAATACATTTGACTTCCTAGGAACCAGTATTAAACATGGCAAAATAAATTTGACTTCCTAGGAGCTAGTATTAAACACAGCGAAATACATTTGACTTCCTAGGAATTATTATTAAACACGGCAAAATACATTTGACTTCTTAGGAGCTCGTATTAAACACGGAGAAATACATTTGACTTCCTAGGAATTATTATTAAACACAGCAAAATACATTTGACTTCTTAGGAGCTCGTATTAAACACGGAGCAATACATTTGACTTCCTAGGAGGTATTATTAAACACGGAGAAATACATTTGACTTCCTAGGAGCTAGTATTAAACACGGCAAAATACATTTGACTTCCTAGGAGCTAGTATTAAACACAGCAAAATACATTTGACATCCTAGGAGCTAGTATTAAACACGGTGAAATACATTTGACTTCCTAGGAGCTAGTATTAAACACAGAGAAATATATTTGACTTACTAGGAGCTAGTATTAAACACAGAGAAATACATTTGACTTCCTAGGAGCTGATATTAAACACAGCGAAATACATTTGATTTCCTAGGAGCTAGTATTAAACACGGAGAAATACATTTGATCTCTTAGGAGCTAGTATTAAACACTGAGAAATACATTTGACTTCCTAGGAGCTAGTATTAAACACGGAGAAATACATTTGACTTCCTAGGAGCTAGTATTAAAAACGGTGAAATACATTTGACTTAATAGGAGCTAGTATTAAACATCGAGAAATACATTTGACTTCATAGTAGCTAGTATTAAACACAGCGAAATATATTTGACTCCCCAGGAGAAAGTACTAAACGCAGAGAAATACATTTGACTTCCTAGGAGCTAGTATTAAACACGGAGAAATACATTTGACTTCCTAGGAGCTAGTATTAAACACAGAGAAATGCATTTGACTCCATAGGAACTAGCATTAAACATGGAGAAAAACATTTGACTTCCTAGGAGCTAGTATTAAACACAGCGAAATGCATTTGACTTCCTAGGAGCTAGTATTAAACACAGCGAAATACATTTGATTTCCTAGGAGCTAGCATTAAAAATGGAAAAATACATTTGACTTCCTAGGAGCTAGTATTAAACATCGAGAAATACATTTGACTTACTAGGAGCTAGTATTAAACACAGAGAAATACATTTGACTTCCTAGGAGCTAGTATTAAACACGGAGAAATACATTTGACTTCCTAGGAGCCAGTATTAAACATGGCAAAGTACATTTGACTTCTTGGGAGCTAGTATTAAGGACAACGAAATACATTTGACTTCCTAGGAGTTAGTATTAAACATGGCAAAATACATTTGACTTCCTAGGAGCTAGTATTAAACACAGCAAAATACATTTGACTTCCTAGGAGCTGGTATTAAACACGGAGAAATACATTTGACTTCCTAGGAGCTAGTATTAAACACAGCAAAATACATTTGACTTCCTAGGAGCTAGTGTTAAACACAGCAAAATACATTTGACTTCCTAGGAGCTAGTATTAAACAGTGAAATACATTTGACTTCCTAGGAGCTAGTATTAAATACAGCGAAATACATTTGACTTCCTAGGAGCTAGTATTAAACACAGCAAAATACATTTGATTTCATAGGAGCTAGTATTAAACTCAGCGAAATACATTTGACTCCCTAGGAGCTAGTATTAAACACAGCAAAATACATTTGACTTCCTAGGAGCTAGTATTAAACACTGCGAAATATATTGGACTTACTAGGAGCTATTATTAAACACAGCAAAATACATTTGACTTACTAGGAGCTAGTATTAAACACAGCGAAATACATTTGATTTCCTAGGAGCTAGTATTAAACACAGCGAAAATACATTTGACTACTATGGACTAGGTATTAAAACACAGCAAAATACATTGACTTTTTTCCTAGGAAAAAAAAGCTAGGGGGTATTAAACACAGGCGAATACATTTTTTTTTTTTTTTTGACTCCTTGGAGCTAGTATTAAACACACCGAAATACATTTGACTTCCTAGGAGCTAGTATTAAACACACCGAAATACATTTGACTTCCTAGGAGCTAGTATTACACACAGCGAAATACATTTGACTTACTAGGAGCCAGTATTAAACACAGTGAAATACATTTGACTTACTATGAGCTAGTATTAAACACAGCAAAATACATTTGACTTCCTAGGAGCCAGTATTAAACACAGAGAAATACATTTGACTTCCTAGGAGCTAGTATTAAACACAGCGAAATTTTACATTTGAAAACTTCCTAGGGAGTTTAGTATTAAAAAACACAGCAAAAAAAATACATTTGACTTTCTAGGGAGCTAGTTATTAAACACAGCGAAATACATTTTGCCTTCATAGGAGCTTAGTATTAACATGGAGAAAATAACATTGACTTCCTAGGATCAGTATTAAACACCAGCGAAATACCCATTGACTTTCCTAGGAGCTAGTATTAAACACAGCGAAATACATTTGACTTCCTAGGAGCTAGTATTAAACACAGCGAAATACAATTGACATCCTAGGAGCTACTATTAAACACGGCAAAATACATTGGACTTCCTAGGAGCTAGTATTAAACACGGCGAAATATATTTGACTTCCTAGGAGCTAGTATTAAACACAGCAAAATACATTTGACTTCCTAGGAGCTAGTATTAAACACGGAGAAATACATTTGACTTCCTAGGAGCTAGTATTAAACACAGCGAAATACATTTGACTTCCTAGGAGCTAGTATTAAACACAGCAAAATACATTTGACTTCCTAGGAGCTAGTATTAAACACGGAGAAATACATTTGACTTCCTAGGAGCTAGTATTAAACACAGCGAAATACATTTGACTTCCTAGGAGCTAGTATTAAACACAGCAAAATACATTTGACCTCTTATGAGCTAGTATTAAACACGGAGAAATACATTTGACTTTCTAGGAGCTAGTAATTAACACAGCGAAATACATTTGACTCCACAGGAGAAAGTACTAAACACAGAGAAATACATTTGACTTCCTAGGAGCTAGTATTAAACACGGCGAAATACATTTGACTTCCTAGGAGCTAGTATTAAACATGGAGAAATACATTTGCCTTCCTAGGAGCTAGCATTAAACACGGAGAAATACATTTGAATTCCTAGGAGCTAGTATGAAACACGGCAAAATACATTTGACTTCCTAGGAGCTAGTATTAAACACAGCAAAATACATTTGACTTCCTAGGAGCTAGTATTAAACACAGCAAAATACATTTGACTTCCTAGGAGCTAGTATTAAACAGTGAAATACATTTGACTTCCTAGGGCAAGTTAATTAAAACACAGCCGAAATACATTGATTCCTAGGAAGTAGTATTAAACCACGGGAGAAATACTTTTGACTTCCTAGAGCTAGTATGAAACACAGCGAAATACATTTGACTTCCTAGAGGCTCGTATTAAAACACAGCAAAATACATTTGACTTCCTTAGGAGCTAGTATAAACAGTGAATAATATTTGACTTCCTAGGAGCTGTATTAAACATGCAAAATCATTTTACTTCCAGGGCGGAGTATTAAACTGGAGAAATATGAAACTTCCCTAAGGAGCTAGTTATTAAACAAGGAGAAATACATTTGACTTCCTAGGAGCTAGTATGTAAACACGCAAATACATTTGACTTCCTAGGAGCTGGTTATTAAACACAGGCAAAATTACATTTGACTTCCTATGAGCTGTATTAAACCAGCAAAATACATTTGACTTCCTAGGAGCTAGTATTAAACAGTGATACTTTGATCCTAGGAGCAAGTATTAAACACAGCAAAATACATTTGACTTCCTAGGGAGCTAGTATAAACAACGGGAGAAATACAATTTGACTTCCTAGGAGCTAGTTAATTAAATACAGCAGATACATTTTGACTTCCTAGGAGCGAGTATTAAACACAAAGCCAAAATACATTTTGACTTCCTAGGCTAGTATTAAACACAGCAAACAATATTTTGGACTTCCTAGGAGCTAGTATTAAACAGTGAAATACATTTGACTTTCACCGCCAGGAGCTAGTATGAAACAAGGCAAAATACATTTGACTTCCTAGGAGCTGTATTAACACAGCAAAATCAATTATGGATTCTAGGAGCTGTAGTATTAAACACAGGCAGAAAATACATTTTGACTTCCTTGGAGCCTAGGTAGTTAAACAGTGAAATACGGATTTGGACGTTCCTTAGGAAAGCAAGTATTAAACACGCGGAAATACCATTTGAATTCCTTAGGAGCCTAGGTATTTAACACCATGAGAAATACATTGAACTTCGCTGGAGGCTAGTAAATAACAAGCGGGGCAAACATTAACATTTGCTGCTGGAGCAGTATTAAACACAGCCAGAATTACCATTGATTCCAGGAGCATAAGATATTAACACAGCAAAATTACAATCTATGACTTCGCCTAGGAGTAGGTATTATCAGTTTGAAATTACATTTGACTTCCTAGGAGCCTAGTATTTAACAACAGGCAAATGAAATTGTGACTCCTCAGGAGGAAATACCTTAAACACCAAGAATAATTTGGACTTCCTAGGAGGCTTAGTATTAAGGAAAACCAACGAAAATACATTTGGACTTTGCCCTAGGAGCAGTATTTAAACACAGACAAATACATTTGACTTAATAGGAGCTAGGTATTAAAACCACAGCAAAATACTTTGACTTTCCAGGAGCTAGTATTAATTAGTGAAATACTTTGACTTCCTAGGAGCTCGTATTAAACCCGCAAAATACATTTGACGCCTCAGGAGACAGTATCTAAAACACACAAATACATTTGACTTCCATGTGGAGCTAGTATTAAGGACAACGAAATACATTTGACTTCCTATGAGCTTTAATTAAACACAGAGAAATCCATTTGACTCTGCGGAGCTAGTATAAACACAGCAAAATACATTTGACTTACTATGAGCTAGTATTAAACACAGCCAAAAATAATGTGACTTACTAGGAGCTAGTATTAAACACAGCAAATACATTGCTCCTCAGGAGAAAGTACTAAACACAACGAAATACATTTGACTTCCTAGGAGCTAGTATTAAGGACAACGAAATACATTTGACTTCCTAGGAGCTAGTATTAAACACAGAGAAATACATTTGACTTCCTAGGTGCTAGTATTAAACACAGCGAAATACATTTGATTCCCCAGGAGAAAGTACTAAATACAATGAAATACATTTGACTTCCTAGGAGCTAGTATTAAACACAGCGAAATACATTTGATCCTAGGTGCTAGTATTCAAACACAGCGAATACAATTTGATTCCCAGAGGAGAAAGACTAATCCAATGAATACGATTTGGAATGCCTAGGAGGTATTAAACACAGCGAAATACATTTGACTCCCCACGAAAAAGTACTAAACAAAGCAAAATACATTTGACATCCTAGGAGCTAATATTAAACACAGCAAAATACATTTGACTTCCTAGGAGCTAGTATTAAACACAGCAAAATACATTTGACTTCCTAGGAGCTAGTATTAAAGACAGCGAAATACATTTGACTTTCTAGGAGCTAGTATTAAATACAGAGAAATACACATTTGACTTCCTAGGAGCTAGTATTAAACACAGCAAAATATATTTGACTTCTTATGAGCTAGTATTAAACACGGAGAAATACATTTGACTTTCTAGGAGCTAGTAATTAACTTAGCGAAATACATTTGACTCCACAGGAGAAAGTACTAAACACAGCGAAATACAGTTGACTCCCCTGGAACTAATATTGAATATGGCAAAATACATTTGACTTCCCAGGATAAAGTATTAAACATGGTGAAATACATTTGACTCCCCAAGAGCTAGAATTAAACACACTGAAATACATTTGACTCCCCAGGAACTAATAATAAACACAGCGAAATACAGTTGACTCCCCAGGAGCTAATACTGTTATGGTGAAATACATTTGACTCCCCAGGAGCTAGTACTAAACCCGGCGAAGCAGTGTAGATGAATCAGTTTCACCATGTTTAGTACTAGCCCTCGGGGTTCAAATGTTCCTAAGCGAATTGATCATTTCACATACTTCTTAGGGATTTCGTGAAATCCCAGATTTCACATATTCAAAGTGACAAATACATATTTTGCTGTATTGGCGTTATCCGTTCTTTGTGAACACAAGCTAGACATGGATATTTTTTTTTAAGCGTGATGAAGTCCAATACTGGTTACAAACTCACCATGCACAGGTAGGGCGATGAACCTTCATCAGTTGACAGTAATTTAGCTGATCCCGTTCATATACATTTATATCCTCCTCACGTCAGTCCTTGGGACTAGGTACTTTTATAACTATTGTAAAATCATCACCTAAAGGTAGTATGAAGTCAGCGGATCTCAAAGATATGCAGAATTTACCCTGAATTATTTCATGAGCGACTTTTGTTCACGTATCTTTTTCTCTTATTGTAAATAGCGCCTTTTCCTCGTAGAAAAAATAACAGGTAATATGGTATGCAATGTACACGCAGCGGGAGACTGTTGTTGAACTAGAGCGAGGCACATGGACAGATTATTGACACACAAGTGTTATATATAATATATATAGATATATATATATATATATATATATATATATATATATATATATGTGTGTGTGTGTGTGTGTGTGTGTGTGTGTGTGCGTGTGTGTGTGCGTATGTATGTATGTATCGTGTGTGTATTTTTGGTAGAGATACCCCTAACCAGGAAACCGTTATGTACGTTAAAAAGCGTATATAAAGATGACTTTTGTGTTTGTTTATAAATAGATGTGGCGTGTTATCATTTGGGGGGAGTGCATCCTCTAAAAGTACCTTCTGTGTATCAAAGGGAATTTCTTGCCTTTTGCCGTTTCATAATTTCCGCGAATGGCAAATGCTAATGTAATTAGGCAAAACAATGGAGATGTGGATCCGGAGATTCACGGAAATTGCACTGTGGCCTTATTATGCATATAGCCGGGAGACCTCGTGCCAGACCCACTCATTTTTTTCCGGTCATATCATAAAGGTCGTGTCCAAAATTTTTTAGGGAAATTGCCACTTCTGCAATTTTTGCGTCTGCATTCTCAGCTCTAATAACCATGTTCTGGCATTTTGCTTATTTACCTACTGTTATGCTATTTTTATGTAAATGTTCATCATATGAATTTTTTCTAGATTAAATTGTATTGAAAATTTCTACAATAAGTTGGATTATTTTTCATGTTTATGTACTCTGGAGAAGAAATAACTTGAGTGAACAGAAGTAAAACACTTTTTTTATGGTTTTGTAAAGGATTTGTACAATATAAGTATAAAATCATTAACTAATGGTGATTGATTTCTTGTTACAATATGCTTTATGAAGTGATTTTGTGTAAGGTCAAGTTCCTTTCGATATCGGCCGTTCACAGTGCGAAGAGAAAGGATCACATGTAAGGAATTCTGTCCCTACCTTTGTATTTTCTGTCATTAAACCTTTCACCGTTGTAAAAGCTTGTGCTCATAATCAAGAGGAAAGTGCACCAACACTTTCTTGCCGCTGAATATTCCTGAACGGAAAGTTAGGGTCGTCTCAGTCTCATCTTTACTCCATAATCTCACCGGAATTGGGGCAAGACACTTGAATTGTGCAGTGTGTGTTGGAAGTTGGTTCACCCCAATTCCGGTGAGATTATAGAGTACAGCTGAGACTGAGACGACCCTAACTTTCCGTATAGAAATATTCAGCGGCAAGAAAGTGTTGGTACAATTTCCTCTTGATTATGAACACAAACGTTTAAAATGGTGAAAGGGTTAATGACTAAGGAAATACAAAGTTAGGGACAGAATTCCTTACATATTATCCTTTCTTTTCTCACTGTGAACGCCCGATATCGAAAGGAACTTGACCTTACTCACGATCACTTCATTAAGCGTATTGTAACAAGAAATTTATCACCATTATTTAATAATCTTTTATATATTGTACAAACCCTTTTCAAAACAATACAAAAAAAGTCTTTTTTATTTCTGTTCACTTAAGTTATTTCCTATTTAGACTAAGTACATAAAAATGAAAAAAATTAACTTATTGCAGAAATGTTTTGTACAATTTAATTTTCTATACAATTTTAGATTTAATTCTTATACAATTTTAGATTTAATTCTTATACAATTTTAGATTTAATTTTCTATTAAATTTTAGATACTTATAGATAATTTCTTTTCTCAAAGCTTATAGAGACGTGAGTTTGCCTCTCGGGGTTGTATGAATCATCGGTCACAATATCATTTCCTGAATTCGCAAATCTCTGTCTGCATAGATTTGTCTGGATTACCCAAAGCATTCTCTTGATGTAGTCTTATCTGATAGACCTCGCTCTAGTTTTTCTATTTTCTTCTAATTCATTTACCCTCAAAGCCAGGAATACGAAAAATAAGTAATCCTCCCCGACGACCGTCGTATTAAAGGAAGCAAGTGAAAATGAAGGAAGGAGAACTGGCCGGAGCCCAGGTCGCGGAAGTGAAAGACGCTCAAATGCAAAGCTCCACATCAAAGGCGACTGGGAGAAGCCTTCGTATCCCTCTGCATGCATTTTAATGAGGAACATCGACGTCGCTCTTTTAAAAGAAAAGCCACTGTATTGTCTCAAGATTAAAGTGTCATTGAAAATATCTCTCTCTCTCTCTCTCTCTCTCTCTCTCTCTCTCTCTCTCTCTCTCTCTCTTATCTTCAAAGCACCTGGTTTTCTGTCAACCTTATTAAACTTAAGAAAATATTATAAGAGGTTGTGGGTCAACCTTATGACTTACACTGTCGATAAAAAATACAATTTACTTTCCAGTAATGTTGCAGAGACGTCAGTTATCAGTTTATACAGTTTTTCTGGTGGAGCCTAAGTATCGAAATTTTCACTTCATAACAGATACAGAGAAAAAGATTGTCATCTTTCATGTAAGAAATAGTGGAAATGCTTAACGTTGGGCTGAACAGTTCCATGTTGATGGACGCATTATTCAGACTTGCGAGGAAATCCAGCCCTTATGGAGCAGACAAGAGTTAAATGTTTCTTCTGGTAGAATTTTATTCAAACATGTCAACGTGAAAGCTACTGTGATTATCACTAAGGATCATAGTCCAAGGAGTGTCCTAGCCATTTGAAAAATCAAACTTCAGGGAAATTTGTTAAATTACCGCCATATTTCGTGTAGATTTGGCCTAAGAATTGATTAAAAGGTGTAATAGAAAGTTGAAGGTGTCTTTTCAAATGATTTAAGTCGGCTTGCAGGACCACAATCATGCATCATATAGCATTTTCAGAAAGCCCTCTTTCATAATGTGAACCTTCATTATTTGTTTGTTGTTATACAAGAGGGTCAGTCCATTGTACTTATAATGCAAGCTCCCTCAGTTCGCTTAGTGACCAAAGGCTGTATAATCCAGCAGTGCAGGCAGATCTTGCACCAAAACGTTGCTGTTAGAAGGTGGCCGTCTTGGAAAATGAGCGCCTCGCTAGAAATTCAAGTGGGTGGAACAGTATTCTTTTACACTGGCACGTGTGGCTTCTTCCCGTCAATTTCGTGCTTGTATCGCCATCTAAACGATTATACTAGTATCTGCCTCACAACTTCCTAACCCTACTTACCTCTCCACGATACCCGCCAGATTTAAAAAAAATCTTAGATGAAAATATAAGTTTGGCTAATACCATTAAGCTAAAGTTGACATAGTAAGGTTCTTGGCACAGCAGAATGACAGGATTATAGTCATTGGATAACAGTGGACGAAAGTGTAAACCCTGTTCGCTGCGGTAAAGAAGGAAATGGAAAAAGACCCTAGACAATTTTAGCGACCATTCAGTACCTCTAGATTGTCACAGCTTGCGCTGGAAATGTAGTATGTGAGAACCATTTTTACTTAAATAAGCTTCCATATTATTCATGTGGTGACGCCAGTCTTAGTAGCCATAATGAACCGGTCAACACATTTTATAAAAATCACTCCATGAAACATTCAATTGTTAATCGCTTGTAGGTGAGAGCATGAAAAAGTCAGTGTCCTCTCCAAGGCCAGGCCAGAAAGAGAGGGAGAAGCCTGTAGGTAAAAAGGCGACAGAGAGCGGAGTCTAATCCCGAACAAATGGGTAGACTATCTTTTAGAAAGACTGAATGTTATGAGAATTTATGAAATTATGAGAATCTAGGAAAACAGAATAGGTGAGAGAATTCCGTGACAGAAACCGAAGACACATTTATGAACAAGCCAGTTATAAGACTAATGACGTTTGTGCTTAAATCTGGAGAATATGTGTTGTGCGTTACCTGGCGACCAGGGTACAGATGAAATCTGTTCACAAATATTTGAAAGTGCTGAATGGCAGCCATGTTCGTAAGCCTGTTCATCGACCATAAGTATCATGCATCCATCCGAACATAAAGATGTAATGTCCTTCTTTGGTCAAGTGCTAAAGATTAACTTCCTCCGTAGGGGGGTAGTGCCGTCAGTGGACCTCATGCGGAGCACTGTAGGCATTGCTTAAAGTTCTTTGCAGTGTGCCTTCGGCCCCTAGATGAAACCCCTTTCGCTCCTTTTACAGTGCCTCCTTTCATATTTTCTTTCGTCATCTTACTTTCCACCCTCTCCTAATACTTGATTTATAGTGCAACTGCGAGGTTTTCCTCCTGTTACATCTTTCCAACCTTTACTGTATTGAAATGAACTCAAGATTAACTTCATCCTGACACTTAGGGTGCATCTTTTGTTTCTCCATTTGGAACTTTGGCTTTTTAGTGGCAAGCGTTTCCATGCGGCGTGAAGAAGGAAGCTAAGAGGCCAATTTGATTATTACGCGCGCACGCACACACACACACACACATATATATATATATATATATATATATATATATTATATATATATATATATGTGTGTGTATAAATATGTATATATATATATATATATATATATATATATATGTGTGTGTGTGTGTGTGTGTGTGTGTGTGTATTTATGTATGTATGTGTGTATGTATACTTTATCTATAACATTGCCAAAAAAACAGATTTCATAAGTATTGTATTATTGTTTTCTAAATTTTATTGAATAATATTGGTATGATCGACATGGAAACATCATAAACCCTTACGGGGCCTCTCCATTCAAATTTTCATTTTTCCAAGTGGACGGAGTCAATGTCTCTAGGAGAAATATGCCATTTGTGGAGGTTGTCCGTGAGGATGCCGATAGAAGGGGAATTTGTTCTTGCTTATTTTTCGTCGGGAATATATTGCCTTTGCTATTTACCAGTGTTTTCTTTGTTCTCTTTTCTGTGTCCATCTCGTGTTTTCCTGCTTCCGTCAAATGTTTACTTGTAAGATTTCCAGATTTTGTCCGTTAGATTGATAAACTGTATTAAAACGACGTTCACAAATATTGATGTCGCTGTTTATTTTAGTGCGTACTATTAGTTGCGGGTGTTATCCGCAGTGTTTTTAAGATATTGTTCTGTTTGTACTTCCAGGGTGAGCGAACAGGATGGCGGTTGGCTCGAGCAGTTCACTAGTCTAGGCTGGAGGCACAGCGAGACCCTGAGAACCCTGAAGGCGTCCGGTCGCCAGGGTTCCAGGGATGTGGCTCCTGAAGTGCTCGCCTCCATCAGGAGGAACGAAATACGTCTCTCCAAACGAGAGGTAAGGAGCTGTTTGCTATGATTAGGTTAAGATTAATATTAACCTACGATTTTTTTCTGTAAAGCGACCAGATGTGGACGAATGTTTATGTTTAAACTCCAGTTGTAGATATAAGTATGGTACTGCGAGAATTTGACATGTGAGCACCTAGTATGTTATGTCTCTTTTTTTTTTCCTTCTGTTTTCTCTTCGAAATTACTTCAATTTTGTGTCTTAATTAATTTGCTATAGTATATTGCATTATTATTATGAAAATATGATGTATCATTAATGTGTCCTTGGTATTATACTATCATGCCTAAGTTATATCGTGATGCATCACTTGTCATTATTGGCTTGATTATGAAATCAAGCTATAGTAATACATTGTGTGTTAGCACAGCAGTGCAGTCAATGGAGCTCCTGTTTTATCGAGATGTGATGCTTGAGTATCACCACTGAATTGTAATATCAGAGGTTATCAGTATAGATATCATTTAGAGGATAAGCATTCATTATTATACATTATTGTTATTTAGCTTTGGGGCATAAAAAAATAAGGTATAATTTAGGAAAATATATTTTATGATGTATAAGTAGGCCTAATGTATGTCTGTACGGATTAAAGCTGCCGCCCCTACCTACAAATACATCGTAAAACTTTGATATATTGCATCGCTTCTTCCATGAAAATCCCTATTGTTATATTAATGAGAGCGACTAAGGTCAGTAAAAGTTTCCCCTCCGTAATACGAGGGCGTTTACATCACCACGTTGGAGGTTATTTCGAGTTTATAGTTAGCAGTCGTTATGGTTTTTATTTTGTCTGATTCATAACGAGCTTCATATAACAATGCTGGTCGCGAGTGTATAAAAAAGACAGACAATGCCGGGTTCACATTATAGTTAAAAATGACATTGTGACGAATAGCAGCTGGTGTCATTTATTTTAATTTTAAATTTTATGCCACATCGAGTGTGCCCCCCCCCCCCCCCGGCCCCTCTCCTCTCTCTCTCCCCCCCCCCCCCCCCCCTTCTCTCTCTCTCTCGTACTCTCTCTCTCTCTCTCTTTCCTTTGACGCCTTGAAGTCGTAATTAAACTCGTACAGTTAAAGAAGTCCACTTCGTGAAATTAGTCCTTTACGCTGCATGAAGTTTCGAGGAAACTTTCCACTCACTTTGTGTCTACTGTAGTTAGTTTAAATTTCTTTCTTCGCGACAATCTTTTTCATTTGCCAGGACGTCAGTTTTACCCTCTCTCTGCGTGACTTCCAGAAACGTTGCAAGCTTTCTTTATTTATTTTCTGCTTATTAATGGCAGTGCTGGTGTTATATGAATCCATAAAGAGTGCTCAGTTATTTGGAGTATGAATAGTCGTGACGTAGTTTCATTGATTATATATATTTATAGATATTATATATATATATTATAATCATGAAAGTTATCTTATATATATATTTATAAAATATATATTTATATATAATATTAATAAAAATATATATATATTATTATATATATATATATATATATTATATATATATACACAGTGGTTTCGAAATTAGAGGCGCTCCCCTCTACAGCATAAACTAAAATTGACACAAACAAAAAGTAATTCAGAATAGGTATTTACTTAAGTGTCTCCCTGAGTATTTAATATTTTTTGTGGCCTCCATCTGCCTATACCACAGCCTGCATTCTTTAGGGGTATGATGTCAGCAAATCGCAAAAAAGCTGAGGCTCAAATTCCATTTCCCTGAGCACTTCGGTCACCTCTCTTCGCAGGTCGTCGAGGCTTGGTATACCATCATAGTGCACTGTGCGTGCTTCAACACAATCATTTATCATTTAAGATACTACCAATGTTTTCACGCACATTAAGGTCAGGGAAGCTACTTGGAAATTCACTTGGAAATTCAATCGATACCACGGTTTCGAAACAGCTCCTGTGTCTGAATAGCCTTGAAACATGGTGCCTTATCATGCAAAAATGTGACTTTTTCAACATATAACACATTTTCAGGATCTTTGAGGAAAGGAAATACTCCACCAGTAAGTACAGTTGATCTAATGTATTTGCCATTCCATGACTATCCTTTTTCTTTGATGATCCGTTTGGATGTTAAACAGAGAAAAATTCCCAAACATTCAGGAAATTTCACAACTTGGCGATAGTGCAAGTCATCGCTGATATCATCCTACTTTGCAGCCCAAATGATGTCATTTTTATGATTTGGCTTCCTGACTGTCTAAATGAAGAATTCGTTGATGCGTCAACATGGAGAAAGTCAGGTTCATCTCAATCTTTAAGAAATGAACCACAAAACCATGCACAGTCTTCTGTCTGTTGCTGAGTGATGTTGGGTTTGCTGATGACATGAAATGGCTCGATATCAGATTTTTTTCAGCTCGCGATATACAGCACTATAACTTCTCTTCTTTCCACTTTTTGTTTCTAGTTCAAGTGCCAATTTACGTACAGACTTTCTTGGTCTACCCAATGCCTCAACTATGATGTCTTTAGACTCCTGAGAAAAAACTTCAGGCCTTGCAAGATTCTCACTCTTTTCGCGATGACAGTCATATGGATTTTTGTTCCAGTTTCTTTTAACAAAGGATTCATCTCTTTTAATGTATTTAGCTATCCAGGAACGTGAAATGAAGGATGCGCCAGCATCCCAGGCCTCTGTGAAGGTTATAGCCCGGATTCGGTCAATCCATCTGATTTCCTCCAAGTCGTTAGCCATGGCTGTATCTAAATCCGTCACTCAGTCTGAAAATACAAGAAATGTAAAATGAAAAATAGCTTAGTAGCAGAAAACTTCATAACTTTCCCTTTGTTCTGTGGAGGGAGCTCTAATTTCGAAACACCCGGTATATATATTGTGTGTATGTGTGTGCGCATGTATGTATATTTGAGACAGAAAATGTACCTGTTCATAACCATATACAATATATATATAATATGAATGATCATATATACGTACATATACGTATACATTCACTTAGATTAGTCCTGTGCGATTTTATGTTGTTCCGATTCATTATAGAGAGAGAGGAAGGGGATGAACGGGGAATTGGAGGGTTTCCCTACCTATAAAGGGCCCATGGAGGGCAGAAATGCATCGTCCTTTCTCTCATTTCGTTTTCTTTTATAGTCATCCAACCCTTGTGGGGTAATTGCAATTTGTTTTCTGGACCAATATCGTGGTCAGAATGGCACCATCCTTAGAGGCGAACCATTGGTATCAGTGCTTTCCAAATATTTTATTGCATGGCGCTATTTTGGTAGCATTGCAGTCCCATTTAAATTTTATGGTAATATCTGTTTTACATATTTGTTTAATGGATTAATATTTGCATGAGTGCATGTCTCCTTTGGTGCAAGAGGAAATAGTAGTAATACAAACATCTTTTTATGAGAATCACTTTCTTTTGTGATGTTACTTGTTCGTCTATTTTCTGTATCATTTAAAAACAACGATTCTTCCATCTGTTACGTTTCACTGAGCCCATGATATAAGGATAATAAAACGGTCTCTAGTTCTATGGTTACTGTATCTATGAGTCTTTTACTAGATCTTAACAGCTTACTAGCAAATTAACATCCATAAGGAGTCTTTTGCTTTTCTTCTTTGATTTTATATACCAGCTGTCAGCTATTATATATATATATATATATATATATATATATATATATATATATATATATATATATATATATATATATATATATAGAGAGAGAGAGAGAGAGAAGAGAGAGAGAGAGAAGAGAGACGAGAGAGAGAGAGAGAGAGAGATTTTAAATGTCTGCAATGTTTTTTTTTAATTCTATTCAGAAACCAGAACACCAGTGCTAAAATCCGTAACATGGTCTTCATCGTTATCAGCAAAGTTTTAGGGTTTCTCTGTCCCCATCATCAGGCCGTGAGGCAAACGATACAGAAAAATGAACAACCATAATAATATAAGAACCATAAATAACCGTAATTTTTTAATGAACACATATATTAGATGTAAAAAGATAATAACTATAAAGAGACATGAAATATGACAAGGATGATCTCTTTACAGTAATAAAATACTCTTAACAAAAAGTCAGTAAACATGTTTATCCAAGCGAGGAGTAAGCATAGTTGTAATAGATTCAGAGGATAAAAAATACAAAGCGAAGAACATGGTAACTAGAAAATAGCCAAAATACCTGTAACATTTGAAGTAGGTACAATGCTATTCGATGAACAGCTGGATAGTCAGTGCTCATCCATTCAGCTCTGGTTCCTTTCTTCTAATGCAAAGATATTCTGTAATGAGGAGATCCACTTGTCTGTGGCTTCATGCAAGATTTTAAGTCCTGGTGTGTGAAACTATGGTCCTGCTGGTGGGACATATCTCCAATTAGGGAATTGTTAGTTATTGTACATCAGTCTTCCTGTAAATTGAAAGAATAATAAAAATATAAGTAAAACTATACTAGATAAGGTCAGGGGTATTGTGGGTATGACCCAAGTGGAATACATATTATTTTGGATATCACAATAGCCTGAGTAATTAGGTACAATATAGTATCATATATTCTTAATAGGAAGATAGGCCGAATAGGCTATGAAGCACAATCAAGGGTAAGATAGGCAGTAAGGTACATGGTATTATTTTCATTTGCTTCAAAACTCGGATACTTAAAGGATTTACATAGATGGTGCATAAACTGAACAACCCATTTCAACGAATCATTTATGCTATAAGAACATTTAGTTACGATCTAGTCAAGTTTCAGAAATGATCTTGTTCAAGAGAGTCATTAAATATTTGTTTGAAACCCACCAACCAAATTTGTTAATGAAATAACATCGTTAAACTTAAATGAAATTGTTGTTGAAAATTTATAACTTTTAGTTAATATTGATAATGCAGGAAAAATCGAAAATGGAGTAAAGATAACATACTTGAGACCTTGCTTCATATAGCTGCAAAAGGCCACGTTCACACTTGGGAACAAATTTAGATCTCAGATTGATGGAGTAGTAACGGATTCACCTCTTTCCCTGTTACGCCACCACCATTAAATGTCACTTGGAGACTGCAAGGCTAAACAACTGGCCTACAGATGTAAACTTATATTTTATAGAAAATATGTAGTCGTCATAGTTTTAATCTATAAATGCACAATCCCATTCTCTGGCACCACCATTGTTTTCTATTTCAGTTTACAGAAAATCCACACATATTGAACTTTGTCTTATATCTTACGTTTTCTCCATTTTTTCAAAATATTAATAACATAAATACCATTGTCAGTCAAGCATACAATATTTGTTCTGACTTTGTCATTAGGAAATTCAATTCATATCACATTGTATCAAAAGGTTCTTAGAGCCTTTCCTGATAAGAAATTCATTCGACAAGTCCCAAATTTCAGATTACCAAAGGACGCACGACATATAAACCTTAGGTTTGAAAAACGAAAAACCGCTTGCAAAATATCAAGAAATGCCCACCGACATAAACAGTTTAGTTTTGTCTCTCCTATTAAATATGCAACTGGCTCTTACCTAATCATTAACAGATTTACGTTCTGATGGCTTATTTTCCCATGTTGTTCACCGGTTCACTTGTCCTGGCCATAATACTGGGTTTATTGGTGGTTGCAGCACACAAGTTCAGAGCATAGGGGTGGGAGCATCAGTACAGGGCTGCCGGTAACAAAATTATCACACTCGGTTATTGGAAACCACTCTCGCCAGCAAGACCATAGTTTCACATACCAAGACCTCAAAATCCTGCATAAACAAGAGACATATTGGACCTTCTCATAGCAGGATCCATTTGCATTAGAAGAATGAAACAAGACTTTAACGGTAATATACCTCCTATTCAGCTGTTCATTAAACAGTTTCCTTTTCATTTTCTTATAAGGGTTCACTAGCATCAATCCATTACAGCTATGCTTAAATGCTCAGCTGGATAAACATATTTATTTACTTGTTGTAAAGCGTATTCTTCTTACTGTAAATTTGTAATCCTTTTCATATTTCATATTTTTTTCTTCTTATATTTACTTATTAAAGATATAGTGTTTTTATAATTTTTATATATTGTAATTTCTATATTTTCTTGTCAGTGATCAGAAAATTCCCGAAATCTTATTAACAAAAATGAACACGATGAAGAACGATGATGAACACCGTTCACGTGTTCGAAAGTCTATGTTTTTTTTACATAGTAAAATACTATAATAGATATATGATTGTGGATTTTTATGACACAAATAAAAATGATGTACTAATTTTAGGAATGGTGCTCGTGTAATAGAATATGATATATATTATATATATATATATATATATATATATATATATATATATGTGTGTGTGTGTGTGTGTGTGTGTGTGTGTGTGAGTGTGTGTGTATGTGGGTGTGGTGTGTGTGTGTGTGTGTGTGTGTGTGCATCAAATTCGCCATTTTGTAATGATTCAATTATGTTCCCGTGCACTCGTTGTATTCTCTCATGGGTAACCCCGTCAGGCAAAGGTGTATACAAAGTTAATAGCTCTTATGGCGTTTCCTTATGAATGTTCCCAGTATGAATAGTGTAGTTGCATAAAAGTAGAAGTAGCTTAAATATTTGATGAATACACGAGGGGAGTAATACTCACGGGTCTGTAAATCAACCAATATATTTTCCTAAGCGTAATTCTTTCTGGCATACATGTCACCCATTAATGGGAACCATTACTGTATCACCACCATACGTCAAGTAACCACTGCGTTTTTAAAACGTGGGCTAATGCATTCATTTGATATGAATGCTGACTCACGAGGCGTGACAAGGGTAACAAAGAATGATGAATGGAATGAGTTTAATAGGAAACAAGCATTACAGTGGAATTGGTCGTCATTCCCAATTTTGATAAGAAAGCGAGTAGCCAGTCTTGCCTTTTATAATGGAAGCAGAGTGATTATTATAGGTTAAATAGCAGTGGTTGTTAAAGGTCTGATGATGAACCTTCCGGTCTTGTCCAAATGTGTCATATTTGCAATATGTATATGGTAACATCTAGTTTCTGTTTCATAACCATATAATGTGAACAGAGTATGCAAATACAAAATGATAGATTTTTCTTTCGCAGGTATTTAGTTTTACTCTGTCCCCGTGTAGTATCCTGAAACTTAAACGAAATATTTCACGATAGCTCCCAAGAAAGTACAGACATTATTTTATGTAGGCTTAAAGTGCTCTTTTGAGGGTTCCTTTACTTGTCACTGAAGAGGAGATTTCTTGCAATGCTTAGCTTTCACTTTCTGGTGATAACCAGTACAACATATTCGTATCATTTCAGTCGTGTCCAACGCTCGTGATGACACAGAACACATTCCACTCCACACTCATTTGTATATTCCCTCTTCCGGTCCCTCGAGAGCGTTACAGATTGTTCTAGGTCTGACTCTTGCCTTAATTTAAGGCGGAAACTCCACTTGTAGACAACAGTGAAATATGACGGAAGGGAAGTTCCAAATCTACAAAACTAAAACAACTTTTCAGAAACAAAAAGTTATATTATTAATGCGCATTTGAACAAATAACAATTTGGACATTTCAAATATTACTTAGATATAAGGATCTAGGTGGTGATTGTTTTTTATATGAAGTAATGCAGACTTGAAAGCACTAATAACTACTGTATTGTTAGGTGATGGCCACACCATATTTTGGCCTGTTATTATAGACACAAAAACTTTAATAAAACTCTGTTTACTGAATTGTGATTTTGTAACTTTTTGTTTTTCACTCTCGTATATCTTGTTTAAATATGTAAAGGTTTCCATAATGAAAAATATATAAGCAAATTGTCCGTGTTCTTTTGCATTAACCTTGCTAACCCAGTACTTCAGTATGAATCATATCCCCATCAAATGATACCGATGCCAATCCTAAAACAAAAGGGATATATAACATAACCACAGAATCCCAATTCAAAGGAAGTATTATCCCCATGTGTTGGACTTACCGGCAAACAAGAAAACATTACAGTCATTAATCCTATTTTTTTCACAGGAATAAGCTATTTTCGGAAGGAAGAAAATTAGTTTGTGTCCGTTCATATTCATTTAAAGGTAAAAAAAAAAATTGTCCTTATTGAATTTTCGGTAACATATAACTTCCCAACACTTAGATGACAATTTCTGAAAATACATTCGATTTGAATGTAACTATACATGTTACAAGAGACCGTGAACATACTGGAATTCTTTATAAACAAGAATTAAAACTGCATTTCAATTAAGGCAAAACATGATTTTTTATTTTATTTTGTAGAGTACAGTGCTATTAACTGTCACTTACGATTAAAGAAGATTGAAATAGGCCTAAGACCAGTTAATAAGGAAAGCATATACGTACGCACATTAAAATTCATTTGTCAACTTACCAACAAAAACGATGGAAGGGAAGAGAAGAGAGACTTCTGGGCTTTCTATTATACTCATTAACCAGGGGGCAAAATTGAGTATTGATTACAAAGAAAAATGAAAAGCCATTAAACTTTGATGAAAGAAAGTTGAACTGGAAGACATCATCAGTAAATGGATCTCCCTGATTATGCAGTCGCTGCATTGCCTACCATTATCTTTTTCAGAGAGAGAGAGAGAGAGAGAGAGAGAGAGAGGAATTATAAATTTTAATTAAGCTAATGTTTGTATTTTCATTACATGATGTTAAATAATTGTAACGTGGAAGGAAATATTTATTAGGATTGATTAGCAAAACCCCTTTTTTATTTTTATCGTATACCCGATTCCATGCAATATGTTACGGAATTGGTATTGATTATAGTAAATATTATGAGTATATCATCATTGGATTATGCGGAAGTTGCTCGCTGATTCACTGGATACTTTTGGTCACCAGTCTTTTGTGAACTACCGATTGTACAGTGGACACCTTGGCTGAGTTGGTTCGGTAATTAGGCTCACAATACCTTACTATAATTGCCAAGTCTACGCAGCTGCACATGAGTAACAAAAAAAGAAAGGAGAGAGAGAGAGAGAGAGAGAGAGAGAGAGAGAGAGAGACGTGGACCTAGCAACCTTACCCATGAACCTGCTGAGAAAATCAGAAAGCTGTACCCTTCCAGCGGCAACTCCCCCTCCCCCACACACCCTCCAAAGTGAAACTGGTGTGTGGAAAAAGTCGACTTGATTAAAAAGAAGTGAGAATTGTGCATAAAGAAAATAAGTGTAAGAATGGTTGCCGGAGATAACATTGAAGTGATAGTGTAAGGTCAGTATTCCACATGAAAGAATGGGATCATAAATTATTTATTGTATATAGGTTCCTTGGAAAGAAGGATTAAAACAATAATTAGTGCAATTACGTTATCGTGATTGATGCTGTGAAAGTTTTTGTGCCTAGTCCTTAGGACTTTGCTATTTCTTTTTGGTCATATTACGTGAAATTTCACCCATCTTACCGTCCTGAAATCCAATTATCTTTCTTTTTTTTTTTTTTTTTTTTTCGTTGCCCCACCGCATATTCAATTCCTGATGACTTTTTATCTCCAGTTTTTTTTTTTGTAGAATTTATATGTATATATATATAAATATATGTATATGTATGTATATACATACACATATACACATTTAGTACTACATTATAATATACATACTACATACATCGTAATTTTATTCCAAGTATTCATTGAAAGTATAGTTTTGTGCAACTATTAGTGACAGTCATTTATATGATTATGTATTTTTGTTTGCATATGTATCAATTGTCTGTAGATATTCATGATAAAAAGTGCATTTCATTGTGTTCCTGATGTATTCACTAATTTGAGTCGCTCGTCATGTCTTAAAACATTTAGTAGTCACATTAATTATAGGTTAACATTCCTTAAAACTGATGAATGCTGGTATTCAAATTGGAATTATGGTGGCTTTCGTTCGTTCACGCCGTGAATACTCTAGCAGGCCGTTCTCCTGCCCTTTTGGGTGAGTTTGCTTTTCATGATCTTCACAATTGCCTGTTGGGGAAAGCGAAATTGCAGTCTTTTGTCCCCCTCTGAAGCCCTCTCTAGCCCTCTTCAATCACGCCAGACAGGAGGTGAATTGGCCCACATTTACCGGAAATGTTGGAAAAATAGCCTCCCCAAAGGAATGATCGGCTTTCGAGAAAAATGAGTGCATTTAACTTCTATGGAGAAGCACTGCTCTTGCAGGAGTGGTTTTTGGCGGGAAAATTCTTGCACCAACAACAGGTTGGTACTTTTATTACAAATTGTCGACCCTACAAAATAGTGATATCTTAAGAGCATTTCGAAGTGTGGAGGTGACAAGCAAATTTGAGGCGGGAAAGAGGCGGGAAGGGAAATGTATTGAAATTGTTGCAGCTTGTCAAGGAGGCGTTGTTCGAAATATAGTCGCACCATGTAAACAGTCACTTTCGGCAACACCAGCAGACATGGCTCGCTTGCCGGGGTGACAGGGACGAAATATTGCTCCCTTTAGTTATCGAGGCCACAGCAACTACACCATCGCCACCAACATCATCGGCGCATTCAAGGCTGTTGCTGTTGCTGTTGCATTTGTATACTGGGAGAGCCTCCGCCATCACCCGGGAAATAAATTGGCCTCTCGTATCGGTGAATGGCTGCTCTATTTATATATGAGAACTTCCAATGTCCCCATGCCCAAGTATGCCTTCCTATCCGCCCCACCCCCTTCCCCAACTTATTCCCCCTTTCCATTATCATTCCCCTTTCCGTGCCCATCCCCTCCCTTCCTCTATTTCTCGCTTCGTTTGGCGTTTCTCGCGGCGGCCTTTTGTTATTTTCGCGTTTGTGCTCATATCAGTATTTCAAATGCACACACTACTTGACTTAGGTTCTTGAAAATGTTTGAGGTCTTCCTGGAAATCTTTATTTGCTGGAATGTCGGAAGGTTTTTCTTTCAAGGACACATTTAGCATTATGTTTTTAGATATCAATGAACCTGTTATAATATGAGAGGGGAACATCTGCAAATAGGAAGAGAAAGGAATAGGATAGAAAAGATTAGGGTAGTCACACTTTGTCCCCTTCCTCAACACATCTTTTCATAATCGAGACTGATGAAAAATTTCTCAAGTAGGTCTTAAGAATAAGATATACACGATAATGAAACTATAGATGTATAGACATGTGTGTGTGCGTGTGTTTGTAGGATTACCGCACTGAAGCTCTCATATTTTCGTTTTCTGCATATTTTTTATGAGCTTAACCATACAAAACTCGTTCCTATGGATGGGGGGATCCAAATTCCTTGATGGGAGTCACACTCACGGGCAAAAGGATTAGGGTAACCTTAACTTGTCTTTCATGTGTTCGAATCCCACTACGGGAGATTGGATTACTTTATTTGTTCCCCTTCTGGGTTCAGTATTGTAATGATAAGCGAATCCAATAAGTGTAAGAAAATCTGGAAGTTAACAATGAAGGGTTTGTATCTCTTAAAAATTTATGCATTTAATGTATACGGACGTCCATACACACACACACACACACACACACACACACACACATATATATATATATATATATATATATATATATATATATATATATATATATATATATATATTATATGTGTGTGTGTGTTTGTGTGTGTTGGGGAGTAATACCAGAGAGTCGTATATATAAACATAGGCTTTAGTAAAAGCCAAATTCAAAACTATTGGGAAATACATTGCAATAACAATTTGAAAAGAATACGTACAAGTTCACATTCATCTCTCTTCATACATTTAAAGTAATTCTGTAACTCGTTGGCCTCAAACCCTCATACTGGAATTTCCCCCATTTGCACATTTATCAGGTACAGTGACAAATACAGTTTGGTTAGGTTTCGTGAATATGGGTTTTAAAAAGCTGTATTCTTTTGATAAAGGGTATTCGAAATTTCGAAATTTTATTTAGGAAACTGTGGGTTGAGGGTTGCCATAATCGCCATGACTCCGTATTGGAACTGAGAGAAGCAACGGCTCTGTATAATTTTGGTAATATTGTGCTACATATCATCACAAAAGTCACTTACCCTTCCTAAATGTCAACTGCCTGTCCTGCTTAAATATATATATATATAAGATATATATATAGATATATATATATATATATAGATATATATATATATATATATTCTGCTGTAACAGAACAATTTTCCTAATGACGGGGAAAATTGTTCAGTTGCAACAGAATTTTATTCAATAAAAGAATCACAAAAACGCCAAAATATAGAAAGTAAGTACTATATTTCAGAGACTGCACTGTCTCTTTAGGTAGGTAATGAATGAGAAAAGTTACAGAAAAAGCAGTATTTATATCATGAGATCCATCCACAGTTAAGCCGTTTGACTAAGTAACCCTGGTTGATAATTTCTCTTTAATCTTCTGAAGCGTTGGCTGGAGGAAGATTTTATCTATGATATCTGAATCCCAGGAGCTCTTGGAGATATTAATTACCTTGCTGTGTTTAAACAAAGATTGGTAATGAATATCTCCAAGGTCTCTAAGTATATGTTCAAGCAAGGAACTCTTGGACGATTACATCAATAAATAGGCAAACGTGTATGAAAACATCCTCATTCCAAATCTTATCAATACTTCTCAGTATAAGTAATATTTCTGATGTTTAAAAATCCATACAAATAAAATGTCAAAACAAAAGGACTTTATTATTTGTGCTCGACATTTATTGTAGAATACCTCGTGTTTTTAGTGAAGCATGAATCGAAAGGGTTCTGTTTTGTTTTATTATTTTTTTCCGGCCTAAGGGCAAATGTGAGCGCTTATCAAAGACTGTCGAGATTTTCAAAGGGAATTCGTACGAGACGAGATGAGTTTTGAAGTTCTCTCGCCTTGGAATTTTTCTTGTAATTATTTTCTCAGAAGAATTTACTGAATTTTAATGAGTTTCGAAGCAAGATTTCGTTCATTGCAGTTGCTTTCTGGAAATAATATTCTCTTTTATTTGGCCATTGCTGCCTACTGCTTCTTTTTTGAAATAACTTTACTCTTGTATGTTCGATAATATATATTTTTTTAGAATTTCCCCAACGAGTTTTGAAATTAGAAGCATGTAATTTATAAGAGAAATAATGATGGATCGATTTAAACAGCACGGAAAAAGGAAACAGTTACACAATTTCAGGCTAGATGGTGTGGTATAATAACCAGAGAAACTGGTTAGTTAATGATCCAAACTGTCAGGGTATGGACGGACTTAATATTGCATTCCTCAGAAACAACGCGTAGATATGGATAGTTTTGGTGTTCCTTAGCCCTTCGATCATCCATATTATGCATGATATGATCTGGTTACTTGTATCACTATCTGTGGCTCCTTACTCATCAGGTGTCCATGTGTTGCTTAACAAGGGTTGGGTCAGAATAACAAATGCTTGGAGAATTGGTAAGTACTATTTCCTCTCCATACATGACTATCCAGTCCTGGGCTTGAGTACCTTTGCTTGGGCGTACATTGAATGTGCAAACTTTTATATTCTCAATTGTTTACCTTTTTAGTTATTTATATGTTACGTTAAATTTTAATTTTTATATATATACATACATACATACATACATACATATATATATATATATATAATATTATATATATATATATACAATATCAGTCATTATCACTTGAAAATAGTTTACTCCTTCCCTTATGATTCTAAATGTCGATCACTGGAGTGGCAGGTCGACGCTTAATCGACACAGCAGTACAGAGCATAAAAGAATAGGATCCAGATATGCTGCTGAACAAGTATAGTACCACCCAGGGAGGAATGCCCTTGTTAGCATATGATGTGTACGTCACTTCACGTCCATTGCGGATTAGGATTAATTCAGTCACTTCTACGGCTGGTGGGACAGGAGTGGATGAAATCATAGTTGTAGGCACAGTGGTGCCAGCTGTGGTTCTATGCATATGCCGTGACAACTTGTTTCCTCTCCTTCCATACTGCCTGCAGCTTCATAGACTGGCATTGACTTTCTACTTCAGTGGTCGACAGTTCGAGTCTCCGGGGAAGAACGTTCGTTATAGTTAGCATCTGTTTTCTGGCAGTTATGCCTACTTCCAATACGTACATTACCGCGTACACACTGCATAGATAGATTATGTATGTCCACTCACTCTTTTGACATAGGAGAGGATGAAGGCTTATTTAGGGGTGTTGTTGTGCTAGCTGTTTACACACACTCACGCGCACACACACATAATAAATATGTGTATACGTATACTCTTGCATGCTTTAAAGACTTGTTTTGTTCCTCTGTCCAGTTTTGTGGAACCCTTTTGTGAGCGTTCGTGGTGTTTGGCGTTTTCCAGTGATAATGTAAATAAATAATAATGCCACCCTAACATGCTCAAGTCTCATCACTCCCATTCAGGTGCTCCACCGACTGTAATCACACAACGGAAATCTTGGTGGCTTTTTAAAATCCTAGTGTGTCGTCCTCTGGTGATGAGTAATATCTTTCTAATGCGCACTTGAAAAATAACTGAAGTGGTCATAAGGATCCTCCGTGTCCCATTAGTCCCGCAGAGGGGACATCCATCTAGTTTGTAGTCTTTATTTGGCAGTCATTCCTCGTGTCATATTAGGACCGACAATAGAATGAGAGGGAAACGGTGTAACATCTGAATGCCGTCTGATGAACAAATGTCGTCATTCCACATTATGTAAAGGAAGAAATAACGACCATTTGTAGCACCTTCTCCGTTCACACATATCTGTCATCACGATGAACATAACTATTAACGCTCCGCACTGTCATTATTACTTTTAAATAGCAGTAACATCTCTTCTTTTTCATCATTGCTTCAACCGCAGATCCAAAACGACGTCTTATCGTATCCATCATTGTTCCACCAACAGCACAGCAATACCGCCATGATTACCGCCTCTTCATCGCCATTGTTAGCATTAACGGAGTTAAATTGTTGCCTTTTTAATGGAAAACATAACTATTTTTTCTCCACCAGGGCAAACTGAGGAGTTTTTATAGTAAACCAGACAAAAGAACCTTTATTGATTTCTGATTTCCTTTCGTGATGTCTTCAATTCAGGTTGTCTTCGCTGGCAACATCAAACAAGCTCACGTGTGATATTGGTTTTCGAAACTTACTTTGCTTGATGTTTTGTGTTTGAATAATGCTAGCTGCAAGTATGGGTGAAATGACGATTGGATGTAGGGTTAATATGTATGTTTGTATATATATATATATATATATGTATATGTGTGTGTATATATATTACATATGTATACGTATATATACATGTACATATATATTTATTTAGACATACACATACTTGAAGCACAGAAAAATTAAATTCAGATTATAAATCCTGGCCGAGTTCTTCTTTCTTTGTATTGCAGACCAAGATATATATATATATATATATATATATATATATATATATATATATATATATATATATATATATACACCAAGCAACTGCGTAAGTATACATATATAATATATATATATATATATATATATATATATATATATATATATATATGCACACCAAGCAAACTGCGTAAGTTAATTACATATCTAATCGTCATTTCATCCATATTTGCAGGTCCATTCTTCAAACATCAAGCAAAGAAGTTTCGAAATCTTTGTTTTATATATATATATATATATATATATATATATTATATATATATATATATATATATATAGATATCATATATATATATATATATATAAACACACACACATATATATATGTGTGTGTGTGCGTGTGTTTGTGTGTGTGCGTGTATCTGAGAGAGAGAGAGAGAGAGAGAGAGAGAGAGAGAGAGAGAGAGAGAGAGATGTGGGTGGGCGGATGGTGGTTGCAAAATTGTTTATTTGCAAAATGTACAAATTGCTGAATGTTACAACATAGACTTTTTTAAATTGTAATTTGTACCTTGAGGATGTGTATATTATGGCGCGCGCGCTCTCTCTCTCTCTCGTCTCTCTCTCTCTCTCTCTCTCTCTCTCTCTCTCTCTCTCTCTCTCTCTCTATATATATATATATATATATATATATATATATATATGTATATATATGGGGGGCGTAGGGTCCTAAATAATTATTCGACCAATTTTGAGCAAATATTTAGTGGATGAGGTTGCTAGCGGCATGCGCTTGCCCAGGTGACATAACGGACCTCTGTGTCGACGGCGTCTGGCAATTTGTAGTGGTCACATGTACTGCCAGTATCGATGTTGTATGAAAACATATTATGTAAACTTAATCACATACATACATTCCTTTAAGGGATCCCTTTCTTTATTATTCAATGGACGTCAATTCTTTATGGTCCAGTATTATTTTAGTAATATCACCATATAGATACCTGAGGGAGGCATGTTAGATTGTGGATAGCACTAATCTTACTGTCCTTGTGAGCTAGGGATGGTGGATGATTGTGCGTTTGGGGCGACTCATAGGTCTACGTACAGAATGATTATCGACCACTTGCCTTGCTCGTCCGTTTTTTGTGGCAGTTTTGAGGGGCCTTGGGCGCTAATCATATGTGTACGTTCGAGCCCTAGTGCATTATTCAACAGCTATTGGCCTGCAACATGTCTTGATACTCACTAGTCAACTTGTCCTTGACCATGATTGCTACTTGATGCTTCCACTGTATCACCTACTGGTGCTGCCGTCTAGTTTAATCATATAATTCGAAATGACGCGATGATCGGGTCTTTTCAATGAATGAGCAAATATGTAAAGATAAAATTGTGCTTTCTCATATAAATAACTGGGGTAAGATTTATCACTCCTTCATGGGAGGAATTGGAAAAGACGAATGAAAGCTGAAGGTTTATGCTAAAACTAGTTGATGGGTCCTGACAATTTCAGTATTTTTTAATCATCTCATGAATAATAGTAATAATGATAATGATAATAATAATTAAGAACATTATATAAGTTTACGAAAGGCAGCGACCAACACCACTGAAGAGTCATTTGAGGCGCCGTTCGTTGTGAAGAAATATTTTGATTTAATGTCCGGACGCAAATTGGAGTTGGCACAACCCCATCAGTCAGAGATATTGGACATGATGCAAACTATTCATCATCGTGGTCTGTTGATGATGACAGCTCGGGAAGAAATTTTTTCCCTCCTGGCCTGGTTTGACGGAAGAAACATGAAAGTAAAAGTAATTAGCTGTATATAACTAGAAAACACGCGATAGGAGTCCGTGGAAAATTTGTTGTTCTCAGTCAACGTATTTCGGTAAATGATACTTTTATTGTGCAGTTTCACTCTCATAAGAATTTTTTTCTTCAAAATAGAAAAAAATATAAGCGAGTAATACTTTAGTAAATAATATTAGGTGTAGAGTTACAAACATATGTTTATTTGTTTTAACTCTTTGTTCGTTTTATGAGCAACTCTAGTCAACGTCTAAAAATACACCCGGCATATCATAATTAGGTTATCACAGGTTAGATTATGCACATAAGGCCGCTATATCGATTAGGGTTATGAAACATTGACTGGATGAAGCTGTGTCTAGACACTGGTGCCTTTGGTGCTGTTTTTTACTCGGGATTTTTGCCCTCAAAAAACGTTATGTATAGCCGGACGATTTTTTTTTCTTTTAATTTCTGACACACTTTTATATAAGTAATATAACCCCAAATGAGTAAATCAGAAAGATATATATATATATATATATGTGTGTATATATATTAGATATATATATATAATAATAATATATATAATATATATAAATATATATAATATAATATATATATAGTATATTATATAGAATATATAGATACTTATAAAACTTGAAATTACATTGTATCATATTTTAAAGTAAGCGGTAATGCCACACGATGAATTTTTATTTTTTATTTTTGTTTAGATGAGTTCGTAGCACTCCCGAAATAGAAATCTGAAATACAAAGATAAGTTACGGTTAGAACTGCAATAAGTGATGCTCATAAATCAATGTTGTCCAAATGCCAAATATAAAAATAGTGAAAATTCCATGACATGATGGGAATCTGCATAAAATTTTCTGCTTTCATTATTTTTTCTTTTTCTTTTTCAAAACTTCTTCTTTCTCTCTCAAAAATTATTTTCTTTTATGCGGTAGGGTAGAGAGTTTTATGTGGCAGGGAAGCAGGACATATGGTATGAATGTTATATCCCAAATTTGTCTTCATTCCTTCCATACTTTCTTAAATTATTGATTTTGTTAAATCCGTATTCATCTTTTTACTTGTCTTGTGATTTGAGAGAGAGAGAGAGAGAGAGAGAGAGAGAGAGAGCAATGATCGTATCTGGATGTCTGTTTGCCTATATGTTAATGTGACTTGCATGGAGATCCAATCTGATGGCAACCAATGAACCAGTTAGATTATTAAAGAATGAAAGAAATCAAAGGTTTGCAGAATCTTGCAAAGTTAATGGGAACCAGGTCCCAATGACAGCACTGGGTTGAAAACTCTTCATTCAAGCAGAAAACAAAGGGATGATTTTGACTGTTATCCAACATTGACGACTGAACTTGTCGTTAATGTCAGTTTGTGTAGTTTTTGGCTTACGTAAACATTTACTAGACTATTAGGATCTGGTAAAACGAAATAGAGTTTATTCGAATTTATGGAGCCAGGAAAAGATAAAGAGCGAATGCCACAGGTTAGTAATGTTGAAGAGCATGAAAAACCACCTCGGAAGGCTCTCCAGTGAGGTCACAACATGCTTCAGGAAGAAGAAGAAATAAAACGCAACTGCAAATATTCCCCTTTATATGTAATATGAAAATACGACTTCCGGCGAAATTTAACTCCCGACTTTTGAGTGACAACAACAACAACAATAATAATAATAATAATAATAATAATAATAATAATAATAATAATAATAATAATAATAATAATAATAATGCTAACTATTATTACCATTATTATTATTTTTTTCATTATTATTATGTGATTGTTCTTATCGTTGTTGTTTTGATAAATCAACATTCAATTAGGGGTCCAATCTTTATACTCTCAGGAATTAGACCTTGGATAACCTCGACAGTTCCGAATACAGAATTTTGAAACTGGTACCGCAATAGGACCGATGTCTGTAGAGGACACTAGAGAATTACCTGGGAAAAAATATTATCGTTAATTATTTTCATCTCCTGCCAAGCACAGCCACTGAATTAATCTTTCAGATTTTCTATATCGATGACTCAAAGTGCTTTCATGCAAGACCAGATCATATACATGTCCCATACTTAGTTATTGTGAAAAAATAATGTACATTATAAGAATTGCTCCAGCAGTCATGACTGTTGTTATTATCATTATTATAACAACCAATTTCGATTTGTAATTCACAACTAAGGTTTTTCTCATTAATGTACAAAGCGAAAGAACCTTTTAAGACGGTACAAAGAAAACGAGAACTCATATCCAAATACATTATGGTAAAAAGAACAATAATATCCCTGAATAGCCATCTGTAAAAATTCCGTGTATTTACTCTCTTATTTTGTATCTAGGAAAAATAGGAATTGTCTGGAGTCGCCTCGCCCAAAAATGAAGAGAAAACTGGGAGATCTTTTGTTCAACAGTATTCGAAAGAAGGCATATTGTGCTTGGGTAGTTTTTTGTTTTCCTTCAGAGGGGCGGATAGGCGGTCGTTTGTTTCTGTTCCATTTGCAGGAGACAAGAAATGGGTAAAAGAAAGGAATGAAAATGAAAATGGAAAGGCAATGACAAGGGTAGGAAAGGTGATGGAGTGCAGTGACAGAGGAACTATCATTGAGCCTCTATAGTTACTGAAAAAGAGAGAAAGGATTGGTGATGAGGAAGTGGAGGGAAAGAAGAGATAGATAAAAGAACCTTTTTCCTTGAGGAAAATTGTTCTAGTCCTCTGAAGCCACAGGAAACCTGTTTGGCTGAAGCGTTGCTTTCAGGTGCTTGCAACAGAAAGGGGGAGGTGCCGGATGGGTTGGTGGTGGATTTCATTCACTCTGTGTCTTTGTTACGTGACTGAGAATTAAAAGGAGAAATCCCGAGAATGGGATGAAAGGTGCCTTGAAACTAAGCTGAGTGAATGCAGGTCAAGGAGGACGTAGACCCAAGCATTTCGTTCATGTTACTTCCATTTATTGATGTTTTGCTCAAATATTTTTCTCATACTTATTTAGTATCCACTGTAGAAGTAACTGGTAAAGTGGTTTAGTAAATTTGTGATTGTTACATCATCTGAGTTTCCCGCATTCGTCTTTCTGTCTATCTTACTGCGGTACAACTTCTGCCATACACTTTTTCTGCGTGTGGTACATCTTGCTGTTTTTTTTATTGTTTATATATTATTTCTCCTCTTGTTCCAGTGGTATGTTTTCTTCTCTCCTTTTGTACCTATTTTTTGCCCTTGATCCAGTAGTAAATTTTCTTTCCGTTTTTTATTACATCCTTTTTATATTTTTGTTCCTGTGGCATTTTTCCTGTTTTGGTTCCAGTGGTACCTTAACTTTTTTTCTCTTGTGCCAGTGGTACGTCTCTGTTTTTGTTCCTGCAATAAATATTCTTGTTGCTTTTTGTATGTGGTACAATTACTTTCTGTTCTGCAGAGCACGTTTCTGGTATTGTTCCCGGGTGCATCATCATTCTGTTCTTGTTCCTCTGATTCAACTTCTTTCTGCTCTATTTCCTTTGATGTATTGTCTTTTATTTCTGTTGATGTTCATGATTTACATTTCCATTCTGTTCTTGCCCTTGTGGTATGTTTACATTCGCTTTTTTTTCCAATGAGACATTTCCTTATCGTTCTTGTTCCTGTGACGCATTTTTTTGTTCAGTGGGATTATTTTTATTTGGTATTTTTTCGAGTTGTGCAATTTCTTGGTGTTATTGAAGCCGGCCATTTTGTTCCTGTATACGCTCCAGTATTATATTGCTTCTTCTTCGCGTTCCATTGGGGCATTTTGCTCTGTTATTTTTTCACGTGTTACATATTCCTTTCCTTCGTCACTTTCAGGTGGGACTTTCCGTCCTGCTCGTGTTCCAGTTTTACATCTCTATTCAAAATCTGTTGCTTTGTTCGTTGAGCCTTTGTTTTTGTTCGTGTCTTCGCATGAAAAATATGTTAATAAAACCTACGCTGTCATCTTAACCCTTTGCCCTTAGATGTAGTCATGAAACGTTTCTCTATAGTTGAAATTTCGAGTTCCTTCGTAGGTATTTAATGCGAAGTGAAATAGATAATGTTATTAGTACTCGTTTCCTTTCCTTGATAGTTTGGTGGTCAGCGAAAAAAGCAGATTCGAACTTATGAGTCAATTTCTTTGTATATTTTTTCGATTTTCCCCAACAGGAAACTCCAGTCAGAGAAAGTCAGATGTCGTAATGATGTGGGAAGATGGAGTGTGAGGCGTTGAACTCCTGTTAATTAAATTAGAATTCGAAATAAATGGGGACAATGATCAGACATGCAAGTTCAGAGCAATGCTTTGTACACACGTGAAAATATGTGTGTGATGTCAGGCGTCAGTAGGTACTGTGGTCAAGTTATTACGGAGACGAACCCACATATCCCCTAATTACCCTGATCTACCTCCTGCGGTTCATATAATAGCTGGCATCTCGCGGACGTCAGCACTGTCCTTGCCATATATTTGTAGCCGTATTTACTCTTTGCTCGAGACAAAGTAAATATGATGTTTATTCATTGTCTCATGTCGGTGATTTCTATCCTGTGCTCGTTTTGCTGTCAGCTTCGTAAAACAGGAATTAGCTTTTCGTTAGTATATCATTGAAAGGGATAATTTAAGGCTTTCGTTTAGATAATGATACTGTTTTATTTCAGTATCATTGAAAACAACGGTTGTAAGTATTATAGACTTGTTTTATCTTTTATATCTGAGTTTGACGACCTTACATTTATATTGATAATTTTGTAGTATTTATTTAATATATTGGTACAGAACTTAAAGACTTTCCTTCTTTTATTTCGTTTTCTATTATTCTCAGTTGAAGTTTGCTAATAGCAAGAGTATAATTTAGAAAGAAAAGTTTATGTTGCTCCTGGCATCTCGTATTACAATGCAGCAGCGTCATGTAATTGTGAAGACGTTAAGAAATGCTCTTCAGTTGCTATAGTCTTTCGTTTCATTCTCGTGTAATTCATTCCTTACAATGATTTCTTTTCTTTCAAAGAGTCTCTCCAATGTTTTGAGATGTTATATATGATTATGTCATCAAACTTTTGCGTCCATTGTAACAAGATTTGTAAGGTAATGTTATGACAACAGATATAACAAGCAATTTTCAGGCCGGGTGCAAGTTCGGAGATTCCACGTCGGTATATCTTGTGATGACATTATTAGTTTAAATCCGAAATCCTTTTGTTTGTCTCTAAGTTGTATTCAACAATTCCGTGTTTTTTTTTCTCGGGGGGTGGGGGGCGGTGTTGGTGTGGGGGCTTTGTTCCAAGAGATACTATTCTGGTCTTTATTCCATTGGGCATTAAAACTAATTTTCCCATTAACTATTTCGAGATAAGGAGTTTGTATTTAATTGCATTACTTTTATATCCCAAGGTATTTTCTCCCTGTTTTCCTTTTTCGTGAACCTTGGACTTTAAATCTCTTATTTCTCAAGCTTTTTTCCAGGTTATTATAGACAGTTTCACTTAACCATTTTGTTATTGATGCATTTCTGTATTACTTGTTGACTGGAAATCATTAGTACCAGCAAAGTTATATTAAGTCAAATTTATTTCACAATATAAAATGGATATGAATGAGAGGTTTTCATTGGGTGCGTACAGGAAAGTTTCATTTTATAACTTATAGAAAATGGCATTTATTTCCTTCACAGAAACCAATTGCAAAGTTTGATATTGATATTGAGGATCTGTCTTTTATGATACCAATGCTGGCTCTTATAGATATCTCGGGTCTGTCATATGATCTGGAAATACAATCAGCAGCCCTTTTACCCAAACACTAGTTTCCAATTCATTCTCGGAAATTCTCGTTTTATAAAACAGCGACGATCTTGTGGGGCTGTTAATAAATAGAGAAGTTGGACGTTCATATGTATTTTAACTACAATTGAGAGCGTCGATCATATAGGAATGGCTGCTCTTCGGTGTCATTTGCGTCAGTGACACTAAGTAATAGATTCCAGTTTTCGGATACTATACAAATATCCAAACTTCACTTTAACTTCTGCTCGATTTCAAAATTCTTTCTTAAAAGTAAAAAAAAAAAAATTATTTGTGTTTACGGTTTCCTACTGGCAATTTGATTCCTTTAAACCTCTAGGGATCTGGAAATCGTGTACCTACAGGGATCAGACAACATACGCCATTTTAACGCAATTTAAGATCATAGATTATAGCTGTAGTACCTTACTTTGATAGGTGTGCGTTTTAATTAAATTGCTAATGTCAACCCCAATTTTTTTTAAAAGTACTTTGAACTGGGTTTCCCCTTTCCTAATTAAAACCCAGCACAGCATCTCCTATTATCTCACGTATTCTTAAGTCAATATTCATTATGTAATGATTAACACTGTTCCCTGGACGTTGACTTTAACATCAGTCAGAATTAATGTAGAGGGGGATGCGAGATTCACAGAGGAATCGAATAAATGCTAATAGTATTGGTGCTACGCGCGCGCGCACACACACAGCGCCCGCGCTCGAACGCGAATCAATGTTGGTCTCAAAACTATTCCTTCACTCAAAAAATCTTAAAATAGCATGAATCACTAAAGTGGTGAAGAAATCCTTAGTGGTGGAAGTGTAATATATTATATATATATATATATATATATATATATATATATATATATATATATATATATATATATCAGAAGTGTAGAAGTGTATACAAACGAGAGCTTTCGAGGACCTGCTCGATTATCCTCATGTTGACTCAGTCAGATTTAGAAGGAGAATCGCGAAGGCCTCTCGAAGCCTCTCGTATGCATACATATTTCCAATGTACATTTACGGTCACACCAATGTGGATTTCTTCGCCAATTCCGTCGTTGCTGGTATATTGTATTGCATGCACTACCTTTCGAGTATACTTTAGAGATTATGGAAATAAAATTCTGCTAAGTGTTTTTGTAACGGTAACAACTATTTATAGTAAAGGCTTTTTGTTTTCTTGGTATAGGTCGGTATTTTTTCCACTTATAAATTTATAATCATTCGGTGATGACGCCTTCTTCGTGGAGTCATCGCTGTCACAGGTGACCGTGGTTGTCTTTGGTCTTCCTGAAATTAGAGAAAGCATATATTTTAGTGCGCTTCTTCTTATTAAATGAGCAACGCCCTATTGTTTATACCGTAATTATTTTATAATACATGGTTCCAGCAGCTCAGTGGTGTGGTAAAACTAAAATATACTTAACTTTTTTCCAGCAGTAACTAATGAATAATAGCTACATAAATGTACAGAATTTTTATTTTTCCATTACGCATATTCAATATTTTAAAATTTCTTTACCACAGTTCTTGATCTTTGCGTAGAAAATAAGTGTTGGCTAGAATGCACGAAGTGCAGTGCTCACCTCCCATTCAGTAAACCATTTGTGCTTCTTATGAATTGTCTTCCTTCTGACAGCCGATGCTTCCTTCTTGCTGATTGATTTCAGAGCTTCATCCAATAAAATATTGGAGATATAATCCCCACCCGAATGAATTGGTTTTTCCCGTTTTATAGTGATGAAGTAGATCTCTATCGGATTCATAAGAATTTGATGAAATTCGCTCAGAATTCAAGAGAGAACGTTTTTTTCAGATCTGCTGTGTGTTCCCCTTTTTATTTTACTTTCTTCTAGTTATTCCTCCTTAGAAAAAAAATGTTTTGTTGAAGTGTCGGTATTTGATCATATATATATATATATATATATATATATATATATATATATATATATATATATATATATTATTATTATACACATACACACACACAACACACACACATATATATATAAATTATATATATATATATATATATATATATAGATATATATTATATATATATGTATGTATATAAATATCTTTATATATATCTGTACATTTATATATATATATATATATATATATATATATATAATATATATGAATATACGTATGTGATGTGGATATATATGTATATTGTATATATATTTACATTTACCTTACTACCAATATTAGTACATAAAACTAGTTTTGTTGCATATCTGCTGACGAAAAATATGTTCTAGAATTATGAATGCAATTGCGCTGCTATACAAAGCAGCAGTAAAGTAATGTTGAGCGAAGGTTTAGAAGTAAATCAAATGAATAGATATCAGTTACCAGTAAGAAGCTTGATTATTCTTATTAGCAACGCCTCTATGCGGTCTGAAAGTTCTTGAATATCAGTGAATAAAGATACCAAAAATATTGATGAATTTATTCAGAAACTGGCTGGTTTTAGTCGTGATTTCGTTTGTAGAAATTTTTTTTTGAACGAAAATAAGTTAGTCGTTGCCTCTCTCCCAGATATGTTCATTGGGGTGCGTGTTGGTGTCAACATTTCTTTATCCACCCCACTTGTTTTGACAGTTCATTACGAAGAAAGTTGCTTCCAATTATAAATAAGACTCAGTTTAATGTTTTTGTAACTTGACAGGGAGATTGTTTTATTATTGCTGCGTACAGTTCCCCTGCTTCCTTCGTAAACCATCCGTGATCTTTGTCATAGAGAAAGCTGCACGAATAGGCAATCATTTTCCCATTAAAGCATTGTTTGTTCAAAATGAAAAATTTTAACCATGAATACGTTTTAAATTTCTATCTCCTTGTACTTCAGGCTTTTTTCCGTTGACAGGAACTGTAAAATTATTCCCAAAAAATGGGGTACCGAACTGTGATCATCCCAATATTCTTTGGAAAAGCTTTTCCGAATGGCTACGGGTCAAGAAATTAAACTTCCTCCATATGTTTCCTGGGGCAGGGGCCCATTGGAAAGCAATTGTTCGACGTTATTTTAACAAATTTAGTTGTTCTTGTTTGCAATAACTTAAATAGGAGGTTCGGTCGAGGTCGATAAAAAGGTTGTCCATCGTTTCTCATGTAGCAGAATATATTTTCTGTTGTCCTTTGTATTGGAGAACTGGAAAATCTACACTGTTTTTGAGAGACAGGACATGTGAAATAAGTGATCACCCTTTTCTATCAAACAGAATGCTTCATGCCTTTTTTTTAGATGATACAAATAATTACCTGGTGTTTTTTGTAAAGCGTTTGTAGTAGTTTCTGAGGAAGGGAAACAAGAAATTGATCTGCTCTTTCATTAGAAATGCAGTAAATTAAATAATTTGTTTATTAGAAATAGGCAATGCGTTATTTTCGAATTTTTCAAAGTAAGAGGAAATTATCTTTTGTTGCCGACGAGAAATGTACTAAATACAGTCATTGGTTTAATACTGGGATTAAATTGTTTGCATGGAGGAGCAAGAGAAAAATGCTGGCGTTGATTTATTATAGAGAAAACAAATATATACCTTTATTTCCTTGGGAAAGCCAGAAAGAATACTGTTTTATTGTATAAAGCCACCATAAATGATGCTGTTTCCTAGAATAATCTGTGTGAAATACTGTTCATTTAGAAGTTTTTTCTTAAAGAGACTTGAAAGAAATACTGTTTCCGTGGAAGGGATAAACAGTTTTTTCCTTGAAAGATTCCCGAAAGAAATACTGTAGAAATTATTTTTCCTTGGTAGAGACCTGTAAGAAATGTTTCCTTTGAGGGGATCCTAAAACAATGTTTTTCCTTGATAGAGACGTGAAAGAAATACTGTTTCCTTGGCATGGATTCAGAAAAAATTCTAGAAAGAGATCTTTAAGGAACACTATTTCCTTGGAAGGGATCGAGAAAAAATATGTTTTTTTGTGTGTGTGTGTTTTTTTTTCATGAAAGAGACCTACAAGGAATACTGTTTCCTTGAAAAGGATCCAGGAAAAAAATTTTCTTTCCTTGAAGGACAACCGCAAGGATACTGTTTTCTTGGAAGGGTTCCAGAAAAAAAAAATTCTTGAAAGTGACTTGCAAGGGATGCTGTTTCCTTTGAAAGGATCCAGAAAAAGATGTTTTTCCTTGAGAGAGACCCGCAAGGAATACTGTCGCCTTGGAATGGATCTAAGAAAACCTGTTTTTAACTTGGAGGCCAGCAAGGCATAGTGTTTCCGCAGAACGGATCCAGAAAAAGGAAGGTTTTTCGTTGAAAGAGACCTGCAAAGATCCTGTTTCCGTGGAAGCGACACAGAAAAAAGTAATATCGTTTCCTAGGAGCATTCTTAGAAAGTACTGGTAATTTTTTTTATATATATATAGGTCACGAAAAATGCAATTTCCTGTAGAGGAATGAATGTTTTTTTATTGGGGGGGCGGGTTGTGGGGCGAGGCGGATGGGAGCAGTAAAGACTATTATTTTTTTCGAGCGACTGGAAGAAATAATGAAAGAATTAGACGGCGAATAAAAAAATGTTTCAAGATGAAAAGGCATCTTTCACGTAAACACGATGATTCTCTCTCTCTCTCTCTCTCTCTCTCTCTCTCTCTCTCTCTCTCTCTCTCTCTCTCTCTCTCTCTCTCTCTCTCTCTCTCTCTCTCTTTCATTATCTTATTTGCAGTCTATTTATTCTTTTTCATTACTCTGGGTTTAACTAGTTGTAGAATAAATTATTCGAGAGGCTCCAGTTTTCAGTTCTTATCTCTTCTGTCTGGGAGGGATGTTCCTCCCCCATAAGAATGATTTCAAGACGTAGTACCGTTGCCAGGAAGTCGTATCCCCATCAACAATGAGGAGAGCCGCTCCTTCTCCTCAGGCCACTCAGATCCTGAGGATGTCATTTGGTAATGTTATTACCTCTTAATGCCTACTTCTCTATAGTCATTCTTTTGATTACTGATTCCTCCACAGGCCGAGACAAAGACTACATTAGTTGGCCTCAACTAATGTAGTCTTTGTCTCGGCTAATTTCTGAATTATCTCATTGTTACTTTTTTCGCGTTTTTACTTATTTTATAGTTTTCTTTCATATTCTGAAATTATAAAGTCGATTCCACTACTCTTCTCTGTGTCTTAAAATGTACAATAATAACAAACATCGGTGGATGAACGTGGTATGATATGCTTACGTTATTCTGTGACAGAGAGAGAGAGAGAGAGAGAGAGAGAGAGAGAGAGAGAGAGAGAGAGAGAGAGAGAGAGAGAGAGAGAGAGAGAGATCCAATAAGCAACTCTTCGTAGTTGCTGCCCGAGTACCTCCATATTTAAGGAAGCCTACCTTAGCACACGTGAATTGAACATATATTTTTCCTGTAGCAATATCGATGACTTAAGTGTTTTTCGGTGATATTCATATCTGTCTTATAGAAACAAGTCATGTGCACTGGGAGAATTTCTCTTTTTGCACATTGGAATTGTTTGCATTTGTTAAGCTGTTCACAGCTTTAGGGGAAGTGAGTGTGAAATAAATGTTCTCACTAAAAGAGAGACGTTGAGAGAGAGAGAGAGAGAGAGAGAGAGTGAGAGCAGATTAGGCCTATGGTCGCATTTCGTGAGTAACTATTTTCATTTATCCTTTTCGGGGAAATTCTTTTTCTTTACAGCGCTGCATTCTCTCTCTCTCTCTCTCTCTCTCTCTCTCTCTTGGAAGGGATGGGGGTGTGTACTTCAGCAAACTAATATTTTTTTTATCGCTTATGGAAAATAGAGCGTAGAAGTGTCAATTAATCATGAAGTAGAATTTCACCAACTTATTTATTGTAAGTGAAATGCGAGGTGTGGACGCCGTAGAGTTCTGTGAGTATGGGTAATTGACTGAATGTCGAAATTTAATTTATATGCACAAATCATTTAATTCCGTTCGCAAGTTGTGTCTCACGAACACATCCATACTCTCACACACACATACATATATATATTATGTATGTGTGTGTGCGTTTACATGGTTATAGGAAGCCTATACCCTACACAGTCGTTAGGGTTACACTCAAGTTTTGCTCGTTTTCCTGCACCGCGCTTTTTCGCCCAGGCCAGAGCGAAATAATTGCAATCGCCTTACAACGGATGAAAATGATTGAAGGACTACTTTTCCATCTGTGATTAAGGGATATTCGAAATCTCGGTTACGGCTATGGTTGCCAGCAACAACTTCGCAGCCATCAAATGCAGTTGCTCTTTCAGTAGAGTGAATACTGCAAAATGATTCTTGTTACAGACACAGCACATGAAAGTAGGTCCTCCAAAACAGTGACTGTTTAATTTTTTCCTAATATTTGTATCTTCACAGTCAGTATTATTCCTGTTATTAGGCAATAATATTGCATAATAATAGCACTTCTTTATAACTAGTTTTCCTTCCCAAAATGGATCTGGAGTCCTTCATAAACCAGGTAACATGAAAACTTGACCAGTGCTTATGGTAGAGTGATGGCTGTCTTTTATTTATTTTTTTTTTCCAGTTTGCGGCTCTTTCCGAACAAGCATTGGTAATGAAGCAATTTGTTAACATTCACAATATATGTTTCCACGGGAGCATGTTGAAAACTCTGATATAAAAAGATATAGAGGTTGTGATACAAGTGTTTGATTATAAAGTTTGAATTAATTCTCCTCCGTGGAAAAACAAGTATCAACAACAATTTCCTGGCATAAACGTATTTAATATAAATGTCCACGTGTCTGTTTAAAATAACCCTCTGTATAGCGGTTAGGGAATTTCAGTTCTTTGTGTTTATCCCAGCGAGGGCAAGAAGACCTTAGCAGTGGAAATGAATGACGCAAGTTCTTATTGTCCGAATCGAACTGGCTTCATCTCAGAAAGTTTACTCAATTTTTACTGTTTATTTCATATAATGTTAACTAACGTAACCTTATTTGATAATTAAGATCAGTCGTTGTGCTATATATTGAGGTAAATGTAATACTCTTTGCAAGATAGTTTATAAAAGTATAAGTATATGTAATCATATTTAAACGCAATTTCACAACGAATGATATAGTTGATTAAAGTTAGAAATCAAGCCAAACATAAGGCATGTCCAAATTTTATCCATCTTTCTAAATAATGGCTCACTTGATTGAATGCTCATCATCTTAGAATGGACAAAAAGTGGAACAGTTTGAAAATCTTGTTAAGCCTAAAGTAGTTATGAAGACTTTACGAAAAGAATTTTCTCCGTTCCTTTATTATACAATACTTAACCTTGGCCAGCATTCTCCTTAGACACCCTTGTGTACATCATGGACCTCTTAACTGGAGTGCAAGGGTAGTCCGAGATGCAACGAAAACTCGTGTGATGGCCACAGCTGTGGCCTGATGATGTCTGTCGTTTCTTTGTGCTCCTTCAGAAGTTTGCCCAAGATTTTATAATGCAATTTAACTTTTACGCGCTATTCCAGTAACTTTGTTTATATTTCCTTAAAGGAGACCCTTGTCTTGCTCTCTCAGTACATGTGCGTAAGTCTCTAAATTCATGCAGGTAGTCAGACAAGTGTTCTTGATCTTTGCTCGATTGTTCGAGTTTATTCCCGAATGTAGATATCGATGACCGCGTAAATGAAGAGAAATATAGTATATGATGATTTACTCGAATGACCAAGTGGTCGCAGATTCATGATGAATAATACATTTACAGAGGTCAGGTAACGGGTAGTACTGTATCTCTCTCATAACACTAGATTCCTTGCATTAGTTCTTGCTTAGCATTTTACCATAGCTTTATAGAGACACTGTGTCCATTTTTAATTTTTCAGCATTGTTATAGTTCAATATTGACATGGATATCTTTGTGTCCTCTTTCTCCTTCGTAAGATAACATACAAGTAGCAGCCTTAGCCCTATCACACCAGGCTTTGTTAAGAGTAGCGGAGCTGGAAGATCGATAAACCATTAATTGGAGAATGTGGCTGGCTATTGTTTTCGCCAAATCAACCTATTTTACTCAAGGGAGCGATCATAATGATGGAGATATACTTAGTTATTACTGAGGATTCTATTTTCCTGTGGTTGTAAGAGGTCGCATTTCGTCATACACATACATACATACACACATGCATGCATATATATATATATATATATATATATATATATATATATATATATATATATGTGTGTGTGTGTGTATATGTGTGTGTGTGTATGTGTATATTTCTCTATAATGCAATGTTGTAAAGGTATATAAAAGTAAAATTTTATTTAATTTATATGGCTTGCAGCTGAGATAGAGAATTCAATTAAATTTAGTTTCATTCAGTTCTCACAGACACAGGCGCACACACGTATATATATGTGTGTGGATGTGTGCGCGCGCGTGTGTGTGTGTGTGTATGATGTATGTATGTATATTCTTATATAATGCAGGTTTGTCACTAATTCACTAGGAGACTATTTTATAATCTCAAATATTAAGCCACAAATACCCCTTAATATAGAATTTGGGTATTATTTGCTTTATGTATGAGAATATCAAAAAGGAAGTGGAGCAATGTGTTTAATGAGAATGATAGGAAAAAAAGGATTAAAGTGGGTGAGTAATTCTCTTTGTGGTATATATATATCATATGAGGACTGAAAGAATGCGAAGGGTAGGCACACATTTGGCAATTGTTTATGGCATGTGAAAGGATGGATCCGACTGTTTGCATAGTTAGTTTATTCTTGCGGAAAGAAATGTGGACGAGAAGCTGCTGAAGAATGTATCGTTAGGGAAGGTTGGGATGGTGGAGGAGAGGAAGACCTAGAAAGCACTGGGCTGAAGAACTGTTAGAAAGGATGGACTTTGATACTCAGGAAGCGCGAGTCTGTGTGTGTGTGTGTGTGTTTGTGTGTGTGTCTGTGTGTGTGTACGGCAGAGATGACAAGTTCGGTGTTTAGCAGGTTTCTCATTATTTGCTCATGTTGTGGAAGTCTTGCGAGCAGGGAACTGAAAGACAATTGAACAGCTCATGTATGAATATATAAGTAAAGATTCCTTTTTCAGAACCAGCGGTGTGTATGTACATACATACATACATACATACAGACAGAAGTCAGACATATAGCCACTATGACCTTTTAACAATAAAATGGTGAATGAGACCAGTAAAGATTACTTCCGGGTTAGTGCCGCCCTAGGAAATTCCATTGGCTTGGTATTCTGGTGCACCATATCACAACAGAGAGGAATATGACTCCTTATAGACTGGCATATATGAGTGCGATCCTTTGTTTTACTCTGCATTGATGTCTAAGTGGTTGTAAATAGTACGACATGTGCATTGCTGCCCTATGAAAGTAAGTAGTATATGTATTCAGTTAAAATGTATTCCAAGGCAGAAGAATGCCCAGTGAATGGTTGCAGATCCCTTGATGGGAGGAAAGTCCCATTAAACTGATGCGACGTTGACACCTTGCCTCTTGTCAATAGCATTCTCACTTCTTGCATGGGATGAGTCACCAGTTGATTAGGAAAACGATAATGCGTCTTGGGTTTTTTAATGTTTGTGATATGGCACAGATGGTAAGGAATGCATTCCAGCTGATTTGTTTCAGAGGTAAAGCTGGGTGTTTAGGCCTTTTAGTCAGAGAAAGGTAAAGGGGTCAGTCTTCATTGGATGGAGAAGGACAAAGGCTTATTGTTTCTGAGTATTTGGAAGATGTGGTGCTAAGAAAACCTTAGGACATGTCGTATCAGGGAGACTTGAGTGTGTGAGAGGACGAAAATTGTAGTATGACTGTTAATGAATGATGTTTGAGAAAGAATGAGTGTAATTGTGATTTTAGTGAGTCTTAAATATATGCATCGCTAGATTTCCAGGGTGTGAAAGTGAGATTGTTCTAGCCGGTTTAGATGGCTTTGTATGTAACAGGATAAAAGAACATTTGGATTTTTGGATAGCTATATTCCTGAAGTAAACGAGAATGCTTAGTTATCGTTCTAATTTTGCAAAACTTACTTTTCTAAGTGCAGTTACGTCTCCCGCTTATACTTTGGAATGAGTGACAGTCTGTATTAGTCAGACTTCATATCTTGACGAGAAGGTAGTTAACGTAAACATCAGAGCTCTCTCTATAGCTGTGAAATCGCATGGTTTTATTTCTGATTTGCCCCTAAGTTTTAACATGACAGTTTTAACTTGTATGAAAGTATATTGATTACTGAATCTCTGTCACTGTAGTACAGTGTCAGAGGCGACATTCAACTCTTAAACCCTGTCTTGAACTTTAGCTTGGCATGTGTTACAATACAAACCAGTGCATAATCAGAACTGTAAGCTTCTATATGCTGTGAAAGAGTAACTTTCCTGACATGTAAAGCTAAACTGCATTTTCTGATATAATTCCCTCCACTGCATTGAGCTGAATTCACGGTAAATAACATGGATACCTAAGGGTTAAGAAACAGATGAATGCTATAACACTGGCACTTCATCAGTGAAGTTGAGCAATGCTGGGACTGATCAGTACTAAGCTGTGTCCTTACAAAAGGAAGCCGGATGCTGTAAATGCATAAGCTGCTTGAATCCCTTGTGCCCTCTCCTCTAAAGGGCAAAAAGTTGTTTGTTTGAGGCTATATGGAGACATTTCAACTAGTCATCCTCCTCAACACCCTAAGGCTGAACTCTGAAGTGGTAAGTTTATAAATCGTGCATTTACGCTGGACTTCTCAGAATTTATTTCCGCAGACGCACGACTGCCTGTTTTCTCTACCTGACTTCTTATGTGATGGTAGCGAGATCAGCTCAAAACTAAACGACCAGAGTTTGATCCTCGACCGAACAAGGTATGTTCCCAAAAAAATCCAGTTTGTCTCTTTTTCCTTAATCTGGCAGTTAGTAGAATTTTGTGGAGGTAGAGAGACAACAGACGCGAGTGTTCAGTGGTCCGGAAAAATGTATACCATTTTATAATTTCAAACCGGAGGCTCTCGAAAAGATAATCCTCAACCCATCGGATTAAAATTGCTCTCTCTCTCTCTCTCTCTCTCTCTCTCTCTCTCTCTCTCTCTCTCTCTCTCTCACTCACACACACACACACACACACACATAAGGGGTTTGGTCTCTCTCTCTCTCTCTCTCTCTCTCTCTCTCTCTCTCTCACACATAAGGGGTTTGGTTACGTCGACTATTTTGCCGGGATTTAATAGCTCTCCCTTCTTCCCGAATCTTTATTGACAGGCAGCTCCCCATTCGAAATCCGAGACGCCTCCGAAGCCGAAATGGCCAATTAGAGGATGCTTTAAAAAGAGTGCCAGCAAGAGGCGCAGGGAAAAGCCCCGTTTTAAATCTATTCCGTAAATAAAGCAATGGGTGTCTCAATTCGCAGGTGAAGTTCGCTGAATTAACATTATTTGTGAATAGGGTGTCTTCATTTCTGTAGGTAAAGAAATGAGTTAAAGAATTGGCCGAATGAATTTAAACAATGCTTAAACCCGTCGAGTGAATATATCTGAATTTTAAATTGGTCAGTTGAACATTGTAAATAATGCTTAAATAGTCGGATGAACGTAGCCAAGGCTGAAACTAGAAGAATGAACGTAGCTTATGCTTACGTTTGTGTTTATGCAAAATCGATCAGTCAGTCAGAACGCAACGCTATATAAGAAAGTGACAATTTTTTGCATCGTTAAAAATTAAAGTGAAATACAATGGAATGAATATAACCAAGGATGTTTGGTTGTAAAATAACTGGATGGAAGTAAAGATATAAGATTGGTCAACCAGGATTTAAGTCATTCCCGTGAATGAAGTGATAACTGTAGAATGAAAGAAGGTGGGATTGTGTGTGTGTGTGTGTGGTGTGTGTGTGTGTGTGTGTGTGTGTGTAGAGAGAGAGAGAGAGAGAGAGAGAGAGAGAGAGAGAGAGAGAGAGAGAGAGAGAGAGAGAATATAAGGAAAAGAAAAAGGATCGCACCGAATGGAATAATGCGTGGGAATCCCCAGAGCTACGGGTTTAAGGGAATCAATTCTCCACCTAAGGTATCGTTTGAGTTTAAGTTGGAGGTTCTGCCTGATGCTTTCGCAAATATAGCAGCGCAGGTTTCCTCGCCAGAGAAATGCTGGGTGTTTCCACTGAGCTTGCTGGTGAATGATCTTTTCTATTTATAGTTTCTTTTGCAGTTTATGCCCAAGAAAAAGGCTTTGCTGATTTCTCGATATGTTGGTCTTTATTAGGCTGTCTTGATATCATTTGATATAATTTTATTGTTAAACATAATTGTCGATGATATTTCATATCTTCATGGTTTAGGTGATATGTGTAGGTACTACATAATGAACAAATTTAAATCTTACTGGCAATTTAATTTGTATACATATATATATATATAATATATATATATACTATATATATATATATATATATATATATATAAGGAAAATCATAAATGTAAAAAAGGAAGGAAGAGGGGTACAATCAGACGACAGTCAGGTTCACGCGATTTATTAATAAGACACGTTTCATGTTGCACGTTTCATGTTGGCACCAACACATCATCAGTGTGTAATTGGAATTCACAATTACAATAAACCTACAAATTACAATAAAAATTAAAATATGCCCAGAACGTTAAAATTGAGGATGAAGAGAAAATTACCTATTCAAGAAGAAAGGAGGAGCTGAGTGACTAAGAACGGTAGGGTCTGCACGCAACGTAAACCTCCCGACAGAGAGAGAGAAACGAGATGACTAGGTGTAGGGGTTGAAAACTAGGTGATAGGTGCCTAATAAACAATGACTTAAGGATAGCTAGGTGGGTAGTTTGCTTTGTGGTGCCAGTGTGCAGACCTTGCCGTTTTTAGTCAATCAGCTCTTTCTTTCTTCTTGAATAGGTTGTTTCTCCTCATTCTCTATTTTAACGTTCTTAGTTTCTTTTGACTTTTACTGAAATTTGTACGTTTATTTTATACATACATACATACATACATACATACATATGTATATATATATATATATATATATATATATATATATATATATATATATATGATTGTAATCATATCGACATGTGATTGATTTGTATATTCTGTCACCAAAGGGCGGAGTGAAATACTGGGCGTGAATCGGGCTGGGTTTGTGTTTTGCCTATATCATACACCTTTTCCCTTCAGTACAGGTGGTACTCGAATGCTAAAGGCCTCCTGTTTCTCTGCAAGTCCTTTGAGATATAGTTGCCCTTAGTCTGACCCCAGTAGACACTGGCACACATTTACTGCTTGTTGGATTAGCTGGTTGTGAGCCTAGAATGGTCCAGTGGGCCTGGGATACCAAAGGACAGAGCTCCAACATAAAAGCCATAACACCCACTTTACTTTACTTGCTTTCATTCTAAAATGGTTTCCATTACAATCGCTGCATCCCTGTGCTTCTGTGTGTGTCTGTGGGTGGGTGTGTATGTGTATGTATATATATGTATGTATGTATGTATGTATTATGTGGGTGCGTGAAAGTATACGAACATATATATTTTATATTTACATACCCACACACACATATGTATATTATTACTAATAATATATAATATATATATATAATATTATATTATATATAATATATATTATAAATATTATATATATATATATATATATATATATATATATATATATATATATCTATATATATATATATATCTATATAGATTATATATATAGATAATATATATTATATAATATATATATATATATGTATATATATATCCTAAAGGGCATACGAGCCACCTTACGTGAATGTATTGTTGAGTAACACATGAATGGAAATTACTTTAGAATGGAAGTTAATATCCTGAAGAATGATAAGACACATAGAGTTGAGGGATTTATCAGGGGTGTATGAAAGTATATCTGGACGAAGGAAAAGTTCAAAGGGATTCGTCCAAATGACAGAGAAAAATATAAGAATTATAACGCCAGGACTTTCTAGTATATCAGGGAAGGTGTCTGATTTAGAAGTGTAGACGGAAGACGGAAGGGTTTGAAACAGATAAGGTAAAAAACTGCATTTAGTATGCATTGCATTCACTTTTAGAATGTTATGACAGAATTGATGCTAGGACATTGTGGAGGGTGTTGATGTATGGAATAGAAGGTCAGCTGTTGAGACATAAATTTTGTAATGGAACTGAGGGATGTAACAGGAGCGACTGGTCTAATGTGAAAGGCTAGGCTGAGACAAGAGTGTGTTATGTCTTAGAGGCTCCTTAATGTCTTTGTAGATGGAGTAATACGAAAAGTCAGAGAAAGGACAGCAGATGTACTCCCAAAGTTGTGATATTGGATGGTAGGTCTTGTGTGGAATATAGAATGACTAATATTTACTCGCATAAACAATACAGGACTGATCTGGGATAATAAACAGAAACTGATTAGTATACTAAAGGGTGTGAAAGTATTTGCCAGAAAAGAAAGTTGAGAGTATAGGAATGAAATCTGAGGTATGCGGGTAAATGACAGGAACAGGGCGATGATAATTGAATGTTAGTACAGGCTATGAGAGAAAGAAATAATTGATTATCATAAGCATTAGGTAGTAAAGTGTGCAGTGACAACTGAGAGGAGGTTAGAGGATATTAGACTACAAACATTCAGTGATCGTAGTGTTTAAGCCAAACTGTACCTCTAATCTCTATTTTTCGGGTTTTCCACATCTTTAAGAGTTGTATGATGGGGTTCCGTCCACATTTATAATTATGTTTTTGTTTCTGCACTCATGTGAAAAGCTGCCAGCAAGTTTATCCAAAATTGTAATTTATTGCATGAGAATCACGCTCTGATTTCAAAATATTTCCAATTGTTTGAAGTCTTCGCATATCTCTCTTGTTATTTTCTCAGAATCCTTTGGTCTCCTTCCCTTGAGCAGGAAGGTCTTACCCGCTCTCTTTGGCTAAACTTCTGTTACTCATTTCGATCCGAATTCTCTCATCATTCAGTACTGAATGAAATTAGCAGTCATTTGCTCTTGAAGAGGAGCTTTTGCTCTTCAAGAGAGCTTTTGCAGCTGTAAAGTCATGAAGAACAGTGAAAATATACCATAGGGATCATGCCATCAGATTATCGTGGTTGGAGAATGAAAGTCAAAAGTATGTTTATTGTTTTATTGAATGATCTTAGTGAGAAAGTGTGATTAAAATGCCTGAGTTATAATTTGATGAAAACCTTTAAAATTTATAAGTGTTTCTGTAGAATCATTTGCAAGAATCCTTGTGTTTCAGTGAAGGATGACTTTCAATTTTTTTATAGTAAGATACCGAATTCCTATTACCTCAGAACGCTTGACAAAGAGGACCCCTCATGGAGTTGGGCCAAAATAAGAGAGTGCATATTTACAGACCAAGAGCGGTTAGGTTTTGTAATAGTGGCAGTTAAATATTAGCGATCAACTGCCTGTAGAATTGGATGAATGCTCCTGCATACATGAGAGAGAGAGAGAGATTTCCCTTTCCACAGCATGGGATGAATAAAGGCCAAATGCAGACAGCCCGAATAAGACAGAAGAGACGGCGCAAATTTTTTTTTATACAAAATCAGCTTTGCCTTTGTCTCAATTAGAAAAATGAAGAAGAAAAACTCATTTGATTACAATTTAAACAAATTCTAGCTCCCTTTAGTAGTTAGTTTACTCGTACTCGTTTAATCAGGAATGCTTTTCAGTATTAATTAAGTTAAGATCTGGTACAGACGAGGAATAGTAGCATCCAGATAATTAATCGAAATACGCCAACATAACAAGCGTTAGGTAACCACGATGTAGCTGTAACAGGGCACGAGACGGCCATTAGTGTTCTCGGAGTGGTAGAGAATAAGGAAAATGTTAAACAAATTAATCCTAATTGATTAAATTCTCTCTCTCTCTCTCTCTCTCTCTCTCTCTCTCTCTCTCTCTCTCTCTCTCTCTCTCTCTCTCTCTCTCTCTCTCTCTCAACCAATGTTCGTATATTCCACCTTAACATCAGGTCATACTTGCGATACAAATTGTATTTTTTCTATCTAAGCTTGACCCATTTATGCGAAGGTGAATGACTTTGCAAAGGTCGCTGAACTTAGGTCAGTTTGTAAATTGTGTATCGTTTTGGAAAGGGAATTTTTATGGTTTTGCGTGAGAGGCCTCATAATTGCTTCAATTTATGGTGATGGCGTTTCATTATGGGGGCCGGTGGCGCACGCTGCCTCACCAAAAATTTTAATTCGTCATTCGTGTGTTAGCTTTTTTTTTATTATTTATTTTAGACAATAACGACGGCAGTAAATTGAAATTGTTATAATAATATTTATCCAACAACGATGACAGTGAATGTCACCAATATTAGAAATGGTAGTCGTGTTATGAAGAGTTCATAATATTACTGTAAAAAACGTCCAAAATACGCGCTTAATTTTCATTCGTAATTTACCTTTCTTCAAGATCTACTGCAAGTCTCTTTAACTATGTATCGCCAGCTGCTCAAGAGCCCAAGGATGGAAGCCTGATGGTTTCTCCTGCTATGTTACTTGTAATGGAGACTGAATGTTCTTTGCATACAATATTACTGTTACTTTTGTTTTTGTAATTCCTGCTAAGATTGTTAGATGGAATAGGATTTTATTCGCTGCATTTAGTAGACCAGTTGTGTGTGCTTATATGAAAGCATGATCGCATTTTAAGATATGTTTGAATCACGTAAACAGTAATACCTTTTCCGGAGGCTTATGCAAGTGAGCCTGATACAAAAACAGGGGGAGGGGGAGAAGGTCTTCTTGAGTCTAGTCATAGATTGAAGAATAAAACTTACAACAGAAATCCGAAGGCTCACTATATTTTATGTCTTGCAAGCCGCCTTTTGTTTTGTTTAGAGTGCAAGTTTGTCGACGTTCCCTAAGAGAAAATTGATAGTAGTAACCTTTTTACTGAAGGTCAAGGGATTCTAATGAATTCTTGCCGTCACCTTTCTATTTTAGCCACTCGTATGAGCTTATTATCAGTCCCAAGCTAAAGACGATTAGTCCATAATGACAAGTTTTTGAGCATGATTGAAAATCAATACCTGGTTAAAGATTTTGGTTGTTGTAACGCTAATTCCTAATTTAGATAAGTCAGTTATATTCATTTGCAGTTATAGCAGGATTCTCTCTCTCTCTCTCTCTCTCTCTCTCTCTCTCTCTCTCTCTCTCTCTCTATATATATATATATATATATATATATATATATATATATATATATATATATATATATATACTCTCTCTCTCTCTCTCTCTCTCTCTCTCTCTCTCTCTCTCTATATATATATATATATATATATATATATATATATATATATATATATCCACGCACAACAGTTTTTCCTATTTGATGGAATTTCTATTAACTTTGCCTTGTTTCCCAGAAAGAGCAGGAGTACCGATTCTCCTAAAAATAGATAAGTAAATAAGTAAGGTTGGTGAGGAAGAGAGAGGTACAAGTATTTTACCAATACCTAAATGACTCGTTTTTCTGGCACACTGATATTTCTAAGCAGCTGTCCGATGTTCATCATGCTTTCGGTCATCAACGGAGTTTTTGGCTGGTGTTATCAGAGAACGGCGGGTGAAGGACAGGCTTAAGAGTCGGCAACGGTTATCCAGGTATGTCTCGTAGGTCGGGAACAGACCATAGTCGTCAGGGGTCAATCCGTATTTCTTTCATTTCTTTCAGGTTTCTCAAGGAAGTCTACATGTTTCGGCCACCTCGTATGGCCATCATCGGGAAGGGTTCATTGTGTGCAATGATGGCCAGTCGAGGTGGCCGAAACATAGACGTCCTTAAGAAACCCGAAAGAAACATAAGAATTACGGATTGACCCCTAACGACTACGGCCTATTCCCGACCTACGAGACATACCTGAATACCTGTTGCCGACTCTTAAGCCTGTCCTTCACTTGCCGTCTCTCTGATAACACCAACCGGAAATTCCGTTGATGACCGAAAGCATAATGAACATCGGACAGCTGCTTAGAAATACCAGTGTGTCAGAAAAGCAAGTCATTAGAAGAACAGAGAATTCTGTATAAGATCAATTTTGTAAATTCTGCCATTGTTTTCAGTAAAATAATAACAATAATAATGATTATTATTTTTTTTTTGTGGGGGGGGACGGGTTTATCACAGTCCTCCAATTCGACTGGGTGGTATTTATAGTGTGGGGTTCCGGGTTGCATCCTGCCTCCTTAGGAGTCCATCACTCTTCTTACTGTGTGCGCCGTTTCTATGATCACGCTCTTCTGCATGAGTCCTGGAGCTACTTCAGCCTCTAGTTTTTCCAGGGATCTGGGTCGTGCCTAGTGTTCATATGATTATGGGTACAATTTCCACTGGCATATCCCATATCCTTCTTATTTCTATTTTCAGGTCTTGATACTTATCTATTTTTCCCTTTCTTTCTCTTCAACTCTGGTGTCCCATATTATTATTATTATTATTATTATTAGTCTATCACAGTCCTCCAATTCGACTGGGTTGTATTTATAGCGTGGGTTATTATTATTATTATTATTATTATTATTATTATTATTATTATTATTATTATTATTATTACTTGATAAAGTATACAAGGCGTTGCGTTGGAAACTGAATTTTCGGAAAAGACATCGTATCCAGCCTGACTTTTATATGAACCGCAAAATCATCTGTATAATTTTCATTTTAACGCTCATAAAATATTGTTTTTCACGACTGTGTTGTTTGATTTCTCTGAGGATCTGGCTCCTACTTTTCTGTGTTTCTTAGAACTCCTAACCTTAGGGTGTTCATCATGTCCGGAGATATTATCTGTATACTCGTACTACTTAGTTTGGTGTGCCGCCTCCAGGGCGTCGCTGCTTTCTGCCGCAGAGCTTTGTGTGGCCTGCGAATTTTTTTCGGTCGTCGTTTTATTGTTATACGTTGTGCAACTTCTAATTGTAGTAATGGACAGAGGAATTCTTCAAAAGAAGATGGAATAACGTTTCTCAGGTCAGCAAAGCAGACTGATTTTGATTAGAAGCAGATTTGCTGTCTTTGTTGAAATGTTTTATATTTTCAGTATATTATTGTTGCTTGTAAGTACAATGGCGATATAAGTTTTGAAATTAGAATATCTTTACCGTTATATATGTCACATATAAGAGTAAAAAATGTTACTACAGGTCTAAAAACAGTAGCTGTGTTTTGTCGGTCATTAATTATTTTTTTGCAGTAGGCAGGCCCATAGGAGACTGTCAGTGTCATCAACTGTTTAGTTTTAGACATGTAAAGGCAGTTAAAGTCCTTCAACAAGTTGCACTTTATCAAAAGTCTTAAACAAACCGTAATAAACAACTTATGGTATCCGATTTAAAGTGTGTGTAGCAAATTCTAGTGTATTTGTTTCCAACAAATGATACGTCTCATAGATTGGTAATATATACCAAGAAAATGAGGTTTCATAGCCTCGGCTACGCCAAAACCCTCAAACTACTCATTTGGTAATATACTATGTCATTTAAACCTTATCGTAAAGTAAAAGTTAATTTCGAATATGTGGAAATAGTTTATTTGTGGTAAAAGTTGTCGAATCTTTATGACAAGGAAAAGTAGCCTTTAAGAATTGAATAACAAGGAAAAGAATCTTGGCCGAGTAAAGACTACTAGTATTACAGTAGGCCTATGATTCGGTATTTTATAGTTTTGTCCTTCTTATAAAGATAGGTTTATTCCAGATAAATCAAAATTACTCTTATGGTAGTCTTTATTTAGCAATATTATCTTAAGCCCCAGAATATGTAGAAAAAGATGATTTTGGTAGCCTTTTCTATTGTCGGTTTGTTTATGAGACGCTGAGCATGGCTGCAAACATCATATTTTCCTGATTTCGTTTTCAAAACTTTCGCTATATTGTGTAGTAATGATTGATTTATCTGCAACAAGAAAAGTATTCTAGTAATGAATAAAATATTCTAATAATGGCTAAAAGAAAGGAAAATATTAATGTGCTGCCTTTGTGTTCAGCCACTACAGTACAGTAGTGTGAGATAGACCTGGTGCTTCAGTATAGCTGCTCAAGGTCATACACTCCGTGTTGTTATTACTATAATTCCAACACTTT
>NC_087201.1:116556197-116631197 GCF_015104395.2 Macrobrachium nipponense
TCTAGAGGGTTTTAATGTCTTGGCATTTTTTTAAATTTTTTTTTATTGTCTTGAGAATATATACGTATATGTATACATATTTATGTTTATTTATTTGTTTATTCATTCATTCATGTCTTTATTTAATTAGCGTCACTGCATCAAGCGCTCAGAGATTTAGCTTGAAATCCATGACAGCTAAACCGATGATGTGTCCGTGTGTGTATATTTGCGGATATTTCATTAATTCATAAATCAGTTTAGATAGAGAATTCGGACATGTTGCCGGAAAATTCTTCAATGATTTATCGCTGCTGTTGTAATTGTAGGCAACATGAATCGTAACTTAATTGCATACAATATTGCAGCTTTATGTTTTGGGAGACTATTATATATCTTCCCATTTAATTTCCGACCATATAATTTATAACGATTGGAAGTTGTTGTTGTTTCGCTAGTATTTAGTTAGTTTGATAGATAAGTGGATAATATTCCCTATGGGTTTACATGAAGATTTCGTAGGGAAGCGAGAGAGAGAGAGAGAGAGAGAGAGAGAGAGAGAGAGAGAGAGAGAGAGAGAGAGAGAGAGAGTTTCCCTTCGGATGGAGGCCGTAAGGTGATTCACCGTTTGGTAAACTTTGACCTTTACTCGCATCATCCTCTTTTATATTTCCAAACCGAGCCCATTACGTGATTGGCATTCTATTTTCGTTTTCGGGCATTTATCTGACGTATGATTTACGGCTAGTCTTGTAACCGTAGTTCCCTAATTCCGTCATGAAAGATAAGAGTGTTAAATGGATTAATGCCCTCGTGGAAATGTGCAGTAACTGTCTAGACTGACAAATAGCAATAAAAAGTTTCAAATTCCGAACGACCTTTGAGGGGAAAAAAGAAACTTTTTTTTCTGCAAGTATTATTACCCTTGTCACTTCTACAGTGCAGTAAAGGTTTCTGATTATTACTTATATTCACTATTTGTGATTGGGTGACTAAATGTCAACTATACAGTTGATTTGGGCTTCCCAAATATTTTATATTTTGTGAACGCCAGCAAAGAAGGCATTTACTGAATATCTAGACCTGGCCTCTATGACACTAAAGACGGAAGATGGAATAAAGGGGAACAGGGGTCGCCTCAGTGTTGTTGTAGGAACTACTCTTAAGAATTTGAATTGGCCCGTATTTAGATCTTGACTTTTATTGTGTTCCAGCGACGTTTCACGTTGCTTTTCGGTGTTCTCTGGGCAGCTAAGGTAATGCAATATTGAACTGCTTTTGACCAAAATTTATCTGCCTCATGAAGTTCCACTCATGGACTCCAACCTTATATATGTGTGTGTGTGTGTTTATTAGTATTCTCCACATATATATACAGTATATATATATACATATATGTATATAATCTTTTACACGTGTATGTGTATATATATGTATTATTTTTTTAGACAAGGCGAGATTACGTGTAGCACAAGGTAATAACCAACAATTTTTTAATATCCTCAGAGTAATTAGAAAATCATAATCATACTGACGCTTTAATGACAAAAAATCATTGATTATATATGATTGCGCGCTCGAAGACGTCTTAGTCTCTCTCTCTCTCTCTCTCTCTCTCTCTCTCTCTCTCTCTCTCTCTCTCTCTGCAAGTCGTATCTTTGCCTAGATTCACAGGATATGAAATCCATTTGCCTCTGGATGTTGGAAGACGCATTTATTTGATTGCACTAGATCCCTGAATCTTTCCTTTCGTTTGTTTCGTATAAGGAAAGTCTTTGGTTGGTGCCACTGTATGAGAGAGAGAGAGAGAGAGAGAGAGAGAGAGAGAGAGAGAGAGTTTTGAGTTTAGTTTATTTCAATTTCCCGTGTTTTGAAATCCTCACTGATATATAAAAGTGGAGGAATTTGTTGACTAGAATTGTATGGACCAAATTGCTTTTTTCAGAATCTGGTATTTGTTTCATTACGATGTCGGATTGTTTGGTCGATGAATTACTCTTTATTCCTGCATTGTGGCAAATTTTTTAATGTATTATGAAAGCTTGACTCATATAAAACACGAATGTATGTTCGTGCATCACCTAGAAAGCGTCACTGAAGAAAGACAGTTCTTGAGATTCACACACACACACACACCGTGCGCACTCATCCTTGCCTTTCCTTGAACTTGAGTGCATTAGACTTGCCGATAGCAGATACCCAGGCATAGTTATCACGTCGCAGCAATAACTGTTTTTGGTTAGTTAGGGAAATGAGGACACAATTCACCGCCACGGTTGGCTTACTTCAGCCTCGCTCCCCTGTGCTTTGTGGAATACGGTATTGTCTTTGAACAACAGACCGCGCTTGCAGCTTCCTGTAGGTTTCATCCTAATTGCTTTTTTGAACTGTTGTAGTTCCGATGCTCTATTTCTCTCCGCAATGATGTAGCCATTTCCCAAGGAGAGACTCGCAATAGCACCTCAGAACCTCAGAACACAAGACATAACTTTGCTGACAGATGCTTCATTGCTTGCTTTGGAAATAATTCAGTTCAGAGTACTGAGCCAATTCTGGCTTACCGGCCTATTGTAGATTTGGCGTAGATCAGCTTGGAAATGTGTCGAAATATGTTGCCCTCCTGGTTTGCTATCTACATTCGTGGTCCCAGCTTGCAGAACGTCTACTCTTTCCCTAAATGTTATTGAGAAAATTGTGCTCTTAAGTCAGACCTGTTGGGCAATCAGATATCTGTCATCCAGAACCACTCAGTTGTCTGTCGTCAAAAAATTGACTTAGAGCCTTTTCTATATGGTTAATCGGGTGCATTAGTATTTTTTTTAAATGAAGGGCAAACAATTGATTTCTTGTTATTTATTTGTACAGTATGCAGTTACATCAGAAAGTATCCGTTTGTGCTCTTCTTTCTGAGAGTGGCTGCGAATTTGTAAAATGACCTTCCCTTGTATGTGTGAATATGATGACAACAGAAAGTTTTTGTTTGTGAAGATTTATATCGTAATTTTTGGAAAAAAGAGGAAAACATATTTTAATTTTTGTTGTTGATTGTTAAAACGACCTTCACAAAACTTGACTGATTCTGCTAACATATGCGGCCTGATGAAATCATTCCTAGACCAAAGACATTAAACATAGTATATATGCTTAAGTGCTATAAGGAATGTCAAAGAACATTTTTTGTGGGACTGGATTTCTTTAAAGAAAAGAAAGACAGTTACATATATATACTATACGCAGTTAGAGAGGTGACTAGTTATTTATCTGGCAGCCAAAAGTTTGGAAAGATTTTTTACATTTTTGTGTATTGAAATCCCACTTTTAATTTTTAATGTTCATGATGTCTTGGCTAAGAGTTATGAGCATTCATAAACCCATACGCATATGATATTCTTGAAATTATAATAAAGTTTATATAAAAATATTATTGGAATTACTTTTGCCACTAAAATCTTCGACGTTTTTTGCGGTGCGATCGTTAGATATCTTTTGCCTCTTAAAAGGACTATTAAGTTTGTAGGATTCGGTCTCATAACGAATTTGTCTGTCACTAAGGACGAAGGAAAGATGAGAAATTGAAAATCAAAGAAAAGGCGTTTAACAAACTACTAATGTCCTGTACAACCACTTTCGAAAGGGGGAGGTGAGGAGGGTTTATAGGGAATTTGGGGATTACTGAACTACATAGACAGTCTTAGTGGCGTGGACGCTGTCTGTGTCTTCATAGAGGAGTAATATATTTGCGCTTTTATAAATTAATAAGTGCTTCCCTGTAATAAGCAGTGGTCTTTCATGTTATGTGCACGTGTCTTCCTCTTACTCTTATAGGAGAGAGAGAGAGAGAGAGAGAGAGAGAGAGAGAGAGAGAGAGAGAGAGAGAGAGAGAGTATAATCTCAAAAATAAAAATAGAAAAAGAAATTGAAAGGGCCACCGAAAACAAGTGACGCAAGTTCTGTGATTATTCTGAAAGCATAAAAAGAGATAAAACAAAGTTTGGGATAATGACTGTTTTTCGTGAGAGAGAGAGAGAGAGAGAGAGAGAGAGAGAGAGAGAGAGAGAGAGAGAGAGAGAGAGAGAAGCCCTTAATATATTTCCTCTTTGTGAAATTGTTATTTCCAAAGCATAGTTAAAAATATCCAGGTATTAAAGATAGATCATAAAAGAGTTATGAAATGAATTGAAATTTTATTCTGTTATTATGATGTAGATATACCAATCATATTGGTGAGTTGTAGCATGATAAGGTAGAATTATATATGTATAACATCAGTACGATGATAACTTAACCCATTTCTAAGCAAAATTTGTTTTTAACTCCTTGCTATGGTGCTAGTTATTTCTAAGTGATTCGTGCTTTAGTTTTCTGTAAAAGCAAACTAGTGAGATGACGTTGTCTGTCCGTCCGCAATTTTTCTGTCCGCCCACAGATCTCAAAAAATACTGACGCTAGGGGGCTGCAATTTGGTATGTTGACCATCCACCCTCCAATCATCAAACATATATAATTGGAGCCCCTCTAGCCTCTGTAGTTTTGGTTTTATTTAAACTTAAATTTAGCCATAATCTTGCGTATGGCCGAGACCAATTCTGGAGGCTTCGCCGACGAAACTTCACTTGACTGCATATGGGGAGCAACTGAGCGCTTCCAGGTCGTAGTTGAGAGTTTCTTACTGCCGCAAATTGAGAGTTTCTTACAGGTATTATACGCGGTAAAGAAAACGCAATTATGCCGAAGAAACTTCAGCGCTTTTATGTATCCATTTTTGCCCCTAGTTTATCTTGATTTTACGGAAACTCTCACTCTCGCTATTATATTTTATATATATATATATATCTATATATATATATATATATATATATAGATATATATATATATGAGTTATATCACACTTACCGTGATTCATATACACACATCGAGCTACAAATGTCCTTTAATATGTAATTCACCCTACCTCGGAATTAAAATATTTTCATTCATATATATTAAACGAAGGGGAATTTTTTAGTCGATAAGAGATCTGTTGGCTCCCGGGCGCGAACCATCGAACCAACAAATCCAGGACGACAGTGAAGCTTTAACCCACACTGCCACTGCAATAGGCTATAAGTTTATGCCGCCTCTCAACTACAAATACCTGTCGCTCTCAGGTGTTCGTTGTTATTAGAGTCGCCATCCGCCCACCACGACCTCGGGTAAACGTTGTCGAGGTAACGTTGGTTCGATGGTTCGGCGCGCGCGGACCGACAGGTCTCTTATGACTAAAATCTCAGTTAAACATATATAAAATATATAATAATTCCGAGGTAGAGTGAATTAGATATTAAAGGACATTTGGAGCTCGATGTGTGCATATATATATATATATATATATATATATATATATATATATATATATATATATATATATATATATATATATATATATATAAAATACACATGTATTTACACACATCACGACACTTGTGTCGTATGTGATGAGCAGTTCCGTAGTGAAGTACGTTCGTTGCAGATGTGTTACTTGACTAGAAAGTATTCCAGAATTTCTTAATTACTACACAACCCAATAAATTAGTAATCGCCGCGACTCCCGTAAAGTTAAGACTTGAAAGGATTTCACCGAAGTTTTTTGTTGAAAGTCAACGTCAGAAGTCAAATCGCAACAGTTCGAGAATCGGATGAGCATCTCATTGGCTGGGTCGTTTTTCCTCTTGCTCACAAGCGCGCTAACCATTCCCCGAACGGATTAAGTGCGTTCAGGTACTATCACTTGGTTTTCCTGTCACTTCATTTAGTCAAGTGAATTTCGGGGAAAGAGTTATTGAGGATACTTTGTCATTATCTAATTTGCGAGCTAATTTTCAATGCATGAAGGTCAGTCGGTGTTTTTTTTTTTTTTTTTTTTTTTTTTTATTTCTCTCTTTTCTGGCTCTTTCAAGCAAATATTGTTACATATCTTTGTGGCGTGTCCACACTGCAATAAACCATGTCATAAACACGCACAGGTAGCTTAACGCACAAATAAGACAAACAATTTAAATACAAGTCAGTGACATTGATAGTCTAACACGTGCTTCATACTATTATCCAGCATATGCCGAAGTATTGTTTTCTACTTAGAGTCACTGACTTGCCTTCAACCTGTTTGTGATATGCGTGCAGTGAATATCCGATTTGTGTTTACGACATTTATTATTGTTATGTGGATACACCCTCACAAAACAGGAAGTGAGATGATCGGTGCTGAAGGTTGAACTATATTCGACCTGTATCCCAAGAGGACGAATATCAAAATGTCCTTGAGCAAAGATGTGAAATGCGTTTTTAAACATTTTCTAAGTCGCTAAAAGCAATATATTAAGTCAGTCACTACTAATGACTTCATCAGTTCATTTGAGAAGTTGTAGGTTGTTTGGAATTGAATATATCCCCTGAGGGACATTTTATTAATGTTTTACTCCACGTTTATGTATGATTATCTAGTGTGATCATTGCTCTTGAAAGATGATGCTTGTAAATTGAGATATTATGTTCCATGCCCACTTTTACTCTGCCTATAGCTACATATAATTAAATGACGGAGTAGAACTTTAGAATTAGTTGTTAAATTTACACTGCGGTATTGTAGCTTTTGAAACCTGAGATGGGAAAATTATTGGTTTGTGTTTATTAAGTTAGAATATATATATATATATATATATATATATATATATATATATATATATATATATATATATATATGGGGATACAATCACATGAAGTAAATTCTTCTTGTAGTTTAAATATATATTACTTGTATAGGATTAAAGCTTTCGACCATCAACTGTGGTCTTGTTCACTAAATTGTGATATGTCACCTCAAGGAACTGACAAGAAAGAGCACAAACATTTGAAAAAACAACGGTTAGGAAACAAGCTAGTTCAAATTATGAATGATCAGGCGGTTGAGCCCTCGTTCTTTCCAGAATTCGTCTTGATCTTCGTGGGGGAATGTTTCTATTGTCAACTGCTTGTTCTATGGTGGTTGGGTGGTTAGTTGGAGAAATGACCTGAGTGGAGTAAACAGGAGAGGAAGCAGCATCGTTATTGGCACATATATTTCTAAAGTTTGAAATTTTCCCTTTCCTACATATCTCCTCACAAATAGCTGTATTTTCTGTAATGCCAGTATTTCCTGCAAAGGTCTCGTTTAATGAAATTAACGCCCCTTCTACTACTCGTCTCAAAGTCCGGTCGTTACATGCAAAAACAACCTTTGTACCTTTAAAATTTATTGCGTGTTTTTCTCCCATGTATGTTGCGCAATTGCACTGTATGAATTTCCCCTTCTGCAAGCAGCAACGTGTTCTTCCCTTCTCTTATCAATGGAACGTCCGCTTTCTCCCACGTAACATTCATTGCAATCACTAAAAGGTATTACATATACTCCTACATTCTCTCTATTACCCGGGTTATTTTTAATGAGTTTCTTCTTGATTGTACTGTTGTACTGAAAAACTACGTTGAAGCCGTTCTTTTTTCCTTTAAGCTGCCTAGAAAATTGATTAAGTTCTCTATTATAAGGAAGAGCAAGAGATGTCTTAAAATCTGCCTTTTCAGTTATATCATGAGGGGCGTAAAACATCGATCTAGCTTTAGATAGAGACTGTAGTATAAAAAACTTTGGGTAACACAGTTTAGTAAAACTATCTACCAAGAAATTTATTTCGGCGTCAATGAACTGGGGATCACATATTCGGTATGCTCGAAAAAACAAATTGGTTAAAACGTTGTGCTTTACTTTCGGTTCATGATATGAAAAGTAATGGATATAGGTGTTTGTGTGGGTGTTCTTCCTATACACGCTGAATTTAAAGTCACTACTCACTGTGTCTCTATGAACTACCATATCTAGAAAGGGAAGCCTATTTTCCATTTCCTTTTCCACTGTAAATTTAATAGAGGGCAAAAAACCATTTAGCAACTCTAAAAACCTATGAAAGGCTTCCTCGCCGTGTCTATAAACAATAAAAACATCATCTACATACCTAACCCAAATTTCAGGCTTGATGTCTTCTGGTAGTGTGTCAACGTAAACCTTTTCGAAAAATTCCATACATAAGTTAGCCAATATAGGGGAGAGAGGTGAGCCCATCGAGACCCCGGATTTTTGTTGATAGAACGAACCATTAAACTCAAAAATTGTAGATTCAACGCAAATGTTAATCAAATGACAAAATTTATCTATGTGCATAGGTGGCTTGAAAATATTATCTGAGGCTAATTTCTTCAAGTTGTCGAGCACGAAACTCAGTGGTACATTTGTGAATAAAGAAACTATATCTAGACTGTACATAGTACCTATATAGTTCTTTTCCTTAATTTGATCCATGAAATCCATACTGTGCTTAATGTGAGATTTCGAAATTGTCCCTATTAATTTCACCAAAACATCCGCTAACCATGATGACAGATCCGACTGAGGATGGTCGAAAGCTTTAATCCTATACAAGTAATATATATTTTAAACTACAAGAAGAATTTACTTCATTGTGGATTGTATCCCCATTTACTTAGAGGTACGACATAGTACCTGGCTTCTGCATTTATGTTTCCATGTAGTACATCCACAAAACATTAATGGCTAACATTATAGGAGACCTCATCCGGCAAGCTTTGGGAACTCAGGTTCTTCAGGAGTACAGACTATACGAAAGAAGATGCATTACCGCCAGTAGACTGAAAAATCAAATCATATTCCTTCAAGATTGTATTGCAGAGCAGGTGGTTCCGAAAATGTACGGCTGGTTATGCAGGGACTCTTTTGAAGGAGATCCGTTTCCCAGATACAAGAGAGACTTTTTGGAGGACCAAGTGAAGCAAGCTAAGTTCAAACGCGAGGAAATTCTTTTGGAAATTAGACACAGGAAAAATAACCTACGGCAAGAAATCTACAAAAGGAGAACAGCATATTGTTGCATCTAATTCCTAAGATTTTCTACATGTATTGTAGCTGTCAGGTTAGATGGGCAAGTGTTGAAATCAGACATCTGGGTCAGGGAGTTATTGTCTCTTGTGTAAGACCATAATTTCAGATTCAGACCTCAGTTTTTGGCAGCATATTTACCGTAAGCGAAAGACCTCTTTATTAGATTTTCAAGGGAAATACTGAAGCGATATTAGTGAAAATGAAGGGAAAGACGACGTTCATCATTGCAAGATGGATAATGATGAAAGTGCTAACATGAAGCCAATCTCGGCATCTTTTCTAAGCGTCAAGTTATGTAAAGAAATAAGGCCTTACTAGAATGCTTGCATTGCATACTCTCGAGGCAACAAAGAATTCTCCTCTCTCCGCTCCGACGCCTCTTTCCTCTTCGCGTAGGTGTTTGTCTTTTTCTTTTGTTCGCCGGAAGATAATGGAGAAACGTCGAACTGGCTTGCTGAACAAACCCCGGCCATGTGAAAATCTACGCTGCATTTTTGAAGTGTCTCGAGAAGAAGGGGCATTTTTCCTCTCTGTCAGTCGCACATTGTTTTTGTTCATTTTTTCTCGTTTTATCCTCTGGGGCGAACATATCAAAAATAGGTCTTTTGTTTTGTGTATTTTTTTCCTTTTTTGTTAAGGCGGGAACCGGGGCAGGTCAAAATATGACATGTTGCTTGTTTTTTTCAGTTATTGACAGCTCTCAGTGATTCTCCTTATTGTTGGCAGACTCGGTTTTTAATCAAGGGAAACATTTCAAATTACGGACATGGAGAAGACTGGTGGGAATCCAGGTACATACGTATATCAAAAGAAAGCTTTGTAAAGACTTTAGTGCGCCAGCATCCGGGGATTACATCGCCAGACGAGTGCCAAGCACTGAATTCTAAAGGCACATGTACAAAGCCGATGGTAGAACTTTCTTGACGCTCCAGTGTAGCAAATCCATTATGAAACAGTCGCTTAAAAGAGGCAGTTCCCTCCGTTCTGTTTCGACCTCATATTTTCAAATGTTTTTCTCTTTTTAAAAAGTAAGTCATTCAATATTAAGTACAATCGTTGGCGGATGTGAACAGTTAGCTAAACAATGAAAAACGCGATCTCCATGTATACTACCTCTGTGTCTGCCTGAATACTAACGAAAGAAAAGCAATGAGATAGAGAGAGAACGATTAGAAGAGGCCTTTAAATCCTTGGACTTTCGAGAGAAGCTGTAAAAATTCCCTTTGAAGAGACGTTGACATTTACTATCTTCTTTTTGTTACATATTCCTCAAAAGTTTCTTGTGTTTTCATAATACTCCCTCTTTTTTCCTGCTTTCCCCATATAACAATGTATACATTGTAAATGATAACTAACATTAAGTAACTATATTTGAAATCTTTAATTCTAGCATGTACTATATCTTGGTACTGTCTTGAGCATTCTGTTCGCATTACATATAATAGTAATGAAAATAGGCACACAATATCCTTCGTATGTTTTAATTTTATTTAAGAAGGCTGTGAACACAATTATTAAGAAACAATGTAGGATTATGAATTTACTAAAGTTGCTTTTAGATATATATGTGTTGTCATGAATACCATAACAAATTACTAAAACACTGAATAATAAGAAAATATTTACAATACTCTTTGATTTGCATATGTCTAATTTTGCATACCAGAAAACTGTTACTGTCAACAAACTCATAAAATCACTATATGTCGGAATATCAGGTAGATAGTTATGGAATACAGCTGTTACCTTGTTGTCAGGCAGTTTACTGTAGGCACTACATAGGTAGTACTTTGCAGTGTCTCTTCATTACCTGCCTCTCTTTAATCAAGGCCGATTCCATCATTTGACCGCCAGTTGCTGCTATAAATTATACGTGACAAATTCCAGTTTATTCTATGGTTATGTTCATTTATATGGTTGAAAATAGCTGAGATCTGTTGTCCATACCTAACTGACCGTTTGTGCTGTATTAATCTCTGGGGAAGTGATTTTCCTGTAAATCCGATGTAAGATTGGTCACAGTCCAGGTATGGGATTTCATAAATGCCTGTGTCTTTGGGGGATGTCTTTTGTTGGACGTTAATCAGGGATTTGGCTAAGGTATTTGGGTAAGTACATGCAAAAGTTTTAGATTTTCCAAGGGTCTGGGTCACCGTCTTAATCCTGTCTACGTGTGGAATTTTTATTTTATTGTTGGGTGTGTCTCTGGTCTTGTCCTTAGGGGTTCCGTAGAAAATTACGTTTGCTTTGTGAATTGCTTTCTCAGTTATATGGTCAGGATACCTTAAAGACAAAAGTTGCTTACGAATTAGTTCAAATTCTTTTTCCAGCAAATCTGGGGAACAAATTTGTAAGGCTCTTAAGGATTGGTTGCTGGCTACGCCTACCTTGATAGAAATGTCATGATAGCTGAAGTAGTGAATGTGTGAAAGTGAGAACGTTGGTTTTCTGTATATGGTAAATTTGTGTTCTGTCGTGTGTCTGTTTATTAAAACATCAAGAAAAGGACTTTTGTTGTCTGTTTCCCATTCAACTTTAAATTTGATGCTGGGCACTAATGCGTTTAATTTTGAAAGGAATTCATTAAAATTGCCCCACCTATTGTCCCAAAATGTTAGAATATCATCTACGTATTTCATCCACAGCATGTGTTTGGGTTTTATTGCATTAATTACTGTAGTTTCAAAGTATTCCATGTACAGATTGGCTTTAACAGGACTTAAAGGACTACCCCATAAACTAAAAACGCCCCCCCGAATTATATCAAATACTCCAATATCAATTCATATCATATCATATCATATCATATATATGATTCACAACTCAGTCTTTTGGGTACACATAATCCTGCATCTATTAAACCTAGCTGCTAGACTTGCCTTACAATTCAGCATGAAATCCGTATTGAATTCACATCAAGTAATTTTTCTCTTAATCAGTGTTCCGCACCAAGTTTTGCTGTTGCTGTCAAACCGTTTTCCCACATATATGTATACATGTATGTGGGTATGTATATTATATATGTACGTATGTGTATATATATGTATATATACATACATTCATACATAATATACACGCACATATATGCATACATATGAATTTACATATATTTACACACACACACGCTCACACACACACACACACACACACACACACACATATATATATTATTATATATATAATATATATATATATATATATATATATATGTGTGTGTGTTGTGTGTATATTAATATATTATATATATATATGTGTGTGTGTATATGTCAAAATAGTATATGTATATATATATATATAGATCTATACTATGTATATATGATATGCACATATATATATATATAATATATATATCTTAGACATTTCAGCTAAGGCGTGATGTTCTGTTTGTGGGAGGACGTTATTTCGAGAACATTTCTCTTTGAAACACTCCGTCGTTAGTTATACACTTGTTCCCTCTGCTTCCTTTGTGTATTTTCTTGGCGGGGCTATTCGACTGCTCCAGACGGTATCCCACCTGATTTCTTGCAAGAAAACATGTTGTGACTGTGGTTCTTTCTTCCGAGGAGGCCTTTCAAAGTCACGAATATTTGGAACACTGCTAAGAATTTCCAGCAGAATGGTTTGTGTGGGGTCCCATAGTTGCATGTATACTTTTATCTTTTTTTTTTTTTTTTAGTACATACGCGAGTGCACTTTTACGTACGTTGATTTGAACTACTTAAATATTTATTTTTATATTGCTTGTGTTCTTTGCAATTTGATTTGCAAAACAACTTGTTGACTGAAGTAAAGTACGTTCACTATTAATTCAATGATGGAATAAGTATTATGATGTAAAAGGGCGGATTCCTAAAAAGTGATAAGTAAGATCAGTGAGGATAGGCATGCAAGATCAGTTGTTGCAGATCATTTCAGTACAGTGTTTAAGTACATATAATCTTCATAACAGCGTCCAAGGGCCGTCGTCAGCTAATTAATAAGTGCTTCAAAAACTCGGAAATGGAATCACTATTGTATGTAAGACAAATGCATTTAAGAGTAACATTCCTTCGACAATCGAAAATGAAAGTGAAAGTTGTAGAGGGAATGTAACAATCGTTTTGAAACATGTTTTTATTTTGTATGTGTATTCAATTTTTGATAAACAATACACATTTTAAACATAGCAGTATAGTTGTCAAGTAAAATATTGGTATTCATATGTGTGCTGACACTTGCCCAGATTTTGCCAAACTATATTTACACTACTATGAATTTGATTTGATACAAAGCAACTCTTGAATAAAGTATGGTGTGAAAAAAGATAAATGAGAATTTAGGTATCTTGAGGTATAGTTTTTCAACACTGGATTTAGATGTATTGAGAATGAATATTTTTCAACAATGACAAACCATTTTACAAGATAATATAGCAAATAATCCATAGTACAAGTCGTCATTTTTGAACACTGATATGATTAGATAAACATTATTATAAAACAGAGAATATAAAGTTCACAAATCATTACTTTTCCCTTTTCATATGGCAGTGTCTAAGAGTAAGCCCGACATTCATGCTGTATCCTTAATTATGTCTCGCCTAATGACACCCAATTAGGAAGAATAGAAAGTACAAATTCATTACCGTATTATGATATTCCTTACTCCCCCTCCAATACAATATTTACAATGTTCCCAGCCCTTGTTTGCACTCCCTCAGTTATAGCTATGGTTTCTGCTGTAGTCTGGCTTTTCCTCGTACTTGCTTGGGAGGTTTTGGCTTTAGAAATTATTTTTACTTTAATCAACAATCCTGCAATATACGTCTGTGATTTTGTTGCATCTTCCCTCTCAGAAGAAGCCAAAATGATCTCACTTTATAAACGGGTGTTTTGGGGTATTTTTTCATGTGCAATATCATACACAAACACATTCCTTTTCTCTGAAGGAGTGTGCTTATGTGTTTATCTTATCACTGAATTTAGAGTAACTACAGACTTTTAAATTGTCATTCATCTACAGACTTGTTTATAGACATTTCATTCATAAAACAGAAGCTTCATAAAATAGCAACGGTTGCAATGTTGAGACTCATTGACGAGCCAGAACTCGCTTGTCATGAAACCGAATCACCCGTCGTGTAACAATCCTTCTAAATGTTTTCTCGTGTCAACATTCACATTTTATTTCTTTGGACTGGTGAGTGCTGACAAGAGGAAAGGCTATATACCTATATACTGTATGTGTCCACGAGAAAGATTTTTAGGAGAGAAAGAAAAGGATGACTGATAATAATCAAATTGTTTCTTCAGATTTTGCCTCCATAGAAAAAAAAGAGTGAAATGATCAAAGAGATGAGCATCTGGTCTTGTTTATCTTGCAAAACTAATAAATGGAGTTCAGTGAATTTATTTAAGTATTTGCTCTGTTTCAAGTGAAAATTAATTTTAGTTTGTTGTAGATCTGATTCTGGATTTGAAGCCTCAATTTTGAAGCTTTAATTGTTTCAGTGATTGACGCATAATGGGCTGAAGTAGTAGATTCCAGATATCTGTAAGAGAAAATGCGAATGAAATATGGTAAGTATGTTAATGGTATTATGGTTTCCGATATCAAAATCTGAATGAAATATTATATTTGAAAATTTTTTCCAATCTCGTGATGTTTTGTTAGCCATTTCGGTGAATATTTGTGAATAAAGCGTTTCATGTTGTTTGTTTATTAATACCGCTCTATAAGTTTCACATCATGTTGTTTAAAAAACCTCCCTAAATGTATCCATTAATGATTCATATTCATCTCATTTAGTTACATTACGTTATAAGCTTCAAATTTTCCTTGTTCGGTGTGATCACCTATAATGGTTCATATTTTGCTTGTTTAGGAATGTCATAAGTGTTTCATATTGTGTTTCTCTAGTAACAGGACCCTGAATATTCCGCATCCTTTTTTTTCGCAACATGGCCCTGAATGTTTCACATTCTTCTTCTTTCGCAACATGGCCCTGAATGTTCCACATTCTTTTTCTTTCGCAACATAGCCCTGAATGTTTCACATTCTTTTTCATTCGCAACATGGCCCTGAATGTTCCACATTCTTTTTCATTCGCAACATGGCCCTGAATGTTTCACATTCTTTTTCTTTCGCAACATGGCCCTGAATATTTCACATTCTTTTTCATTGGCAACATGGCCCTGAATGTTTCACATTCTTTTTCATTCACAACATGGCCCTGAATGTTCCACATTCTTTTTCTTTCGCAACATGGCCCTGAATGTTTCACATTCTTTTTCATTCGCAACATGACCCTGAATGTTACACATTCTTTTTCATTCGCCACATGACGCTGAATGTTTCACATTCTTCTTCATTCGCAACATGGCCCTGATTGTTTCACATTCTTTTACTTTCACAACATGACCCTGAATGTTTCACATTCTTTTTCTTTCGCCACATGGCCCTGAATGTTTCACATTCTTTTTCTTTCGCAACATGGCCCTGAATGTTTCACATTCTTTTTCATTGGCAACATGGCCCTAAATGTTTCATATTCTTTTTCTTTCAATAACATGGCCCTGAATATTTCACATTCTTTTTCATACGCGAGATGGCCCTGAATGTTTCACATTCTTTTTCATTCGCAACATGACCCTGAATGTTTCACATTATTTTTCTTTCGCAACATGACCCTGAATGTTTCACATTCTTTTTCTTTCGCAACATGGCCCTGAATGTTTCACATTCTTTTTCATTCGCAACATGGCCCTGAATGTTTCACATTCTTTTTCATTCGCAACATGACCCTGAATGTTTCACATTCTTTTTCTTTCGCAACATGGCCCTGAATGTTTCACATTCTTTTTCATTCGCGAGATGGCCCTGAATGTTTCACATTCTTTTTCATTCGCAACATGGCCCTGAATGTTTCACATTCTTTTTCATTGGCAACATGGCCCTAAATGTTTCACATTCTTTTTCTTTTGCAACATGGCCCTGAATATTTCACATTCTTTTTCATTCGCGAGATGGCCCTGAATGTTTCACATTCTTTTTCATTCGCAACATGACCCTGAATGTTTCACATTCTTTTTCTTTCGCAACATGACCCTGAATGTTTCACATTCTTTTTCTTTCGCAACATGGCCCTGAATGTTTCACATTCTTTTTCATTCGCGAGATGGCCCTGAATGTTTCACATTCTTTTTCATTCGCAACATGGCCCTGAATGTTTCACATTCTTTTTCATTCGCAACATGGCCCTGAATGTTCCACATTCTTTTTCTTTCGCAACATGGCCCTGAATGTTTCACATTCTTTTTCATTCGCAACATGGCCCTGAATGTTCCACATTCTTTTTCTTTTGCAACATGGCCCTGAAGGTTTCACATTCTTTTTCATTCGCAACATGGCCCTGAATGTTTCACATTCTTTTTCATTCGCCACATGACGCTGAATGTTACACATTCTTTTTCATTCGCAACATGGCCCTGAATGTTTCACATTCTTTTTCTTTCGCAACATGGCCCTGAATGTTTCACATTCTTTTTCATTCGCAACATGGCCCTGAATGTTTCACATTCTTTTTCATTCGCAACAGGACCCTGAATGTTTCACATTCTTTTTCATTCGCCACATGACTCAGAATGTTTCACATTCTTTTTCATTCGCAACATGGCCCTGAATGTTACACATTCTTTTTCTTTCGCAACATGGCCCTGAATGTTTCACATTCTTTTTCATTCGCAACATGGCCCTGAATATTTCACATTCTTTTTCATTCGCGAGATGGCCCTGAATGTTTCACATTCTTTTTCATTCGCGAGATGGCCCTGAATGTTTCACATTCTTTTTCATTCGCGAGATGGCCCTGAATGTTTCACATTCTTTTTCATTCGTGGAATTTATGGCCCATGAATGTTGTTTCACATTCTTTTTCATTCGCAACATGGCCCTGAATGTTTCACATTCTTTTTCATTCGCAACATGGCCCTGAATGTTTCACATTCTTTTTCATTCACAACATGGCCCTGAATGTTTCACATTTTTTTCATTCGCCACATGGCCCTGAATGTTTCACATTCTTTTTCTTTCACAACATGGCCCTGAATGTTTCACATTCTTTTTCTTTCGCCACATGACCCTGAATGTTTCACATTCTTTTTCTTTCGCAACATGGCCCTGAATGTTTCACATTCTTTTTCTTTCACAACATGGCCCTGAATGTTTCACATTCTTTTTCTTTCACAACATGGCCCTGAATGTTTCACATTCTTTTTCTTTCGCAACATGACCCTGAATGTTTCACATTCTTTTTCTTTCACAACATGGCCCTGAATGTTTCACATTCTTTTTCATTCACAACATGACCCTGAATGTTTCACATTCTTTTTCATTCGTGACATGACCCTGAATGTTTCACATTCTTATTCATTCGCAACATGGCCCTGAATGTTTCATTTGCAACATGGCCCTGAATGTTTCACATTCTTTTTCATTCACAACATGGCCCTGAATGTTTCACATTCTTTTTCATTCGCAACATGGCCCTGAATGTTTCATTTGCAACATGGCCCTGAATGTTTCACATTCTTTTTCATTCACAACATGGCCCTGTTTGTTTCACATTCTTTTTCATTCGCAACATGGCCTGATGTTTCACATTTTTTTTCATTCGCCACATGGCCCTGATGTTTCACATTCTTTTTCTTTCACAACATGGCCCTGATGTTTCACATGCTTTTTTCTTTCGCAACAGGACCCTGAATGTTTCACATTCTTTTTCTTTCACAACATGGCCCTGAATGTTTCACATTTTTTCATTCACAACATGCTTTGGGACCCTGTTTTCACCCCCATTCTTTTTGGTTTTCCCGTTTCCACATTTGACCCCCCTGGAATGTTTCACATTCTTTTTCATTTCGTGGAGCATGACACTGAAATTTTCACATTCTTTTTCTTTCACAAAATGGCCCTGAATGTTTTCAACTTCTTTTTCTTTCGCCACATGACCCTAAATGTTTCACATTCTTTTTCTTTCGCAACATTGGGCCCTGAATGTTTCACTTCTTTTTCCTTTCAAAACCCCATGGCCCTGGATGGTTTCACCCCCCATTCTTTTTCTTTCGCAACAATGGCCTGATTTATGTTTCAACATTTCTTTTTTCTTTCGCACATTTGGCCCTGAATGTTTTCACATTCTTTTCTTTCACCCAACTGGCCCTGAATGGTTTCACAAAAATTCTTTTCCTTTATCGCAACAATGGCTCTGAATTTGTTTCACATTTCTTTTTTCTTTCACAACAATGGCCCTGAATGTTTTTCACATTTTTTCCCCATTTCACAGAATTGGCCCTGATTGGTTCAACCATTTCTTTTTTCTTTCGTGAACCTGGACCCCTGAAATGTTTGGCCCATTCTTTTTCATTTTTCGCCACATGGCCCTGATGTTTCACATTTCTTTTCTTTCGCCACAATTATTGAACCTGAATGTTTCCACATTCTTCTTCTTTCCGCCACAATGGCCCTGAATGGGGTTTCACTATTCTTCTTCCCCCCCATTCGCCACAATGGCCCTCAATTTTCCCCACTTTCTTCTTCTTTCGTAACATGACCCTGAATGTGTCACATTCTTCTTCTTTTGCAAACATGGCCCTGAATGTTTTTCACATTCTTCTTCATTCGCAACATGACCCCTGAATGTTTCACATTCTTTTTCTTTCGCAACATGACCCTGATGTTTCACATCTTTTTCATTCGCAACATGACCCTGAATGTTTTCACATTCTTTTTCATTCGCAACATGACCCTGAATGTTTCACATTCTTTTTTCATTCGCACATGGCCCTGAATGTTTCACATTCTTTTCTTTCGCCACATGGCCTGAATGTTTTCACATTTTCTTCTTCTGTCGCCACATAGCCCTGAATGTTTCACATTCTCTTCATCGCCCACATGGCCCTGAATGTTTCACATTCTTCTTCATTCGCCACATGGCCCTGAATGTTTCACATTCTTCTTCATTCGCCACATGGCCCTGAATGTTTCACATTCTTTTTCATTCGTGACATGACCCTGAATGTTTCACATTCTTTTTCATTCGTGACATGACCCTGAATGTTTCACATTCTTTTTCATTCGTGACATGACCCTGAATGTTTCACATTCTTTTTCATTCGCCACATGGCCCTGAATGTTTCACATTCTTTTTCTTTCGCCATATGGCCCTGAATGTTTCACATTCTTTTTCATTCGTGACATGACCCTGAATGTTTCACATTCTTTTTCATTCGTGACTGACCCCTGAATGTTTTCACATTTTTTTCATTTTTTCCATTCGCCACATGGCCCTGAATGTTTCACATTCTTTTTCTTTCGCCACATGGCCCTGAATGTTTCACATTCTTCTTCATTCGCCACATGGCCCTGAATGTTTCACATTCTTCTTCATTCGCCACATGGCCCTGAATGTTTCACATTCTTCTTCATTCGCCACATGGCCCTGAATGTTTATTTCATTCTTCTTCATTCGCCCACATGGCCCTGGATGTTTCACATTCTTCTTCATTCGCCACATGTCCCTGATGTTTTTCACATTCTTCTTCTTTCGCAACACGGCCCTGAATGTTTCACATTCTTCTTCATTCGCCACATGGCCCTGAATGTTTCACATTCTTCTTCATTCGCCTGGCCCTGAATGTTTCACATTCTTCTTCATTCGCCACATGGCCCTGAATGTTTCACATTCTTCTTCATTGGCCACATGGCCCTGAATGTTTCACATTCTTCTTCTTTCGCAACATGGCCCTGAATGTTTCACATTCTTTTTCTTTCGCCACATGGCCCTGAATGTTTCACATTCTTCTTCATTCTCCACATGGCCCTGAATGTTTCACATTCTTCTTCATTCGCCACATGGCCCTGAATGTTTCCCATTCTTCTTCTTTCGTAACATGACCCTGAATGTGTCACATTCTTCTTCTTTTGCAACATGGCCCTGAATGTTTCACATTCTTCTTTCGCAACATGACCCTGAATGTTTCACATTCTTTTTCTTTCGCAACATGACCCTGAATGTTTCACATTCTTTTTCATTCGCAACATGACCCTGAATGTTTCACATTCTTTTTCATTCGCAACATGACCCTGAATGTTTCACATTCTTTTTCATTCGCAACATGACCCTGAATGTTTCACATTATTTTTCGTTAATAACATAACCTTGACTTCCTCATATTCTGTTTGTGTAGTAGCATGACACAAAATGCAACATGATCCTAAGTGCCTCTTATTCTTTTTCTCTATTGATCTGACCCTAAATACTTCATATGCTTTTTCTTCAGCATAACCAAAATGGTTCTTATACTGTTTCTTTAGTAAAATAACCCTAAGAACTTAATATTCTTTTTCTCCAGCAACATAACCCTAAATGATTCATATTTGGTTTTTTGGTAAAATAAGCTTAAATGCTTCATATTCTTTTCTTAACTACATAATAAATGGTTCATATCCTTTTTCTTTAGCAACATAAATCTAAATGGTTCATATTCATTTTCTTTAGCAACCCTAAATATATACTTCATATTCTTTCTCTTTAACAACATAACCTTATATTATTCATATTCTGTTTCTTAAGCAACATAATCCTGAAGGTTTCAAATTTTGTTCTTTAATAAAAAAAAACCCTAATTGCTTCATATGCTTTTTCTTGGGTAACACATCCCTAAATGCTTCATACGCTGTTTAATTAGCAACATTACCCTCAATGTTTCATGCTACATGTTCTGTTTATTTATCAACATTTATGCTTCATATTCTGTCCATTGAGCAGCATAACCTTGAGGACTTTATATGATGATTTAGCAACACAACCCCAAATTCTTCATATTCTGTTTATTTAGCAAATAACCCTGAAAGTTTCATATTTATTCCCCGTAAGGGGCAGTGCCTTCAGTGCATCTCATGCGGTTTACTGTATGCATTATTTAAGGTTCTTTCCAGCTGCAGCCCCTTTTGTTCCTTTTACTGTACCTCCTTTCACGTTCTCTTCCTTTCATCTTACTTTCCGCCCTCTCCTAACAATTGATTCATGGTGCAACTGCTTTGAGGTTTTCCTCCTGTTACACCTTTCAAACTTTGTACTGTCAATTTCCATTTCAAAGCGGAATGACCTTATAGGTCCCAGTGCTTGGCCTTTAGCCTAAATTCTATATCATATTCGATTCAATTCAGTTCATATGGTTATTTAATAACACAACCGTAAATGATTCATATTCTGTTTCTATGGTAATATAACGCAATATGGTCCATATTCTGTTTCTTTAGTAACACAGCCCTAAATGCTTGATATTCTGTTTCTGTAGTAACCTAACCTTCAATGGTTCATATTCTGTCTCTTTACTAACAACCTTAAATGGTTCATATTCTGTTTCTTTAGCAATGTGACCCAGAATGCTTCATATTCTGTTTATTTAGTGATGGGGCCATTTAGTGATGGGGCCAGGAATGCATCGCATTCTTTTGCTTTGGAATGTAAATCGTAATGTTTTATATTTTTCACTTTAATGTTCCATATTCTGATTGTTTAGTTACATCACCCTAGAGGCTTCATGGAATATTTCTGTTTAACAGTGTCATCCTAAATACCACCCTAATACTCCAATTTCTGTATGTTTTTTAATGCCACCGCTGATATTCTATTCTGTTTCCTTGGTATTATCTCCGTTAAAGCTTCATAAACTGTTGGTTTTGTAATGTTTCCCAATTGTTTCATATGTTTTTCTAGGGTGTCACAACAAATGGTACGTATTCCATTTGTGCTTTCGAATCACCGTTAATGCTTCGTATCCGGAATCTTAAATGCTTCTTTAGTAACTTCACCCCAAAGGCTTCTTACTATGCTTGTTTAGTAACATCACTGAAGGCTTCGTTTCCGTTTAGCAAAGTCCCTTTAAATGCTTCAGATATTGTTAGTTTAATAAAACACCCTCAATGCCTCATGTTCAGTTTGTTTAATAATATACCTTTAAATGCATCTTATACTGTATGTTTAGTAACATTAACCTAATCGTTCCATATTATGCCTGCTTAGGAATTTAACGCTAAATGTTTCATATCCTTCTTAATAGTTCCCTGAATATTCAATATTCTCTTATGTCGATTTTATACAGTCATGTGGATTCAAAACCGACCACGAAAAGAGATTATATATATTACTTTTTTAAATTGGACCTCACATATGTATTTGTTGTGTATAATTATTCATTCAGCAATAAGATATTTTTCTTATAGGATATAGGATGTGATTCCGAGATTAAAATAGAATGTGGTCAACGCCACATTCATCCGTCATCTGCTGTACTATAGAGAATGAAGACATTTCCTAAGTAAACAGATTTATCACTCCGGACTCTCCCGCCTCTTGAATATTAAGGCTCTTTCTTTTTTGCACCTTTGTCACCCCATCTCTGTAGATTTTTCTATGTCCTCCAGTCTACCTTCTTAACACTTTAGACTCTTATAATTTTACCTAGGTGATCAAACCATCTCAATATACCTGATCCAGAAGTTTACCCACACTAACGTCATTATCCTTTCTCCTCGTGTATTTCCTTCTCAAACTTCTTGTGCTTCTCACCAATATTTTGCTCAGACAATTCATGGCGAAGCTTCCACATATTCTTTTTCATTTATATGCAACATCCACGGTTTTCGCTCATTTAATAAGTTTGTGGCGATTTCGAGATTCTCTCTCTCTCTCTCTCTCTCTCTCTCTCTCTCAATGCCCAATAGTTTGTATCTATCGGAAGGAGAAGAATGGTTTGGAAGAGTGTCAGATACATTTGCCATTTTGCATGATAAAACGAGAGCGCCTTTAAATCCAGGAGTGATATTGAAATTCCGTGTACAAAAGGCTGAACAACATAACAGGGAATTGTCGAGAGAATGTGCAGTATGATTGCTTGCACCATACTTATGGAGATTAACGACACTTGTTTGATGCGATTTGTGTTAGCGGCTGTAACTTCCATTTTGCGCACTTTAATAAAAACTAGTATATTAGAAAAAGAGATGAAATGTTGAAATTCAATTGGTATGTGGCAATTGACTCAACGATGATTTACGCGATAGTAAGTTTTTGGATTTAAGGAAAATCATGTATATATTTTTCCTGACTTTCCATTTCACGGAATATTTCTGAGAATACTCAGTGATCACTGACACATTTAACTTAACTATTGAATTGTGGATGAAACCCCAGTGTAAATAACAGCTGTTTCATATGCGTACACAGAAGGCGCATTAGCATCATGTTTAAAACTCTTGTACACTGCGCTAGTCACCTTTTACGTGCACGGAATCTCGCTTCGTAGATGTTAATGCCGCAGAATTTCCGTGTCTTTGATGCTACCTGTGCAGTCCTTAGTTTCCGCCTCCTCCCTCCTTTCCGAGTTATTTACTCTTTTTACCAGCCTGTGTATATTTTTTCTTTTTCTCAAAACAAAGCCATCACACCATTATAATACTATAATAAATTCACATCAACCGTGCATCTAATGTCTAGGCCAGTCCCTTATAACGCTCCTGATTGTCTGTTGATAAGCCAATCACAGGGCTGGAAACTCATTCTCTCTCGAGAGTTCACATAGGAAGGATGTATGTTCCACCTCTCCTGAGGGATACGTCTCTCATTAGTATCCCTCGGGAGAGGTGGAACATACTTCCTGTCTATGTGAACTCTCTCGAGAGACTGAGAGTTACCAACCCTGTGATTGGCTTATCAACAGCCTATCAGGAGCGTCGTAAGGGACTGGCTTAAGCATCAGATGCACGGTTGATGTGAATCTACTATAGTAATTTGTAACACCACACCTCACTCAGTTCTTCATGTGACACTACGTAAACTGTTTATTTCTACTGTAGAAACTATAGAAATTATCAGTTTACGTAAAGTGCCCACCTTTTTACTTTATACTTTTTTCTCTTGCCTATCCCCAGTCAGTTCTGTATCTTACGCAAACATCAGCCATACGACACTCCAGTCATGATGAATCTTTTTCTAGGAATTCCCACTTACTACATCTGTTGCCATTTCTCTTCATTCCCACAGCATTCCATTTATGAAGATATTAAATGTCCACGAGTACTCTGCTGCACAATATCTTAATTATTTATTCTTTGGAATTCCTTGTTTATCTCTTCAGCCTTTTATCACTTTCTCCAGCCTGTTGATAAAAATAATGCAGACTATTTTCATTACAACCAACGCAAGTGCAGTACCGCTATAATGACCGCATTCACTCCGGTCACCTTTTATTTTTAGCTTAAATATGACTCCTAATTCCTTATGTTCTTGTTTTGTTTCCTCATTCCTTATTTTGCAAAAGAGTTTAAAATCTCTGCAATGATTCCGTCATAACTTAGTGTTGTACATCTCGTTTCTCTATTTAAAAACATAGAATGTATTCATAGGCACAATTATGTCATTTATAGCGTGTGATGTCTCTCTCAAATTATGCCCTCAAACAACTTATCCATGACACCACCAAAATGTTCAGCCCAACGATGCCTTTATTTTTCACTTGTTATTGACACATCCCTAATTTTGAAAGGTGTTTTACATTTTTTTTAGTTTCCCTCTGGAAATTCCATTAGCAAGTGTAAGGACCACCCTAACACCAGTGCCACTCCCTGTATACATGACTTTTCCATTATTATTAACTTGTTTTTCCAAATATTCCCCCTAATCCCTACTTGATAGTCTTTTAACTTCACTATTTAGACTTGAGTACTTATCACGTTATACTTTGTCCTCTTTATTTTTTTTTATATTTCTTCCCAGATCTCATCAGATATCCACCAAAGTTTCCATCTTGTTAGCCCATATCTCAGTATCAAACCTGTATCAAACCTGTTGACTCTTTCGGCTTTTTTTGTCTGTTCCTTTGACTTTAGCTTTAGCGTGGCAACGAGAAGCTGGTGATCACTGTTGAAATCTGGCCTTCAGTAGGTCCTACGTTTCTGTGAGAAGAAATTTGAGCTAGCCGATAGAGACAGGTGCTCTCTCTCTCTCTCTCTCTCTCTCTCTCTCTCTCTCTCTCTCTCTCTCTCTCTAGCGGGTAGGGTGGTGATTCTCTGATGGGGGCTGTCACAAAGTAAGGGTCGTAATTTTCTTTGTGGTGCTGCTTGATGGTATGAAGGGGACTGGCAAGTCTCTTCAATTAATAGACGAGTCTTTAGTCATTCCAGTGTACGAATCTTCATGAGGCCCATATTCCTCTCTTTGGGAGTCGTGTTCATATATTGAGATATTCCTTTGCATCTTGGGTAAAAGGGCGACGATGTTCTTAAGAAGGAATACGCTTTCTTTTTCTATTGATTGATAGTATATGTGCTTTTTAAATTGGCGTTGCCACCAGGATGGGCACTGATGACTATAGTATCTTTTATGATGCATTCTTCCTCTTTATTGGTCGCTGATATTTAGGTTTTGTAATATAGGGTTACCTTTCCTTCATGTATGTTGTGGCTGGGTTCGCTTTTTCACCTGTTTGTTACACCATCGGTCCATAATCATTGCGGTGACTTCCTCCATCATGTGTCCCTTGTATGAATGCCACTCTTAATAATAATAATTAATAATAATAATAATAATAATAACTAATAATAATTAATATAATAATAATAATAATAATAGTAATAATAATAATAATAATAATAATTAGCATCTTGTATCATAATGAGATGGAAGCTTAACGTATAATTTTAATTCCAATTTTTTTAATTAACATAAACAATATAAATATCGAAAACTATAGCTTTCCAAGATAATCAATAGTTTGAATATGATTTCAGAGAGAGAGAGAGAGAGAGAGAGAGAGAGAGAGAGAGAGAGAGAGTTAAATAGGGTATCCTATTGATATTGGAAAACTGTGAATGACGACTACACCTTCAAGAGGCCATTGGGTCTATCCCCACTCTGTAAAATATCTTGTCACTTCCTTAATTAATAAACTTGCCCACGCTACACAGCTCTGAGGAAATGTAAAACTCGGTGGAAATGACCCAGACGGTAACTTCCAGGCAGACTGAGCGATGGGTTGTGAGTAAATAAAGAACAAAATTTATTTATCGATGAATGCATGACGTAGCGTTCATTGTGGTTGGGTGTTTGTTCCTAAAGCTAAAAGGCAGGAGTCATATCTTTCGGTATTGATGAGTTTACTTGTTGGAGATCGTATATATATATATATATATATATATATATATAAAATTATATACATATATATATATATATATATATATATATATATATAGATATATATATATATATATATTTTTATATATAATATATATAAAATGATATATTATACATACTATATCTATATATATATATATATATATATATATTATATATATATATATTTTCACTTAATATACATATATATATATAAAATTATACTCATACATATATATATATATATATATATATATATAGATATATATATATATATATACTATAAAGTATATATATATATTATCAACTAAAAAATTCCCACTCGGTATATATATGAAAATATATCAATTCCGAGGTAGAGCGAATTAGATATTAAAGGACATTTGTAGCTCGAATGATTTATATGAATCATGGTGATGTGAAAAATATTCATATATATCTATATATATATACTTATATATATATATATATATATATATATATATATATATATAAATATATATATATATATATAGATATATATATATATATATATATATCTTCTTCCTAGCTTAAACCCATTTTATATGGGGTCGCCATTACGAATGAGTCGTCTCCATCGATTTCTGTCTTGTGCCTCGTTCTCATTATTTATACCTTTCAATTCCATATCTTCCCTTACACAATCACGCCATCTCTTTCTTGGTCTTCCCTTCTTCCTTCTACCCTGCACTTCCATTTCCATCGTATGTCTTCCAACATGCCGTTCCTCCCTTCGTAACAGGTGTCCATACCATCGAAGCCTTCCTTCCTGTATTTTCTTCGATATTTCAGCTATACCTTTGTTGATCCTCTTATATACTCATTTCTAATCCTATCTTCCCTTGTTATCTCCCGACATCCATCTCAACATTCTCATTTCTGCTACATCCATCTTCTTCTCCTCTGTTTTCCTCATACTTGCCGTTTCTGTTCCATATAACATTGCTGGTCTGACCACCGTCCTATGGAACTTTCCTTTCAATTTCAGAGGACCTTCTTGTCAACCAGAGGGCCCCTGATGCAGACCTCCACTTTAATTCCATCCTGCCTGAATTCGGTGTCTCACCTCTTGGTCCATGCTTCCACTATCCTCCAATACGGACCCTAAGTACTTGAACTTCTGTACTTTCTTTATTTCTTCCCCACCCAATCTTATGCTACTTCACCGTCCTCAGTAATACTAGAACACATATATTCGGTTTTGATCTGCTTATTCTCATTCCTCTCTCCTCAAGTGCTGCTCTCCACCTCTCCAACCTCCCCTCCAACTCCTCCTTCCCCTCTGACACAACAATGTCATCCGCCGCGTATAATATGCACCATGGCACTCTTTCTCTAACATCCCTGGTCATTACATCCATCACGATGTTTGAAGATGAATGGGCTAAGTGCTGACCCCTGGTGTAATCCAACTCCTACTCAAATCCATCCGTCTCACCAACACTACCTCCCTCACTCTTAGTATACACATTCCCTGTACATCTCCTGAATAATTCATGACATACTTTTCCGGACCATACATTCTTCTCCCTCAAACATCTCCATATTTCTTGCCTTGGCACTCTGTCATAGGCCTTTTCAAGGTCTATGAATACCAGATGCAGGTCTCGTTGTTTTTCTCTGAATTTTCTCCATTAGCTGCCTTATGCAAAATATTCCATCCGTTGTGCCGCTTCCCTTCATAAATCCTCCAACTGTTCCTTCCCTATTCTAACTTCCTCTCTCAGCCTGCTATCTATGATTCTTTTCCAAAATCTTCAACGTGTGAGACATTAGTTTTATACCTCTATAATTACTGCATTCCTGGACATCACCTTACCTTTTAAATATAGGTTATCAATATGCTTTCCCGCCATTCTTCTGGTATCTTTTCCTGTTCGAATATTTTACCATCAGATCATACAAGATGTCTACCCTTCCTCTCCTAAGGCTTCCAAACTTCGACTGGGATTAAGTCAGGTCCTGTTGCCTTCCCATTTCTCATTCTTTTTAAGGCTCGTATCACTTCATCCCTAGATATCCCCATTACCATTCCCATGTTTACTTGTCCATCCTCTCTTACAAGTCTTTCATTTTTTCTTCATTTAGCAGTTGTTCAAATACTCTTTCCATCTTTTCAGGATGTCTTCTTCCTTTTTTACGACCGTACCATTCCTATCTTTCATTTGCTTAATATGGGTGATGTCCTTTGTTCTTTTATTTCTTACTTTTGACAGTTTGAGCATCTTACTCACCCTTCCTTGGTTTTTCCAGTTCATTATAAACCTCTTCATATGCCCTTGCCTTAGCTTGAGCTTACCACCCTTTTTACTTCTTTGTTTCTTTCTCTTAATCTTTCTCTGTCCTCCTGCAGCTGTGACTCTTCAAATCTCTTCTTTGCCTCCCTTTTACCTTTCACCACTTCCCCCACCTCTTCTTCCCACCACCAGCTCTCCTTTTCCTCCCATACTATTCCAGATGTTTCCCCTAGTATCTCCTTTCCATGTCTTCTAATCACTGATGCATTATGCCTCCACCATTCTCCCACATCTTCAATTCCCAGATCAACCTCTCCCAGCACTCTTCTCCTGAAAACTCTCTCTTCTTATCATTATCCCTCCCTAACAATTTATACACTTGATTTTCTTTACCCCATTCGTTTTTCGTTTTTCTTTCTCTTTTCATCTTTAAATCCATACAAAGGAGCCTAATGTTGGGGGGCCACGTGGTCACCTGGGATAAACTTTACAATTCCTAACTTCCACCAGCCTTGATCTATTGTAAAGGAGGTAATCTATTTGTGTGCATCTACCGCCACTCTGATGATGTTATCAAGTGCTCCCTCAATTCTTTTTGAAGAATGTGTTCACTATTGCCATATCAAAGGACACGGCAAAGTCTCTAAAATACTATACTCTCTCCTTCTGGGTTTCTCTCTCCCCAATCCCATGTCCTCCATGCACACGTTCAATTACATCCTTTTCATTTCCGACATGTCCATTAAAGTCTGCCCCCACTACAGTCCTCTCCTGCTCTTCCAGTTCTTGCGTTACCTCACTCATTTCGTTCCAAAAACGGCTCTTTTCTTCCTCTGTGCAGCCCACGTTGTGGAGCATAAGCGCTAATGATGTTCATTGTTTCCCCTCCATAACATATCTTCACTCATAATGCGGTCATTCTTTCTACTCACTTCCGTCACTGCATTCTTCATTTCCCCCGACAACACTACTCCAACGCCATTCCTACCCTGCTCATTTGCTCCACTATAGATTAACTTGTAGCCATCCCCCAGTTCTTTAGCTTTATTACCCTTCCATCGAGTTCCTGCACACACAAAATATCCACTCTCTTTATCCTCATTAACTCTGCCAACTCTCTTCCTCTTCCTGTCATAGACCCAATATTGAGCTGGCCTATTCTGATCACATTTAGAGCTCGCTCTTTAGCTGCACCCGCTCATGATGCAGTAGCCCTCGCCTTGTCACAGAGTTAGGGCGATGTGTCTGTGCGTCGTTTACGGAGTACGCCCTAGCCCTATTCTCATCAATATCACGACTCATTCCCATTGGTTTTTGGCGTGGGTTTTTACAGTCGGATGCCCTTCCTGACACCAACCCTCCCTATTTATCCGGGCTTGGGACCGGCACCCATTGAGGCTGGCTTGCCCCACAGGAGGCTAGATTATATATATATATATATATATATATAATATAGATATATATATATATATATATATATATATATATATAATAATATATACAATTATATAATATATATATATATATATATATATATATATATATATGTGTGTGTGTATATATATATATATATATATATATATATATATATATATATATATATATATATATATATATATATATATGCATACAAAAATTAAATGCAACACTGTATCAATACTGGCCGCTGGGATCTTCATCACAGACACTGAAGTAGTGCTTGCCGGTAGAATCGATAGGTGTTAAATTTCATAGACAATAGAATTTTCCGAGTAGGTGAAAGCGTGCATTATTTATAACCCGTCAGTCTAATGAAATTCAGTAAGTAGTAGGAAGAATTTCATTTTCATAAGTTCAGGAAACAAGAGTGGAATTTCCACTCTGATGAAACCTGTTTAAAGATTAATGTTTCTTTAAAACTTACACTGTCAAAGTATTTTAATATGTTGTGTTTTGCACTGAAGAATGCTGTTATTGTACTTCTTCAGCCTTGCCGACACTATTGACAACTACTAAACTTTTTTAGCATTTTTTAAATGGAACTGGCACTTAAAATTGATGAGAAAAAAAAAGTTGAGCTTAACCTGGGGTACTAGTATGATTCTCATGACAAACAATACTGATATAAAACTAATGTAGAAGCCACTTTACTTAACGTGATTCAGCTTACCCTAAACTGAGGAAGCCGTATATTATATATATATATATATATATATATATATATATATATATATATAGTATATATATATATATATGTCTATAAAGCTAATATAGAAGCCACTTTACCTAACGTGGTTCAGCTTACCCTATACTGAGGAAGCAGTTTAGTTTTATAGTCTTGTACATATCAGTAGTGTTTGTCATAATCATACTAGTACCCAAGGTTAAGCTCAACCTTCTTTCCTTCTCATCAATTCTAATTGCCAAATTCAATTTAAAAAAATTTGAAAAAGTTCAGTAGTTGCCAATACTGTCGTCAAGGCTGAAGAAGTACAACAACAGCATTTTCAGTGCCAAACACTTTCTGCTGTCGAAATAACCTACCTACCGCAGTTTGGGAACACGTCTACTCTGTAATGGCATGAAGTTATACAGTCAGCTTTTAATGTCATTAATTATTTATCGATACAAAGGTGGAATCGCATCCTTACCATGAACAATGATGCGACAGTTTCCTCAGCTTGAATGTATAATCTTGATTTTATATGTAAGGTTGTTGACTGTGAAAATACAACTTAATATTATATCTGTATTTTAACAGCAATTTCGTCAGATTTTGCACACACGTATGTATATGTGCGTATAGCTGGGCTTGATGACTTTGCTTGTGGCTGGCTATATTGATAAAATAGTGCTAATATAAGGAACTCCCCGCGAATGCATGTGGGCCTGTAATGTTTATGCTCGTGGCAGTACCTCTAAAATAGTGCCCATATAATGTACAGCCTGTAAAGTCGAAATGAATCGAGAAACGGATATTGCCACAATCGATGTTTACTCGTGTTTTATGATGGCCATTAGTGCATAAGGGTCTTATCGTTTCTGCATCATTTGTCACTGGTCGGAACTTTGCAGTCAAGTATAATTTCATTGTGATCGACCGAAAAGGTCTTTGTTTTATTGTTTCTTTTAGATCTTTTATATCTGAGTAGGGTTTGTCCAAGTCATTGGTCAAGAGTGATAAGTGATACCAAGGTTTGTTAAGCAGACAGTCGAGATGATTTAAATATGATTATTCATCTTGTGCATTCACTACTATAGAGCATATGGAAAGAAAGCAGTCAACTTGATAAGCAAGCTTTTACAGAACAAAATGCTTAAAGTTAAGCTAAGTAAGAAAATACAAGATAACAAACAAAATAACGATACAATATTTACATATACCTAAATATAAGTAAGCCTGAAAAGGCAGCATTCAAAATATTGGACAAAAATAAAAAGGATCTACTGTTCAAATTCAATAGGAACATATTTGAATAGCCATCAGTAGTATGAAGTACATTACGTCACCAGTTTTAGAGGGAAAATGATGATCAAAGTAAAGTCAAGAGGACAATTCGGGAGAAAACTGGAAGCAATGAAAGAAAATATCTGCTGATTCTGGAGAGTAAAGAATTCTGGAGTAGTCCAAAACGAATAGGAAGTCAACGAAGAATTTGGATGCCTGACATTAGTGTACATCGTGTTGGTCCGAGCGTGTCAGACATTCCCAAATTTAACTGTCTTTTAAATCTTGATGTCTCTCTCTCTCTCTCTCTCTCTCTCTCTCTCTCTCTCTCTCTCTCCTTGTATCTCTTTTTGCAGTTTAATGAAATGAAGTGCGATGTTTGAATCACTTGGCCTTGTGCCAATATTCACAAAAGATAATTTCATTATTTCTGTACTCAAAAGGAAAAACGGTTTTATTACAATTTGGTAAGTGACTTATAAAACAGACATCAACGGATCATTTCGGTAGCCGAAAACAAACCCACCAGCCATCAGTGTGAAGTTGAAGTCCATTACTGAGGCAGGAAATCGGACGCACGCTTTATTGATCTTCCTGTGACAGGAGCTCCCTCAGGCGGCGCCGACACGTGTCCCTTTCCCTCCCGCTTTTACTCCTTCCTCCCCCTCCTTTTTCCCCTCCCTCTCCCTGTACATGCACAGATTACCATCTGCAATCAGCTGTTTCGCTTTCAGTCCCTTTCGCTGCTTCCCCTGCCCTCTGTACAACTTGGCCGTTCGTTCCTCCATTTTGCGAGCGAACGTTTCATTTAACCCGATGCAGCCATCCGCGCCTAAAGAGGTGAGGGGGAAATATTGCTTGTTTAATCCACCGAGAACTTGTTGCTTCGGTCGTCAGCGAATCGTTTCATGAAGCATGGCAATGACGTCACTCGGATTCTCGCTTATAATGACTGTTCCTCATTTTGCGCGTTTTAGTCACTTTTAATGTCTTTCGACTAAGAGGAAATTGCAGCGGAGAGAGAAACGAGCATGTGGTGGTTTCCGCCTCTATGTTGGCAACACTGGAGCGCAACAAGTGACCCAAAAGTGAGGTTCTCGCTCCCCCTCCCTCCTTCCCCCACCCGCTCTCTCTCTCTCTCTCTCTCTCTCTCCCCATACCAATATCTCTCTCTCCCTCCCACGCCCCATTCTCCCCTCTGCAACACGTATTAGCCTGTTGCTTCCTTGAGCGCGTTCACACTGAGCCTCGGGGATGTGGAATAAAACGCTGTGGCGAAGAACAACCTTCTGTTTTCTGAGGATGAGAGGGTCATGTATTCTAATGGAACTCATCCTGACACTCCTGTGGTCCACTACTCAGCTTGTGATGACGTCATTCTATTCACGTCAATCGAGTTCAGTTGAAATACGGGATTCTGAAGCTTATTCAAATCAAAAAAAGATAAAAATACAGCAGTGATTTTAATAAGTGAATATAGTATAACTTGGCTTTGGTATATTCATAAAGTAATGCCCTTAGCAGATGAGTTCAGTATGATTTCGTTTATAAAAAGTAGAATATTCAAAACAAGATTTATATTGTTAAAAGCACCTGGAGATAAATGCAAAATATTTTTTACTTCAAAATATGTCCATTCCTCATTTGATAATTACTAACTATTTATATAAATAGATTGTAATGCATATACAATATTATTAATTGTAAGAAACTGTAAATGTATAATTTCTCAATAAAAGTAGAAAACAAAATGTATTCAAACTTTACTTCTGTCAGTTATAGCATGTACTGTTATTTTCATAGCTTCACCTATTAGTAAGGTATCTAAGATAACATATGAAAGGCCAGCAACATTCAGTTTTTCACGTGTACAAGGAAACTATGCAGCTAATTCATTAGTCAATGAAATGTCAAGCGAGGCAATAGAGACATCAAAATATGTTGACCATTTCAGTAATTAAAAAGCTCTTATAGCGAAACCAGTTCATTGTCAAATGAATGAAATTATTACATTTTGAAGGTACGAACAAGCTTCAGGGGAAATTATAATTGTTTCAAGGGTTTGTAGATGTTCGCTAAATCATTTTCATTTACATACTGTTATATACTCACTCTTATGAATTTTATACAGACATACATACATAAATACTTATATATGTGTGTGTTTGTGTGTGTGTGTATTTATAACTGAATCACGAAAATTTGGAACGTGATGAGCAGACTGATATAAATATGAAAGTGAGTTTACACAGAAAACTCTTATAAATGGCAGATAGGGATTGTAAAGGAAATATCTACCTGGAATCCTATTCACCTGAAGAATTAGTTGACTGCCCCTTGGATCGGCAGTTCCATATTGCAGGATCGAAAGATGTCTTTTCACGAAATATTTTTAAATTCGCCATTATACAACTTACTTCCAATAGTAATTTTAACCTTGGCTCTGGCTTGTATTATCTGGACCCTTGTATAAGTAAAATGTTTAACAATGACCTTAAAGATAAGATCACTTATTTAATTGCAACTTAGTTGCCTTATAGCTATTTTCTTTGTATCTATATATTTATATATTTTTTGTGAAAATGTTTACTTAGCAAAAAAAATTTTTTATTGTGCACCAAAATTAAATCTATTGAATTGTACTTTTATGACATATTTTTTGTGTGTGGTCAGTCACCACCCTGTATAATCTTTTAATTGTCTTGTCCCTTCTTCTGAGCAGTTGTAAACCTCTTACATTGTACCTCTGTTTTGGATAGGACTACTAATTCTTCAGGTATGTTCGGTTCCAGGTACATATTTTCCTTTATAATCCCTATATGTCATTTATGTGAGAGTCAAATGGCCTCGCAGCGGTACTCTATTGTTTACTTTCCGCCGCAACTGCCAATATGTTTGTCAATATTGAATATCTTAGGCATTTGGTGTATGCATATTGTAGCTGACAATTAAAACATGATGCTGAATGACAATAGTATCATAGCTTGTATTTGAGATTAATCAAAATACACAAGAAAATGAGAATACCGATTGGAAGGGTGCCTACTATTCTCAGTAAACTAGATGTGGAGCTCACTGTATATCTGTAGGTTCAAGGCTTCTCGATGACTTTGAGAAGCATAAATCTGTACTTTGTCACTTTTCGAAAATAAACCGAACTACTTCGTGTGAAAAAATAAAACGAAAAGAATTGCTAGTAGGAAGAAATCACTCATTTTAAAATTAAATTTGACTTTAAAGACAGACACGAAGCGAGTAGACTAAAATTGAAGTACGCTAAAAAGACAGAAACGTTTAGGGTTCCATGGAAGTTTCCGTTGGCGTTGCAATATTGACTCCATAATTCTCAGGTGTATTCTGCCTTCATCTGCCAAGCCCATTCCACTCAGTCATCAGGGATCATTCCAGAGGAGAAGAACGACGCACCGTGTTGAAGAAGAGTCCGTCCATTCTAGCCACGTAAAAGGTGACTTAGACGTGGTACTCATCGAAGCCATATTTCAAGACGGACATGCACCAACTCTTAAGGAACAGCCTTCGATTCATTTTGCAATTATACTCCGTTTTTTTTTTCATCTGTCCACCCGCCTGTGGTGTTTGCGCATGGTAACACTGCGTCCAGGGCTTTAAACAGTTACGCTATGTGTAAGTTTTAGGTAAATAAAAGGATATCTGGGTGTGCATTTGCACCTGAAAAGTGTTTTAATAATTTACTGTATGCGAATTACACCGTTAATATTCGAAATAGGATATTGTTATTATTGTTAAATGTAAGCTGCCTTTTCGGGGTGGCGAATGGAACAGCCAGACGCAGTGGCAGGAAAATTGCTTCTCTCGCTGTTCGCTACGGCAAGATGTCAACTGTATTGGACCACACCTTCTCTGCTACTAAGCTACGTGTTACTTCATTACACGTAAGTATATCAGTATATACTTTTAATTTTTATAAAGTGCGTTTTAGCACTTTTCTACCCACTGCGTCTGGCTGTTCCATTCGCCACCCCGAAAAGGCAGCTTACATTCAGCAATAATAACAATATCCTATTTCGAATATTAATGGTGTAATTCGCATACAGTAAATTATTAAAACACTTCTCAGGTGCAAATGTATACCGTGATATCCTTTTATTTACCTAAAACTTACACATAGTGTAACTGTTTAAAGCCCGGGACGCAGTGTTACCATGCGCAAGCACCACAGGCGGGTGGACAGATGGAAAACCGAGTATAGTCATTTTTTGCGGACTCTCTTTATACCTTCAAAAGCTTACAGTGCAAGTGATGTAAATTGTTTTGTCATTTTTCAGCAAATAATTGAGCCATTGCTTAGTTTATTATTTCTTCAGTTTCATACTGTAGGTCTGTATTCTTTGTGTGAAATTGGATTCTCCAAATTTTACTGGTTTAGGTTTTCTGTAAAAGAAAATTATTGTGCCGCCTTTACCTGTCCGTCCGTCTGCACTTAATTATGTACGCCCTCAGATCTAAACAACTACTGAGGCTACAGGCCCGCAAATTGATATGTTGATCATTCACCCTTCAATCATCCAACATACCAAATTGTAACCCTCTAGCCTGAGTAGTTTGTATTTTATTTAAGGCTAAATTTAGCCCTGGATCATGCATCTGGCAGCGCTTTCTGGAATCATTGGACGTAGCCTTACTCTACTGCATCTTGTGAGCAACTGGAGAGCTGCTGGTCATAGCTGATGGTTTTTTTACAGTATTATACTTTGTACAGAAAACTCGATTGCGCATTTTTTTACTAGTTTCATATTTTTTTTATTTTATTTTGTGCATTGTAGGCTCTTAAGATAAAAACAGCGAACTTCTGAAATTAAAAAAGATAAAGGTGATTATCATTATTGTGTTATAATCGCTTGCTTTACCGCTCCCCGCATATCTTTAAGTATTATACAGAACCCAGTCATACCTGTGTATTTCATTAAATCAGAATAAGCGTTGACATAATAAAGGACATCTCCGGGACACCGTGTTTGTTTTGGACTTGGATGAGTGTCTGTGTTTGCTGGATGATGCCAACTTGAGGTGGAGGCCTTTGTTTCTCTCTCATTTCTTCGTAGATTGTTGCGCATCTCGTCGGGAAAGTTTCGCTCCTCCTCATTTCTCTTGGGAAATTATTTGGCGAGTCATTTGCTTCTTTCTAGGCTTGATCTATTCATTTTCTTCAAGGTTCATAATAATGATTAAGATTTTTTTTTCTTCTTTTGCTCTGGGAACTTTCTTCTAAGTTCTTTTCACGTTCTTGTTGAGTCGTGTGTGTGTTTATGTATATATATATATATATACTTATTTAATTATTTATTTATATATATATGATATATATATATCTATATATATACACCAACATACCATACATACATAATACATACATCATACATACATACATACATACATACATACATACATCTGAGAAATATTGTATTGGAGCATATACACGTACATGATTACCGTATTACATGCTTTATCTGTACTTAATTTTACTCCTTTCCAGTGTTTATTTCAGTGATATTCGCCGTTTCAGATTCCAGTTTCTTGAATAACATGATGGCATTGGCATTGTGGCTTGCTTCAAATTTCCGATGTCTTTACATTTTGAGTAATGTCAGCAGTATGGATAGGAACGGTCTTAGATGATTGTAATAGTGATGATGATAGCAATAATTGAAATATGAAGTAATTAAATAATACATCATTCTTAATGCTTACAGCACCTTTGCTTCTATGTAAATGATTCATGATAATGTGCCATATATGCAAAACCTATCATGTATTATTCAATATATACAGACGGTGACATGTTGATTGAACACGTTTGAATAGCCGCATTCAGATTCGCACAAAGGGAGAGTGTAATACGTAATTAGATTTCACAGAAAGGCCGCCAGGTCTAAATGAATAGAGCAATTCAAGAAATAATGATAAGTAAAATGACAATGGCTTACACCGTGATTGTTTAGGGCGCATTGTAACATTAAAGAATCTTTAGAGAACTTTCCTTGTATACTCACCAGAAAAAGCTATCCTTTGTTAGCTCTCTTGCTGCGACAGAGACCTAAAGGAAGGAGCTATTTACATTATGTTTTTGCGTTTATCTAGAACACAGAGTGAATTGTTAAGGAGTTTATTTGGGTATTAACCAAAGGATACAGTTCTTTTTGGGGATGGGAAAATGTTCTGGAAGGTAAGGACATCAGAAATAATATACTTTATTTATTAAGAAGTATCTGATAACGAAAATCCTTTGTGAAAGGTTTTTTTCACTATGGACATTGCATTCGGAGAAGGTCAGCATTTGGAGGAAATGTATGTAATCATTGAGCAGTATTAATGTATAACCTTGATTAAGCTGTATATGAAAGAGAGAGAGAGAGAGAGAGAGAGAGAGAGAGAGAGAGAGAGAGAGAGAGAGAGAGAGAGAGAGAGCTGAGGGGAAGTTGCAGAGACAAAATACCAGAATCCTTAGGATATTAACTTCAGACGAAAACAGACAAAAAACTAGAATCTCTTCAGAGAAATTTGTGTCAATAAATGAAGGTCCAATAAAGCTTCAAGAAAAGTCCATGTAATAGAAAAGTCTATGGAATATTGTAAAGAGTGGAATGAAGAAAAAAAAAAGATCTCCTTATAAGAATTTAAAGAAATAAAGTGAAGATTGAGCTAGAGAAATGCAAAAATCACCCAAAAAGATTTTTGAACTTTGTTACATATTAGAACAAATAAATAAATAAATTAAAGTATTGAAAACTTATCAAGAAAGAATTTCCGGATGAGAGATGATCTGTGTTGAGTTGTGGGGATAAGATGAAGTGAGAAAAAGTAAACATATGAGGCTTCAAAGAAAAAAAAAATTTTTTTTTTTTGTAACATGGTATGAAGTTAATGACGAGAAGAGAAATAAATCAGCACCTACAAAGAAATTTCAGTAGAAAGTACAAGGGAATTTAAGAATCTGTAAAGAGGGGCATAAGTACTTGCCGCATGAAAGACTATAGAGATATTTAACAGTCCGTAAAGATAAGGACAAGAGTGACCATATTAAATTTCATTCTTTTATGATTCCCTATGTAAATTTCTATCATGAGTTTTATCATGAGCGTCATTGTGTTATGAAGGTAGTCAGAATAGTTGAAGGTAATCCTGTGCAGTTTACGTCTCAAGTGAGAAATGTTGTTTTCATCAGTTCTCTGGGTCGTCTGTCCCAAAGTGTGCTTCTGGATGTATGGAAATTCTCCTTCCGCACCAAAAGCCTCAATGAACGTCGTAAGATCATTTTCTCGTCATTTCTGTAGGTTCTAAGAGACACCCTGGGACAAATTGCTGCTGTTTTCTTCATTTCTTTTAGTTTTTTTGTTGTCCACTCATCAAAAACTATCAGCTCTAAATGAATTTTGATGCTCTAACTTTATTTAGAATCGCTGCTTAGTCTAATTTTGCCTCCCAGTACTGAGTCATTGTGCACCGAGGGACGAATTAGAAGCTGGCTACTGGATTCTTGCATTTTGGATGAGTCTTGGTACTTCTCGCGGGACTTGACTTGGCTGATGATGTAGCGGTTACTGCTAAGTTCCCGTTCCGCTCACCTTCCTCGTTTCTTTTATGATTGTTTTCCCTTTCTGCGGCGCGTTTTCTCCGCACGAGGAAGAAACTAGGGAAACCGGAAACTCATTACTGTTATCCTGCCTAGCTTGGGGAAAATTTCATCAGAGAGTGGAAAGGAAAATAATGGTTTCTGATGACGAGAAAGCGATAGAACCGGCCCTGGAAGGAAGAATGCTGCAGGTTTCAGAGAAACCAGAAGAAGAAAAAATTGCTCATAACTTGTATGTAGTGGAGGTGGAAAGAAGTCTCTTTCAGACTTGAGAACTAAATTTTATAAACTAAAGATGTTTCAGTCATGCGCTTGCTTTAAAGTTCTCTCTCTCTCTCTCTCTCTCCTCTCTCTCTCTCTCTCTCTATAAAGCCCGCCTGTTAATGTCGCAATCAGTATAAGTGCGTTTCTGACAGCATGTCAGCTATGGAATCTTCCGTAAAATGGAGAATAAACTGAATGAATGACAAAATGAACAACAGAAATTCGCCGGCTCCACCGCAAAACATTAGTTTTCATATGCTTTGTGAAGTTCAAATTGGGACTTTTTGAACAGTAGTTTTACCAGTTTCCAGAATTCAGATTATTTTGTCTTTTAAGGTAAACCTCTATTCAGAACTCGTGGCTCCTTAAGAACATTTTTTCCTTCATCAACCTGGCAATGTATGAAGTTGAAACAGCGCCTGTCTACATAAAACGGATAGTGAAATTGGCCGAGAGTTTACCGTAGACTTACTTAAGCCTAGGCTGAACGGAGCTATGCGTTTATAGTTTATACAATGCTACATAAGCGTTGTTTTCATTCCGGAAATAGCATAAAATTTTGGATTCCGAATTTCTACCTGATAGTTGCTGAAGGCTTCAAAGACGGTCATGATCAGGTGTTTGAGGCTGCATTATTAACGAGAGAGGTCGACGTTGCCTTGTCCAATGTCGAGTTGATAGCACGCGGAGGTGGAACCAATATCTATTATGGCCAAGCTTATTCGTTTCAGTAAGGTTTCTGGATATAACAACGAAACTTTCGTTGTTGTTGTTGTTACGATCGCACTGGGCGTTTTCAATCGTTTTTGTTTTTACGGTTGACTGACTGTGTGCTGCATATTTTGGGGAAACAGGTTCGATAATGCGGCCGTTTCGTTTCATCACAGTTATTTTCCTTGTAAGCGCATTTGACTGCTGTAGGAAGCCTGGGACCTCAGAGTGTCCTTGCTACCAACTGTTAATACCCGAGTCATTTAGGGCAGCCAGACTACGCCAATGCTTGAAGAACCTCCCAGCAGACCGTGGAAGATGTTGAGTGGCGCAGCTTGACAAGAAATGTATTTGGTATTATGATCATGTCCCTGATGTTGTGAATGGTGTTCCTTGCTCTTTCTTCCTTCAGTTGCTAAAAACTAATAGCGTTCACTTTCATATCCCTGAAGCCTTTGTCCGCCTGGTTAGACGGTAGGTATATTAAAAGTGAATATTAGCTTATAGTCAGGGTTGGAGGTCCCCCTTATGGTTTGATTTTTTAAAGCTTCGGCAGACAGAAAATTCTTGTTAGTTTCTGCAATCCGTTCTGGTGTTGAGGGAGAGTTCTCTAAACATGTAAATTAAATCTAAACTTACCTTAGGTATTTTGTGTTATTTTGACCTTAGGTATTTTGTGTTCCTTTGTCGGAAGCGGAAGTGAATGCATGCTGACTAGAAGAAATGGTAAGAAATTTTGGAATCATCTAAAACTAATGAATGTGAGATTATAATGAAAATAACACTGGTAATTGATAAGGCCTGTTGATGGTGTTCGCTTTAGAATCCGTACCTAAACTGAATATGGTTTAGAATCCTCACCTAAAGTGAATATAAGCACGGTGTGGCTACATGGTTTAGAATCCGTACCTAAACTGAGTAATAAGTAAGGTGTGGCTACATGGTTTAGAATTTGTACCTAAAGTGAATGTAAGGGAATAATTAGTTATTGATCGACTACGCAGAGGCAGAATCCTAGCTGGCCATGTTTTTAATGACCTACGCGATTATTCTTGGAAACTTGAAAGCTTGAGGAGTCGTTTATTCAGAATTTCCACCATGATGTAAATAACTTTCTACTTTAACATTTTCTTTTATAGCCCACATTTTAAGACTTAAGCGTATCGGTAGCAATCGTTTACCACAGAAATCGATAAGATAAACTAATGCAATTAGTTTGGATTTTAAGCAAAGTCGGTTTCGTCATATTAGTTCTTCGATTTCTGCCATTTGTTCGTTTTATTTCTTGCAGATCCCGGAAGTCCTCAGTTTTCTTCCTCTAATCCTCTTCCCTCGGAATTTTAAAACCAGATCCAATCAGTTTGAAAATTCACCTTGAAGCATTATCGTGCATCGATTTTTCTTTCATGTAGCTTTCATCGTTTTATACCCAAATCACCACGTGCTTTGGAACAGCTGCTCAGAACTTAACAATCTCGTACTGTGATCACTTTCAGAACTTGAGTGTCACATATTTTGCACGTACTAAATAATGTGAAAACATGCCCTCAGTTACTGAATCAATAGCAGCGAATGCAAATGCGTTAGACGAACAATTGGCTCAGGGCAAGTGATCATGAAAACGCTCGACACAGACTCCCAAAATCGAACATGTACACTTTCATTGCCTCGAATTTTTTCGGTCATTAGGTGACATGCAGATGACAACAACCCAGTCACGCGGCGTCAGCAGTTGGCGCAGTTGCATCTCGTCCAGTGCATGTGCATGTCTCTCGTTTGACCTTCTCTCCTCTGTGCCTTTCTATATTTTCAGTTCCATCCAACCCTTCGGCTTATCTCGGTAAATCATTTTAATCCTTTTTCCATTTCGGTTTCTCTCCCCTCCCAGGAGCTTTCTATTTTTGGTGTGTGCGATACGTTCAAGTATTCCTCTTATCTGTACTATCAATTAAATGGACATCATGTGCATATAGATAATTGTTATTAGAATATTACCTCTGTCACACCGTGAATTATGGTAGACTGAAAAGGTCGCTGTCCAAAAAAGAATAATCCGAGCGGTATTGGTGCATTTTGCCTCTTATTTAGAGGAAAAAACTGCACGAATAAAGAGGAAGATTATATCATTCTTGAAACGCTTAGGATCGTTATTAGTCTGCCTTGTAGAGGTGAATAACTTGAAGGACCAACTCACAACAGTGATTGTAGTTTGCCCCCGTAAAGGGCTAGTGCTGTCAGTTCTACTCAAGCGGTTTCTTGTACGCATTACTTAAGATTCTTTGCAGCGTCCCTCCGACCCGTAGCTGCAACCGGTTAATTCCTTTTATTGTACCTCCATTCGTATTCTCTTTTTTTCGCCCTCTCTTAACAACTGTTTCATAGTGCAACTGCGAGGTGTACTTCCTGTTACATCTTTAAAACCTTTTTTTACTTCAATTTACCTTTCAGCTTGGAATGACCTCGTAGTTCCCAAGGCTTGGCCTTAAGCCTAAATTTTATATTCCATTCCATTCCACTGCCGTTTGCGAAATCTGTCTAATGAAATTTCATTAAATAAAAGGTTAACATAAAAACTACGGTATAACCTTTCTTCTATTTTTATTTTCTGAAATGCTGGAAAATAATGGATATCATTGTTGATAACTACGTAATGTGCGTATATATTTTTGTCCATACCAAATCGTAATATTGTTTGTAGAACAATGTTGACATTTGTCTTTTTTTTTGTTTTATTAAATCTCATGTGACTTCGGAGAAGAAAATGTCTGCAGCACCCCAAAACTAAGCCCAGAGATTTTGCCCTAATTACTTCATTTCGGTGTTCAAACTAACTAAAGTCAGGTGCACAGCATGTCGTTACGTTCAGGGTTTTACGGCAAATCATCAGATGGGGTGAAATGCAAAGTAGCGTGAATGTAGGGAATCTCTTTCTAAATGAGGTTTCACTTAAGTATGCTGGAGAGTGGTTATGGGGAAGCGAAAGCTCGTGTAGGGTACAGTTAAACTGCTCATATATGGCTAGGGTTTATTTGCCTCTCTCTCTCTCTCTCTCTCTCTCTCTCTCTCTCTCTCTCTCTCTCTCTCTCTCTCTCTCTCTCGTAGTAGTAGTAGTAGTAGTAGTAGTAGTAGAGAATTTGGCCAAATAATGGAACTAGGTAGTTGCATTTATAACTAGTTATATAAATTCATTTGTATAATTTAGGAGCATACATAGAGTTACGACTTGATAGTTATATATCATATTCATTGGCTTAAACGGGCACTCAAATCAAATCCATTTCAAGGAGACTTACCCCTCGAAACTGCGGTTGGCAAACCTCGTGATTCCAGTAGTTAGTTATTAGGCATAAAGTATGACCTGATTGTAAGGGGGTTGGTCCAGGTAAGGACTAGGATGCTCTCAAGAATTACAAGGCAGGAAAAGATTTCAACAAAATAGTCCTGGTACTAGGTCTAGTTCCTTCTCATATGTAGCATTATCCACCATCATCGTACAATGCTACTGCTTGTATTCATTATCAGTGGCTGTTGTAGTGCTGATAATGATTCCTTTGGTTTACTTTCGTGGGTTTAAATTTTTTCTGGATTTATGGCACTTGCAGTTTCTCGGCTTACTCAGTTTGATGGTCAACCGTCATAGCTTAGAAGCTATGAATTTCCGATAGAAATTACAAACAATGGTAGCTAGAAAGGCAATGGGTGATTGCATTAATAATTATCAAAAGTTTTAACTCCATGAAAAGTTGCAACTCCGTGTCTTCGAAATAAATTCGCAATTAGCGAGATAGGAGAGAAAACAAAAAAAAAAAATATTGTGAACCAACCGATTTTATTTCATAATTTTATTGAATTTTCTGAACTTTGTATCATGCTCTTCAGAGCTCACCTGTTATTCCCGTAATGTCTCCTTCTTATTTGCTCTGAATCACTATATTTCCTGGCGTGGAAAGAAAATGTTATTCTACACAGGTTTTGTGTGACCCAATTCCTTCTCTCGCCCTTCTCTCATGTGGACGCTCTATCTTGACCTTCAGGTGAATTTGGCGAATTCTTGAGTCTTTTTTCCTAACATATTCTTCTCTGATGATTCCATTGTTCTAAAATCCTCATAATCTGCCTTTATACCTCCTCTTGTTTTCTGTTTTCATAATGTATTTTGAGTTCTTGCAACCTCGGATCAGATGCCATCTCCTCAGTTACTTAGAAAACTTATAAACAAGCTTGCTCTTGTACTTTTATCTTTTCAGGAACATGTATAGTTTTAGCCCATAGTAAAGATGTTATCTTTTAGACGCTCAAACTGCTGTCTTGGTGCTTTGGTGTCTACTGTTGCCAAAACAGTGAAGTTTGTATAGCGTCCACTCAGACTCCTAGAAACTACCTATTTTTTCAGACGTGTTGCTTTTGAAAGAGAAGTTCACCGTACAGTCTGTCTGCTGTGCCTTACCGATGCATGTTGCTCGTGTTATTTTCTCAAGGATGAATTAACAAAATTCTTGCTTCTTATGGCAGTTATTTTCTCTCCAAATTAATTATTAGATTTTGTTTATGGTTACACTTAAACACTTTTTTTTTTTTTTTGCAGTGTGAAATATGCTTACATTCTATTTCCACTGGTGAACTTTTCTCTTACCTCTACCCTTCTTCCCATCAGTGGTCTCAGACTACCGCTTACTTGAATGGGAATTCCTTCACTTCGTCTATTTCATGCCCTCCAAGACACTCCCCCCACCCCCCACCCCCACCCCCCTCACCTTTTTTTTTATACTTTCTCATTCGTCCTTTCAGTTGTGTTTTACGGGAAAACATTCAGCGCTTCACTTCTGAAAGCTCTCTGGGTGTCCTTGTAATGCAAATTTGTAAATTCTCTTCTAGTATGTTTCGATAACATGTTATTTTCTTCTTCCATTATATATATGGTAAGGAGCCCTCGTTCTCATTACTCTGCAGTGCTGCTTCGATGAATGTTTCCTTGAGGTCAAGAAGAGAACACCTCCACCACTCTGGTTTACTGGTACCAACCGCTCCTTCAATGTTATCGATGGCGTCTTTTTCATTCCCTTGACGACACACAGGCTCTAGCATCCAATCTTCGATTCCATTTCCTTTAACAGTTATAATGTACTCTCGGGAAAGAGACGGTCTGTCGCTCACAATGGAGTCTGGCCCCACCTTTCCCCTCACCTGTTGGCCATCGATTTATGCGCAATTATATTATTTATACATAATATGCAAAACATAAAATTTCACTTCCTCCAAGGTTAAGAAAAATGTGTTGGAAAATGAGGGTGATTGAACAAGAAATTTATCAATACCATTTTCCATAAAGTTTATCGTTATCATCATTCACTTCAACGTCGTTCGGCGCAAATATCTTTTGCACAATTCAACCACTCATGTCCATCTTGTCTTTTGCTTCCACAAATCTCCTCTCATCTGCGGCTAGGTCTTGATCACGCAATTCTTCTCGTGCCCAGAGTAGCCTGGCTGACGCTATAATGTAATATTCTCCCAGGGATGGTGCGAAGACTATGTCCAAGCTATCCCTTTCGACTTTATCATTGTATCATCTACGAATGGACCGTCCATAGTTGCCTATATGGTATCCTTTCTCATTCTTTCCTACCATCTGACTCCAAGTATCCTTCTTAAACTTTAATTTCGCATTAAGAACATTGTATAACTTCAAATAAGAACATCGTATAGTTTTTTTTTTCATACTGTAATCATTGTCCATGTAGGAATACACATTATACTAATGTATAATAACACTTCCTATGAAATGTCAGCTTATTTGATTACCAAATCCTGCTCAGGTTACTCATTGTTCAATTTGCACTTTTTAGTCTTTCACAACATTCCAGCTCAAGAAAACATGAATAAATTTCATTGCTCTTGAATGTTTGAAATTCGACCTCATCAACCCTTTCTCTATTTAGTGCTACTTTATCCCTTCGTGCAAATTGTCCTTATTATTTCTGTTTTTCTTGAGTGTATTTTGAGAATCTTCTCTCTATTCCATCTGTACTTTCTATTAAGTAAGTTTTGTAATCTTTTGGTGATTTACAGAATAAACCTTTTCTATTATAAAAACCTTGAGGACAAATAGAAAAGTAACATTAAATTCATTGTCCTTGTTGTACCTACCTATTACCTGCAAAGTCATTGGACAAGATTCCATCAACATTGAACTTTGCATTTGCTTTGTTCGTGTATAGCTTCATTTTCCATTTATTTAATGGTATTGCCTTAGTAACGTTAATATATTCAATGGTATTGGTTTGTGAATACAGTCAAATACTTTCTCATGAGCACATAAGAAATGGGAAGGGGAAATTATACAATTTCATTCAGTGTCTTACCACAACTGCTTGATCTGTGCAACTCATATTATTTCCGAAGATTTCTATCACTTGCTGTCTCCATGTTACTTAAGATGACCACATTTGATATTTTAATCATGACTGATGTAACTGCATTGTTTCCTCAGTTGCCCAATTCTGTCGGCAAATCACCTTTCTCTGTTCTCCTTGCTATTACTAGTAATTCCCAATCATCAAGCGTTGTTTCCTCGTTCCGTATACTGCAAAACAGAACAATTACCTTCCCAGGCGTCATTTCATTTTCAGTTGAAATAATCTCTGCATTGACCCCATCATATGCTGGTGTTGTTCATGACGTAAATTGTCTTTATTATTGATCCATCCCCAAAAGCCGTGATTTCTTTCATTGTCACATTCAGGTCTTCTTTGACTTGTACGCCAATCAACTTATCCCCTCATAATTTTCATGTATGGTCTAAATAATTGCCGTCCAGCAGGGTCTTTCATCTACTTCTAATGATGTTATTAACCCATCCGTCCTTTTGACAGGTATTCTCCTCATTGTGTTTTCATCCCAGGAAATTCAATTAGCAATACTGTGACCATCTCAACACCATTGACTGGCTTTTTCCGAATAATCCGTTTGTTTTTCCAGGTAATCTCCATTTTACCTCGCGCTACGTGTTACTTCACTTGTCTAGCTTTAAGTACTTAGTACTTGCTGCCATCCGTGGTCCCCACTAGGAAACATTCTAGAAGTACCTCCTTGCTTTTGTTTATTCTTCTTTATATCCCAGATTTCATGTGATACCCAAGCTTTCCGTCATGTTACCTCATATTCCTGATGATAATATATTCTTTATTCATACTTAATATATATAATATATATATAATATATATATATATATTAATATATATATATATAATATATATAGAATATATTATAATATTTATTGCTTTGTACATGTTTTAATCATACATTATTATTTCTTGTTTTTTCTTATCTTTCACGATATTTACGGGAAAATATTTGTAACTTTTGGACAGAATACATCGTGCTACTGAGTCAAATTCGAAAATTCCTCAATGATTGTCTACAAGGGGAAAGTCTACTTCAAGCAGATGATATTTTAAGGATTTTGCCCGATCATTTTGATTTGGCAAAATCCCTCATGGCATCAGTATGAAAGTCTCAAAGTTGTGCGTCCTCTTTTGGTTTTCTTTTAATCTCAAACTTGATACGGCTTGCAGTAAGTATTTTTACGAGTGAAAATGTGTCTTTGCCCGAGTATATTTGGCATTTTGCTTTGGAAAACCTGTTTCCTCGTTAAAGGAAAAATAAAGCTCTGAACATCAGTAAAAGTGAGTGGGCCCAGAGATTACACCCCAATAACCTCGTTACGAAGTGAAAATCAGCTCGAGTTAGGTCGATTGCCTGTCGTTACACTAAAGGTTTCACGCCCTCTTTTATAAGAAGAGGTGAAATGCATTAGCGTGTGAGTAAGGAAGATTATATTTCGTGAGAGTTAAACGTTTCGCAATATGTTCGTCTTCTGTTGTCTATTTATTGAAAAGCTCTCATGTAAAGACTTTATGATTAATCCCTGGCACTGATGTGAACAACAAGATACGATCTCAAAAACTGTATATAACAACATCAGTGGCACATGTAAATCCTCTTGTTACATGGTATTAAGTGAAATTCCGGGTGTAAAATTATTACGTAAATTGATTCAAGTTTAGCTATGTAGCTTGAAGTAATATATTGTTATTGTTTAAGCTACAATTACAATATGTGTTGTGAAGGTCATGTAGGTTACGGCAACGTGCATGATAAGTGCATGCAATATGTTACATGTAACACACACATTATATATATATATATATATTATATATCTATATATATATATATATATATAAATATATTATATATATATAATATTATATGTATATATTATATATATAGATATATAATATATATATATATAATATATCTTATCTATGTATGTATATATATATCTTATATATTATATATCTATATATATATATATATATATATATATTTATATATAATGTCTATATATATAATAATTGGCATCCTAATGTCGTCCACATTATGTTGCTTGTCCTAGATGTGATCTAGAAAAATTTTTTGGAGCTTCAAGAAGACTTTTAAGGCCCACATAAAGTGCCACAGGGGGGTTGTGTTATCAACTAATAAACATTTTAAAATTCTTGCCAAAGAGTATTCTGCCCAACAGCTAGAGATCTTCTATCGCTCTTTATAAAATTGGTTGTTCTTTATTTGAACAACTGAATTACCTCCACCCCTCTATATCAGGAGTGAACATGTCTTTGTTTCGTTATTCCAGTCGGAAATGGTATTTTAAATTAGCTTTTTCCTGATGACGATGCTTTAGTTCATAATTTCAGCAAGAATCTTTTTAAACAGTTTTTATAGCTGGCCGTGCTGGACACAGCCTTCATTTTCAATGGAGTTCTGTACAAACAGGTGGAGGGAATGGCCATGGGAAGTCCTTTGGGACCTACGTTCGCCAACATTTTTATGAACTCTCTGGAAGAGCACATAATGGACCCCTGCCCCTTATCCTTCCTCCCTTTATTTTATAAACGTTATGTTGATGACACGTTTGTCCTATTTATACAAGATTTTAATGCAGATTCTTTCTTGGACTTCGTCAATGCCCAACACCCTAACATAAAATTTACGCTAGAAAAAGAACCTAACAGTAAACTCCCATTTTTGGACGTTCTTGTTTCCAAGAACTCGGTAGGATTCCACACTGGTATATATCGTAAAGGTACGTTTACGGGTTTAGGTATGAATTTTTATAGATCGTGTTATTTCAATTTTAAATTAAACGCTGTTTCTACCCTCCTCCACAGGGTTTTCACTCTGTCATCTAATTGGCTGACCTTTCATGAAGAAATAACAACTCTTTCGAACTATTTCGGAAACAACTGTTTCCCATCAAAACTATTCTTCAGACAGTTGAATAGTATGTTGAATAAGAAGATGACGCCACTTCCTCTATATCACACTGTCCCTCAAATGAATTTGTGCGCGGCGTTCCCCTACAGACAAGATGACACTTTCAGGAGGAAATTTCTAACCATCATCCAAAAGGAAGAATCCCAGAACAGTGGGCTCTCTCTTCAAGTTCAAAGACAAGCTCAGTGCCTTTGTTTACATCCAACGTTATATATAAGTACAAGTACCCCCAGATGTAGTCAGGGGATCTATGTCGGATGTACAAAGAGGCTGTTGCGAGTGCGCATTGTGCTCACAGAGGGGTCAGCTTCAGAACTGTGAGCAGATTGTCTAACCCTGAACAATCTAATATTAAAAACCATACAAAAATATGTAAAACTTTTATAGACAATAAAGATTTTTCGATAGTAGGACAGGTACAGTCGCGGAAAAGATTACGTTTACCCCCTGCGTTCACTAGACACGCTAAATGGCAACGTCGCTCTTGTTTTCGTAGTAAAAAGTGTTGAAAATATGAATGAATTCGCTGTTCACAAAGGCAAGCCTTATTGGTGGAGACGTTTCCTTACCAGTTAACATATTTTCACTTAATTATTTGAAAAGAAATAAAATGACTTGATAAAGAAAAAAATAAGTTTAAAAAGAAACTACAATGAGATTCATGGTTTTATACATGATTTTTCAAGATTATATAAGACGGTTCATCAGAGGGAAATTACAAAAAGTAATATCATCATACAATTGCGCTTGGCTCTAGAGACTGACGTAGGAAATGGAAGAGCAGGGACGGGAAGCCGGGTGTTAGGGAAGAGGGAGGAGTTGTTTGTAAGGTAGAGAGGCAACTATCCAAGCATGTATAACTTCGGTAACGATTTGTCTCTTAACTCCTAAACCTTTTAAAGCTAGTTCTGATTTCCCATTGAAACGATAAATAATGTAGCTAAAACGACCGAAGATATTGATACAATTTATATAAAATCATATTGACATAACTTATCCCTATACACGAATGAGAGAGATATTTACCTAGAACGTCAAACGAATGACTGGACGTAAGGGTGCCTCTGATTGGCTGATTACAGTTATGAGCATTAATTCGTTTATCAACATATGCAGTGATACTCATCATCAGTTTTGTGTAATCCAAACATTTTCGTTTGAATATTATCTCTTCTACGCTGAAAGTTCTTTCAAATTTGTGCAATTCAATCCAACAGCGGAGGAAAAGTAGTTCCCTCTTGAATAGCCAGCATTTCTGTATATCGTTATCAGAACAGAATAAAAAAAATTTTGTTTGCAAGAATGTGGATGAATAAAATAATATAAAATATTGAATTCCCAACAAATAGATGCACAGAAGTTTGGAGATGATAATACATGCACAGAGAAATTTGTATTGATAAAAATTTCATGATATGTATTGGCGATCCTGATAGGAATTCTATTTTTAGACATACTTTGTAGCAGTTGCCGGATAACATTTACCTTTTTAGCTCATTCGTTGTGGCTAAGAATTTAGGATGTCTACCCAAAAATGATCAGCTAAGAACGAAGTTTCCTTTTCACCGACCACTGCTGAGATCACCCTAACAACTTTTAATTTAGTTATTTTTCACTATTAATATAATCTTAGTATGCCACAGTTTTGATCATAATTTATCAGCCACTGACCATTGCTAAACGCCCCTTTATTTTCAAATTATACTTATTTAACATTCTTTATAACATGGTCACTCATAGACTATATGTTTTTCGTTTACCATATACAAAAATTTTACAGAATATATAAATATATATATATCTATATATATATATATTATATAATATATATATATATATATAAGGATATTATTTTTAATTAAATAAGCTTGGCTGTTCACTTATTAATATTATAAAAGAATGCTGGCCACATTTAAGAAAATAGACTAGCAAAATAAATTTGATTTATTTTGCTAACAATCTCTCGTCTTCTGAAATGGGTTGGGGACTATGTATACTTTTTTAAAGAAACATATCTATAAAATGTTTATTCAAATGTAGTTACTGTATTTGTTTTCGGAGAGAAAATTCAGCAGCAAACTCAAAAGGTTTTACAAATGCAGAAAATATCGTCAACGATGCCTTCCATGCTTTTTATTGTTCAAAGTTTCTACCATGCATAACGAGATTAAAGTCTTTTTTTTTCTTTTACTGAGGATTGATCTTTGCATGAGGTTGTTCAATCTTGAGTTTCGTAAGGTCAAGAAACAATGAAATATCCTTGTAGAGAGCCGTCTCACATTTCATTTTAAAATTTCCAGTAATTTCACTTATATACTGGAAAATTCAGAACAATGGTTATTATATTTCAAAACATTATTGTGTGAGCCATGCTACTACTACTAATAATAACAATAACGCAACTGGTATTATGTAGACTTGAAGTTATAAATCATTTTGTTCTTTGATAATCTACAGGATAGACCAAAATATAACTTGCTACTGTATTTATGTTCATCACCAAAGTAGAAACCTAATAGCTAATTAACATTTAAAGTTCATAAAAAACAATATCTAGTCCAGCCTTCATCGTTTGCGATCACCTCCTGCAACCTATTTGGCACAGATGCAATGTGGTTGTAAATCATTTGATGATTTCCTCGGCATAAGAACTGAACTCCCACTCTCGTGATGTGCGCTCAAGCAGTTGGTGGGATCGCTCCTGTCCTTGCTCCCAACTGCTAACTATATTTCCCCATACATTTAGGCTTCATGCCGCACCCTTTGCTAGCCCATTCCAGGAGTTCAATATCTGGTTGTTCTGAAAACCATTGCCTAACAATGAGGGCATTAAGAATAGAACAGTTATCCTGTCCAAAAAGAAAGTGAAGCAAGTATCGCCAAAAAGATTTTTGTATCATTTGTATCATTAATTTATGTAATTTAATTGAAAATCTTATATTAGATGCTATGAAACTCTTTATAGTAAGTTGCCATTATCTAATTATGATGAGCAAGACAATGAATATCGCATAAGTTATTCGTGTAAATACACCCAACCCTATACATAGCATGATAATATATAGTCACTGTGAGCAATTTCATAATATGAACTGTTGCTCGTATCTTGTGTTGCTTGGGCGCCAGCAGTGTAGTCGTCCGTGAGTTGCCGAAGTGAATGTCTTCACATCACTGAATTTACTCGAGCCCAGTAATCAAGGGTTTTATCAGCATACCGACGTGCAAAAGCCAATCTTGCCCTTTTATGGTGTTCAAGTTTCCCCTTTTTAAAACGGGATCCGATAAAACAGATCTCCATCATGAAGAGGATTCCTCACAATGATGTGCATAGACCTCTAAATGCAGCTCGTCCCTAATGGCTACTGCATTCTTAAAAGGAGACTTGATTACAGTCAATAATTTGCCTATCATCTTCAGATGTCTTCCTAGGCCCACCGCTCCAGTATTTATCTTTGAGGTTTCCTGATTCCTGCCACCGCCTCCACCAGCGTCTGACTATTGTCTTTGTGATACCAAGTTCCCTTGTATTGAAACTGCACCGTTTGACAGCTTCTTCTTTTTAGCGCAACTATTGCCCCTCGTTGGCAAAGCCTTTCCTCTTGCGAGCTCATTCTCAATAAGGTTTTGGTTGATGTTTCTTGAGGTTTACAAAACATTTTAAGGTAAACCTTTTCTCTCGACCAAAAGTTAAGAAAGGCCGTAGTTTTGGGCCCACTTTCATGGATAAATAGCTTGTTGGAAAAGAAACCATCCACCACCCTTATTCATAAACCCAGTCTCAAAAACTATTACCTTTCAACATAATTGCAAGTGAACCTATACTGATCATAAAACCACTTATAAGTTATACTTAGTGATAGCATATAGTTTACAAACATTCTCTCTCTCGTCTTGAAAAAATGGGTTGTGGACAACGATTGTGATTTTGTAGCAATTGCATCGACATTTACATTCAGTCAGTGTAGCGTCAGTATCTATTTTTGAAATGGAAATTCCGCAGTAGGTTCTAAAGATCTTGGAGTTAGAGAAAAGGCGTTAACGAAGCTATGCATGGTTTGATTAGATAGTTCACCGTTCCTACCCTCCCTCCTAACAACTTCTACCTCCTTCCATTCTGCCCCCCTCCGCCCCCATCACCTTTGTCAGTCTTAGAAGCACGATGATTTTACTCTACGTAATTCCCTCCTGTAAAATTTCACTTAATCCTGAAAAAAACACTTATTAACGAATTTTTCACGTTCCTGATTGTTCAAACTTATATTTTTTCATCAACGTGTTTTAGTATTTATGAAATACGTAATAAATATATGGTAACTGGTAAGGAGACGTCTGCACCAATGAGGAGCGTCTACTACATAAACAAAAGCGGCGTTGCCATTTACAATGCCTCGTGAACTCCAGGGGTAAAAGGATTTTTTTCCTCGACTGTACAAAAAGAAAACAACTTAACAATACTGGAATCCATTATTATCAAATTGACCGCACCACCGTTAAACTCCCAAACGTCATCCACACAATTATTTATTGCCTGATGGTCTTATTGAGCTGCTTTTCTCTGTATGTTTGTTATTGTTTTTTTTTTTCTCTCTCTCTCTCTCTCGTTGTAACTCTACACGAGTACAGTAGTATATTTATAACTTCCTTCAGGGTAGGTTGTCGCCAGCCATTTGCTTGTTCTTTAAGTAAATGTTTTAGCAATTATATTCTGAATGTTTTAATTTAATTATAATATGTCATTCGGATTTTATCAGTTTATTGATTGCCATGTTCGCTTGTTTGCAGCCTAGAAAATGCTACTATGTGGAGTTGTGAAACGTCGGCATGTATTTTAATAAAATGCATATGGATAGTGCCTTTCCATGACCTGCCTTGGATTGTTCTTCGAGCTGTTTTCTCTTGCTCGATATATATATATTTATATTTTCTTTCGTCTTTTCATTAATAATAATTTTTTGGGGAAAATTTGTGTAAAAATTCATGATATTAAATTGTATATGCTCCCGTGTTTTTTCAAAATGTACTGTTTTCTGGAAGAATCACTTATTTACTGCGTGTATCCTTCAAGGTGTGGCTAGCCTCAGGTGGCTCCTCCTTTTTGTAGAGTGAAAATCGCCCTTATGGCTAATATTGTAGTGTCAGTTTGTATATGAAGCCTTCTTTTGACTATGTTGTTCTCTGTAAAATCAGTTTGCCTCAGTAAAGGGTCCGAACAGGACCGAAAGTACTTGGCTATCTCGCTTTTTCATTCTTTTCCTTCGTGGCAAAAAACCTTTATTTATATATGTGTGTGTATGTGTGTGCGCGCGCGCGCACACACATGCATGCGTATGCGAGTGAGAGAGGGATTTTCTCCATGCATTATGCATTTCGGCACTGACTTTTCCTTAATGTTCTCGACATTCAGTTTTCAGTTCCATTACCGGGAGTAATTGTATTTGACTTGGAAATCAAAGTCTTCCAGTGAAAAATCTGCATGTCCTTCCTGCATCCAGGAGTAATAAAAGTGCGTCAGGCACTCAGTATTGCTTTTAACGTTGCCGTTTCTAACTTGCTTCATGTAATTAACCATGGAGTTGCCATTAACATCAGCCTTTGGGACATTGATCTTCCTTGCTTATAGATTTGTGGGTGTGTTTTTTATTTTTTTAATCTTAGCCGTACAAGTTTATATATAACATGTGTTAATAAATAAATAAATATATATATATATATATATATATATATATAGTATATATATATATATATATATATATATATATATATATATATCATAGTTAACTTTATTTTTTTTGGCAGTTGATCTTGCATTATCTCTGATTAACTATGCATTGCTTCTCAGTTAACATGAAAAGATTATGTTGTTTCTGACTTGGAATCCATTATCTTCTCATCGCGTTTTGGAAATATGAGAAATTCTGCGTATGCAAGCAGTATTTGCATTATCTTTTGGAGTTTTATGGGGATTTCTGAAGTAAGTTAGTTTGTACGACGGCATATGGAAGGTAAAAGTGTTTCATTGGGTATTTTTGTGAAATTTAGACGGATCTGTGTTTTGTCATACATTCGTTGGGGAGCTACGACTTGACTGATGAGAGCGTTGAAATGGAGGAATATATTAACGCAGATGGAAGTCATATCTTGCCGCTGTGGTGTTTTTATATCATCGCTAGGAAGGGAAGTAATGCATGAAATGGAGAATTAGCTTTTGACACTGAGGGAGAATCTGAGGGCGAGTAATGGAGATGAATGAATGGCCCTAAGGAAACATCTTCATCCTATTATATGATTTCGTAGTAGGATGATCTCTCTTACCAGGATCTGTGTTTCGGAATTGTAAGTCAGTACAAACATTCGGTATTATTGTGGATATAAAGGTGATTGGCGTAAAGGAAACGCGTCGCTGAAACATTTATGTTCCTATAGTTTCAACTTGCTTCTGTTCATTATGGAGTGTGCAGTCGATTGGTTGTCTTCTGAGGTAAAAAAGTAATACAAGATAATGAATCAAGGATGACGTGTTGGGATATTCAACACGATATCAGTACTTAAACACAATGAAGAAATTATTTTCATTGGCGTCTTCAGCTAAAATACATCGGCTAATCACGTTCTTGTGATATTTGCTGACATTTACAGCCAGATCAGTTAATAAAAATAGACTATTTAGGCTACTCACTGCGCTACTGAATGCCAGAATTCTGACTGGTTATTTGAAGATTGTGTAATGCTCCAAGATGTTTGTTTAGCTTGTAAATTTTTGAAGACAGGATCCAAGTAACTTTCCTTTTTTTTTTTTTTTGTAAGTTTAATCAAGTATGAATTTTGAAGAAATTTATCTTCAAGCAAACAATACGAACTTTAGGGGAATTGTAAAAATGGTATAACTGAAATGTTAGAAAAATAAGCTTTTTAATTTTCACAGGTATGTATAGAAAAGCGAAGAGGAGTGGGGAGTGAGAACAGCCAGCTCTGGGGAGTTGTGCGTTGGTATTTCAATCTTAGGTTTCCTCTGAAATTTTAGCTCGTGTTGGAAACGGAAGTTGATTTAAAATTAAGTTAGTGATGGCAATTGCTTTCACACCGATTTGCTGATGGTAGTTGCTATAATCCATTTACTGATAAAAGTGGGTTTAAAATCAAGATACTACTTATGGATATTGCTGTAAAATGAGTTACTCTAATCTGTTGGTTGAATTGGTTTCAAGATCAGTTTATGAATGGATATTGCTTTATAATCAAGTCGCTGACAGAATTGCTTAAAAATCAAGTTATTGATGGTTTTGCTTTGAAGTCAAAAGTTGCTGATGGAAATTTCGTTAAAATGAAGTTGCTGATGTTTCAAAAGAGCCTGAAAAACTGTTGATGGAAATTGCTCTAAAACCGAGTTACTTATGGAAATTGCTCTGAAGTCTGTTTATTGATTGAAATTCCTATAAAATCCAGTATATTTTTTGCCATCCATCTTGGTAAATCCAGCGCTTTCTAGGACGTATTTGCCTCTTTCATCGTGAAGCGTGGGACTTCCATATTTTTTCCCTAATATATTATTTTAACTAAGTTTCTATCCAGCTCTCCTCCCAAAGTTCCGATGCACCCTTTCACCTTAACTAATATGTTTGCTATTTTCTGTAATGTCTTCACATTCTTACCCTTTCAGTTGTTTAATGTCATGCATACAAGGGAAATAGTTTATCTCCAAAGCTTCAAACTTTTTTTTAATTTACGTTCACTATCCACGGCGCCTTTATAAAGAAGAAGTGGTTCATCAGTCCCTTCACACATTCCAGCCATGGCTTCCATCGACAATCAGAATCACTTCCCAGTTTTTCCCCTGACATCATCCTACCATATTTGCCTCCCATAATCCGCGATTCACAACTTCTCGACTGCCATCATTCATGACATATGTTCTCAAATGAATGTACAAATGAAATGTTGCCATTCATCCACTACATAAGTTGAAACTCTCCAAATTCCAAATTCCCACTTTCTTGCTCGTATTTAGTGTCAGTCTTCCCTCCTGCGAACACTATCTAAGTCTTTTTAACTAATTTCTGCAAACGCTAGTGTCTGTCCACTTCACGCACGACCCCCCACCCCTCCCCTTTTTTATTTTTTATTTTTATTTTTTTTATCTGCCAACTTTGCGCTCATAGTTGTCTGTTCCTGTGTCCGTGGATTGCTCCATCCACGAAGATTAAACTCGCATGCACTTATAAAACACATTTGTCTCAGACCCTCTTTTACACTAAAGCTGGTACATTCCTGTAGATAACTTATTGTACCAAAAACTTTGGTTTTATTAAAAGAAAAAGAAAACTTTAAATGGGTCTTACATCTTGTCATCTCTACCATATTCTTTACCATTAACCCTCACTGTCCACACCTTCCACATTGCTCATCTTGGTTTTGTGTTGTTGTTGTTTGTTGTTTTTTCCCCACAACCTCTTCCTTCTTTAAATCCAAATTTTCTTCCTTTATCACTCCTCCATTTAGTAGCCTTACTTTCTCGGTCAGAATGTTACCATACGCCTTTTCTACTGAACTAAGTAAGGTTGTGCCCTTTTATCCTTTCAGTCATCTTCATCACCTTTTACTTTAGACAAAGAAACAATTGGTCTTATAACGAAAGAAGTCTCTTACTAGTAATCCGGTCAGTGACTATAGTGTCTTTCCTTTTTCCTACTTATTAATGACTTGATATCCTCAGCACATATTTCCACAAACATTTTTATACTTATGTAATCAGACCCCCCCCCCCCCACCCCCACCCCCACCCCACACACACACACACTCACACACACACACACACACCTGCGTCGTTGATCTCATCCTTTCTTAATTTCTCCTAGTTCAACAAATATGCGAAGCCTGCGTTCCATTGCCAGAGCTAAATTTACTTCAGACAGAATTTGCCTATTGTATTTTGAGACATTCACTCATAAATATTTCTCCCTGTATTTACTTCCCTGAAGAATAAGTGATTCACCCTAAAGTTCTTGCTGAAATTCACCCATTTATTTTTATAATCCACCATTTTTTTTTTTCGTGACTGTCTTCTCCTTCTTTATGGTTATACGAGTATCTTTCATATAATCTCATTTTTTCTCTCAAACACTGACACGTCTGACCCTTTGACCCAGTCCAAGATTTGACATATTCTCGTGCCCGGTTTCCACTTGTGTCGTAGTTTCAGAACATTTTATATCTATCTCCATCCACCATTTTTTTTTTTTATCAAACTCTCTTGTCTTGGTTAGATTTACAGCCGCAATTACACCCGTTCATCTTCAACTATATAGTCTACTGTAACCCTTATTTCTGCCTAATCATTTTGAGAGATGCATCCAAGCAACTTGTCCCTTATTCGACTCTCAATCGACACAGACCCTAAAGAGCTTTTCCTAACAATTTCCACACAAACATGTAATTTAATACATACAAAGGCCTATAGGTAATCAAAATGTTTGGATATATCTTATTGTACTGTCATGCATAGAATGAAGAACCTGAAAATCATAAATCTAAACAAATAAAGCCTGGTGTTGGAAAATGGAGTTCGTCATACCAAAGAGAGATAGGTACATACGCGACTAATTTTGACACGTATCTTAATTGGCCTTTCTCTTCTAACACGCGGAGGACACCTAAGGAGTAATCCACATAACCTGCTCCTGAGTGCTCAGAATACGAGGTAGTGATCACAATCAGACATTTATTGTGTGAATCTCCAAAGTATAATCAGCAGCGCTTATTTAGTTTTGGAAATAAATCGATCATTGAAATTTTGTCAGAAACTTGAACATCTGAAATTCATCCCATTATAAAGTTTTTGAGAAGGTTTCATTTCATTGACAAAATATAAAAAAAAATAATAAATATAAGTGCAAACAAATCTATCGGGCCAGCCCTGTGAGAGCTGATACTCAGTGGTCTAATAAAACTATTTTAATAATAATAATGATAATAATTTCGGATGGACATGTCAATTTTTAAACAATTGAGATTGGAGTCCAAGGGTAGTGTAGGCGCAAGAGCGAATTAGGTAATCTGAAAATATTTGCTATCTGCACGAAGCGCCTCAGCGGCGTAGTTGGTATGGTATTAGCGTTCCACCTCGGTGGTCGCGGGTTCGATTCTCGGCCATTCCGCTGAGGAGTGAGAGATGTGTATTTCTGGTGATAGAAGTTCACTCTCGACGTGGTTCGGAAGTCACGTAAAGCCGTTGGTCCCGTTGCTGAATAACCACTGTAAAAGCACCATAAAAAAAAGAAAAAAGAAAAAAAAAACCATCTGCACGAGGTTTCTTTCAACAGAAGGAAAATAGTGTCAAAATACATCCTCGTTGCTCTTCAGGCTGTTGCAGGAAGACAGCTCCATCTTATTTTACTGTTTATAATAAGACCTTGACTGAAATAAGACATTGCATAATTTTTACCTTTTAACGGACCAACTGATACTGCATAATTTTACCTTTTAACGAATTTACTTTTACAACTTTCTGAAAAATTATATTTTGGCATTATACGTTGCGAAGACAGAAATAATAATGATTTATTTTTCTTATTCCATTTCCCAGATGGAGGCATTATACGTGGAGGTTTTGTACACAGTTTTCCATAAAGTTGGGGCGCAGTTACACACAGACAAGAAAGACATCACCGAGGACCTCCCAAGATACGCCCAAAATGCTTTCCACATCGACATGCAGGATCACCTGAGGCTGCAGGCCGTCGCTCAGGAAGAAAAGGTGAGAGAGAAAAGGAGTTCGCTTCCGTTGCTTGTAATGTGATGCGAGGATGGCCTTTTGGTTTCGTGTTGTTGAGGTTTTGGGGACTTCCCTAGGAAAATAGAATTACCAATAGTGGAAATGTGGCTTTTTACTTTGACGGTGTCTTGCTCGTTTTTCGTGAATTTCCTCTTGCCGCTTAATGTCAAATCCGTTTTGATTGTTATCTCCCCCCGTGACTTGTCTTTCATGTATATCGTTCATCGTATGACTTAAGAGTATCACAGATAGTTATATATAATACAAACTCAAGCTATATATAATATTATTCAGAGAACAAGAAACTGTATTATTCAAACATTCTTCAGTGCGATGTGTGAATGATATCCATAGAGCCTTTCCCAATCATTTTTTGCAATTGTATCAAGAAGTTTCGGAGGTCCTGTATCCAGCCTGTCGTATGAGGAAGTGTGTTCTTCTATACCAAAGGCATCTTTATTGAAAACGTTTATGTGACCCTATAACCAAAGACAGGTTTGTTTCATGTCTCTATGGCTGTTCAATAATAGTTTGGAGTGGTTGACATTTGTAAATGATACTGAACTAGTTTGAGTTAGGATAGTTAAGAGAAGTTGAAGAAAATGATAAAGCTTTGTAAGAAGAGGAAAGTCAAGAGGGGCGAGGTTATGAGGGTAAATGATTGTTAATATGAAGCGTGGAAACTGCTGACTTGTGCACGTATTTGAGAATGAATTTTATGAATATTAGTAGGATGAAAGAAGGGGTGAGTGAGAGCACATGCATGAGAATAGCAACCCATGTGCAAAACATTTGGAAAAGACTTGCCGTGCTTCTGGAAACGTATGAAGGGATTCATGGAAATGAAAGTACAAATGAAAGAAAGGAGGTTGAATCTCTTGAGATGAACTGTTTTTGGATTATATTTGGTGTAAGATAAAAGAAAAGGGTGAGAACTGTGGAGACCTGTAGGAGTGGTAAAAATGTTTGCATAGCTGCAAGGATCGATCTATCTGTTCCGAGATGGTTTGGTCCAGCGAAAAGAATTGAAGATGACGGGTTGATGAAAAGTATTTGTTTAATCTTATACGTCACGAGAGTGAGGAGAGTATGAACTGATGGTGTGAAAAGTGTATTACAAAGTAAGGGCTGTATTATCCATGAAGCCTGTATGTCAAGATGAGAGGGGAAGTGTACAGTGTAAGTGGAGGAGTTTTACGTGCTACTGATAGGTATGTTGTGTGTGTGTATGCGAAGTGAATAATGCCGCGTAAGTTTCCTGCACCAGGGATTCATGCACGATTCGGGTAAAGTTTAAATTTGGCAGTGATGTTGTGATGATTTTTCTCTGGAGCCTCCCTGTCTTGGAAAATCGGATTGTTGTAGGATGTGCGTGCGCGCGCATGTGTGTGTGTGTGTGAGTGTGTATGTGCGTGTGTGTGTCTGTTTTATATGATACCGAATCGTGGATGTGCGTGGCGTTGGCATATTGTAAGGAACTCCATCGCAAAATCTTTTTTATTTTTCGTTTTTTATTTTTTTCTTTTCTTAGAAACTGCACGTATTGCAAAATAGAAATCCATTGTACACGGCCTTTCGTTTCAAAGTTACATTTTCGATTCTAACAATTTTTGCCTTTCCAGAATATAGAGGAAAAAAGAAATAGATTTAAATATGGTGGTTCTCACCACAGTATGATACTTGTAACCACTGGCAATATTTATATTGGACATTGAATACACACATTCATTACTGTGTGCAGATTTACATGTCGGGCAGTTTAATTATTTTATCCAATCTAGGTTTGAATAAAAAAAATCTAGTTATTGGCGTAATCCTGTTTGATAAAAGATGGAAGGTTTTACAGAAGCAAATGAAAGGAGGGGGGGGGCGATGATTTCGAAGCTTTAAGGGAGAGGGAAAGAATTGTTCCCCGAACCGAACAATGTGGCCATTGCTGATTTCCACACAGGTGATATCGGATGCTGTGATATGGTTGGTGGTTTCGTTAAATTTCCTTTGATGGTGCTTCATTGCATATTGCGTATTGTATAAGACTAACCAGAGACTCCATAGTGTTTGTTGTATTGGTTCCTGTCTTTTCTTTGCAAGATTTGTTCACAAAGAAGCATTATATTTCGTGGAATCCCCTAAACAACTTCATTTCCAAACATTGTTTAATAAAAACGTGTTTTGTCGCCAATAATGAAAATAGCAATGATAACAGAGATCAGCAATCATAACTTCCACTCTTGATACGATGTGCTGTTTGAATCTGTTACTAATGGAGAGATAGAAAGTGTGTAAGAGTAGAAAGGCGAAAGCGCAAAGTCTTGCGGGGTTTGTAGTGAATGGAAAGCAGGGAGAGGGAGAGATGATGGCAGAAGAATGCAAGTGGTTGGTTTTATAGGTATTTGGGAGTAAGTGCAGTGTTTGATGGTCTCATGAGAGGTATAAGTCGCATAGTTATGAAAGCAGGGAAGGAAAGTAGCAAGATGCATGTAAGAAGAGTTGAACAAAATAGAATTGTCTATGGAAGCCAAATTTGGAATGTAAGATGTTGGACAAATTCCCCTGTATGAAAGTGAAGCATCGGTGTTGAGTGCAAATGAAAGAAAAAGGTTAAAGCTTTTGAAATGAACAGTGCAGTGTCTGTAGAATAAGGAAAATTATACTGAGAGATATGAAGATGACTGAGAAGAGGTAGTCACAAGATTAGTGTTCGAGAGGGTTTGGCCATGTGCAGGAAATGGACGACGATAGGCTGATGGAAAGTGCATAAAGCGGAATTGCTGGGAATAAAAGTTGAAGGCCTTTAATGTCCTGAATAGAGAGGGTGGTGGAAGTGTTGGAAGGGAATAGTTTCAGTCCTCAGAAAGTGAGAGAGTGCAAGATAAGACCTGATTGGTGCATTGTTTGAAGGGTCTTCATCACGGTGCTTTTAAATTTTGTTGCAGATAGATGAAGCGATTAATGTTGAGATGGTTTTTTTATATAGAAGGTTCAGTCTTGATTCAACATTTGTGGTATGAATATAGTGTGGGGCTGTTGCCTTGCTTTTTTTTTTTTCTTTTTTACCTCAGGATCCAATCACTAATAGCCGAAGCGACTTAGTGTTGACTAAGTAAATAAGTATATGTATGTCATTTTCCTCTATATTTTATTCGCATGATTTCCTATGAGCATCATATTTTTTAGGGCTTTTAACAAGGATGTTTTGCGTTTATGTCACACTGAAACATTTTGCTTATAAAGCAAATTTGTTCTCCATTCCAGTGTCGACGCCACCAGATTCCGCCCATTCATCTGATTAACCCGCGGCTTCCCCTTCTCGCTCATATTAGTTAGCCGTCGGATTCTATTGTTCTTTATCGCGAAAAATTTCCCAGTTTGGTTCCGCAATCCTTTTGGCGGATATACCATTAGGTTTCACTTGGATCATTTTCTATAGATATGAAATCCCGTCAATCACTACAACAACATATGACGAACACAGTGGTGGTTCATTTGTGATAATCTGTTGAAAAATTGCCATCGTGAAACAACTGAAGTGGGAAGGAAACTTTGAATCAAATTAAAATATTGTGTGAGAACTTGAAAAAGAAATGAAGAATGACTTAATTAATACAAATCTTCCATGGTTTTAGAAGTGATCTAATTTCATATCCATCGAAAGGCAAAAGATTTTTGTGAATAACAGAAGTGAAACGATAAGAAAAATATCACGTTGATTTGAAATCGAATGAGATTCCGTATGAGAAATTTTGCCTTTGTTGATGTTTCATAAAGCATCAATCCCAACTCTTTTTATTTTTTCAGTTGCGTGTAATATCTGTTGTCAAAGCGGTAATCAGAAAGGGAGTGCGAATCATTCCTGTGATTTTCATTCCATTTGTGGTTCAGCTGCTGAATGTGAAGGATGAGTTTGTTATTGAAGCTAATCTCGGCCAAGAGGGGTATGGTACCAGGTAGCCGTCCTGCCAATCACCATGGCAACCGTGAATCCTCTATTTTGGATTTGGTTCCTTTTCTGTTTATCGGTATCAGGCGACGCTGCTGTGGTCTGTGCTCATTGGTCATTCCCTAATACATTCTTTTCCTCCTTTCATGATGAAGGAAAAGAGAGGAAGGTTGCAGGTGAAAAGGGACGGGGTCAATTATTCTCGGAGGAACCAGTAAAGCAGCTTTTGGAAAAACAAATGACCTGAATCACAGAAGCGACCCCATATAAAAATGGGAACCAGCTGGGAAGAAGACAGAAGCGGGAAGAGAATTCCAAAGTGTTTTGGGGTGAGAAAACAATAATGCCACTGGACCGAACCATCCAGTGATTGGTGAAGCACTTACAGTAATGATGAGGTAGTGTTGCCGTGTCGTTGGTTGCTTAGGGAATGATGTATTGAAGGACTTTAGGTCTAATCGGGAGCTTAAAGGCTTCGGATTGATAGTTACTGGACGTCAGAATTTGTTTGTGCTCTTCTCTCCTCTGGAAGGACGCCGCTGGCGACGGTGATTCTTCAGATTTTTAATAGACGTTCGTGTGTCTCTTTACTTAACTGTTGTCTGAGTGACGCCAAAGCAGTTAACTGTTTTGCAGTTCTTTGATTAGATCATTTCTGTCTTTACGCTATCTCTTGGCGTAGTTTACAAGTTCTGATTCTGTGGAACTTTGTTTATCCTTAATTGGCGTACACATTTACTGAGATTCAACCTCGTTTTTGGGATGAGTATTTTTATTACACACAATCAAGTTGGTGGTGATTAACTGGAAGCTAACTTAACCTTCGTGTATGAATCCCGCCATGGCAGTCAGACCTAGATAACAAAAAATGAGGCGTTTATATATATATATATATATATATATATAGATATATATATATATATATATATATATATATATTACAGCAAAAGAAATGGTTTTAACCATGAAATGATCATCAGACGATTTTATGTCTTTGTGTCAATAATTTTTATTTTCTCCTGTGCCTTAGGAAGAATATCCTTTGATGCAAAACTGTAGTTAGCATTGTCAAACACGTAACAACTTATTATGGCTTCTCCGTTATTTCACGTTCTTTAGAATGATGATACTTAGCTATTAAAGTAAAGCTCTGCTGCGGATGGCACAATGCCACATCCTGATACAATGCCACAGTTATTGCTTGCTGTTACTTGATATGTTGCGTTGTTACGCTTGAACTGAATTGCCGTTGTTCCTACTCAATGGAGAAATGCATTGAATACCACTCGGGTAAATGGAGAAATTATATGTTCTGTTCTTTCGCCGATTCAAGATTGTTTATTGTGAATGACTTCAAGATCTGTATTGGATTTTTGATTGACTATTAGTTTTTATTTTTTTTCTTTCCCCGCTTCGATTTTGTCCGGCTGTATCTATCAGGTCAGAGAGTTTTACTGTTACTTTAGAAAGAAATATTATGTAGGACTAACAGATGAAGCGGGCAGCGCAAGCAGTCAACATTCCACGTGCCATGTTATGATGAGTGCAACTGATAGGTAGGTGCCCACGCAAATCAGCGAACATTCACGAGGTCTTATTATCGCTTTATCCTTTGGGGCTCAAGGAGACTGTTTACGAAGCTGATTGCGATTTCAAGGAGGATTCTCATTACGGCTTTGATAAGCTGCTTATCCAATGAACAGTTTTTTTTAGGGGGAAAATAGGGCTAGGTAGATCTGATGTTGATATAGACGCTTGCTCTCTCTCTCTCTCTCTCTCTCCTTGTACAGCTGTGATACACATAAATGCATACATACATACATACATAAATTAATATTTTTATATATGTATATATGTACACAGATATAAATACATATAAATATGTATGTACATATAATATATATATGTATACTATAATATATATATATTACATATATATATATATATATTATATATATATATATATATATATATATATATATATATATATGGTTTACAGCAATAGTTCTATAATTTACAAGGCTGTGTTACGAATCAACATTGTAGCGAAGTTTACAGTTAGTGTTAGGGAACTTATGACTGAGCTCTAACTGTAACGTCATAATCTGCAGCACATAAGACATCAGTTTTAGAGGTGTTAGGAACGTTTGGAAATATGTGACTAAAGACATTTGAATCCCCAGTGAATAAAATAGTACATGAAACGCCTCTACGAAATTAGCGAGACCAGCTATGACAGGTACACTGACTAGGTAGCATGAACATTAAAGAGACAAATTAAATGGACAACCAAACTCGGTAGAAAATTATATGCTACCAGTATATACGGTAGAGTCATTTCACAAGTTACTCCCAGAACAAGTACTTTTATGTACTCTCAGTAATTGTTTGTTTACTTGAAGACAAAACCCGCGAAACTGACAAGGCAATAGCTTCCTTTTGCAAAACAAGGCATGATGCGATCTCTAGCTTACTCGGGACGCGTGCAAGATTTTCTCCTCTTGCATAAATTGTCAACATTATATCCCTAACTTAACTTGAAGTGGTCTTCGTAGTTAATACTCATACTTAGTACTACTTATACTAATACAAGGATCAAATAGAAAGGACACAAATTAAACACGTTCATGTACTCTCAATTATAAGTGGAAACACAAAATAATCGAACAGAAACATTAGCCTAAATTCAGTACACCAAATAAATTCAAACGTGCTAAAATGTCAAATAGATCCTTGTTTCACCAACGAAAATTAGAATAAATAGTGTATTTTATTAGAAATAATTTTTCTGTGCTCTTTAACGTGCACATTATTTATTTTTTACATTTTCATTTTAACAAATAAAACATAAATATACTATCCTAAAATTCCTGTATCTTTAACTCAACGCGAAATACCTTTTCGTATCCCCCCCCAAACAAGAACAACAACAACAAAGCAATTTGGAGTAAAGCGAAAATACCTTTTTTACCCTTAAGAAAGAATGTAGAGAGATATTAGAAAACAAATTACCTTCACATATTATAAGTACGAAATTTTGAAGCATTTGAAAATATTACATTAAATATGTCACCAAAATATATTTACATATTCTAATAATCACTGCAACCGACCCCGTAATGTAAGGATAACGGTGGGAAAAAAGAAGAATAGTCACTGCAACTTTGAACCTGGTTAGCATATCTGCAATGAGATTACCTTTTTCATTTGATATGACTAATATAAATTGGTAATTTTGGACTGAAATGTTAATGCAAAAAGTATCAGTCCTTCGTTTTATTGGTTATACTGTATGTAAAAATTAAAAGACTGATAAAAAACAATTGAATAGAATACAGAGAATTATTTAGATATACATATAATTTGACCAGAAATCAGTCTAAAGGCTGGGGTGACTTCTCAGTTGTGTTGTAACTGAACAAATCAGCGTCACTTTACTTGCTCTGTAATTAACTAGATGTGGACTAGACCTACACCTACAGCAGTGTCCACTGTAGCAGCGTAGAGGGCGTGAGGATTACTATCCTAGAAGGCATATTGAAGAGAACTAATCGAAATTTCCAAAATCTTTTTCCATGTAATTACCATTTTGCTTCCCCTTAGCAAAGATGAAAACACCTTTTGACTTGTCAGACTTGCCAGCGTTTTGAACAACAGTATTTACGTCACTGCTAGTTAAATCGTTATTAGCCTCGTTGTTTAGTGGGACTGGTGCTTGTCCGTCTGTCTGATATTGTAGCATCACAATCCGTTCTTCCATTTTTAATATCCACGTTTGTTTCGTTTCTTGTTACAATGCTGAGCTGAAAAACGATCAGGGTTGTAAGGTTCCAGTATAATATTCTAGCATCAGAATATGGAACATTCTCCTCTCTCTCTCTCTCTCTCTCTCTCTCTCTTACTGCTTTAATCCTCCGATAGGTCGCTTCCCTCGCACAAGTCATAAATAGCTTCATCAGAAACTTTTGAGTCTGCAAGCTGAATTATTTCTAAACAGCAATTTGACTTTTCCTCCATTATCGCTTGGAAGAAACTTCATAATTTTCACCTAACTTTATTCAGTCCTCTGGCAGCAAGTCACTCAGGGTCCTAATATACAATTATGAGACAAATGAAAGCAGTCAGAGCCACGAATCAGAATGATTAAGCAGTACAAAAATAAATATCCAATGAGTTTAGCAGTCACCAAAATTGTTTTCCTTCCTACTTATATTGTAACGTCACACAAATCGGGTTCTTTCAGTAAATAGTCACCACTGGTCATAGACACATTAAGTAGATGCATTAAATGAATACATTAAACAAATTAAGTAGGCAACCAAATGCAATTAGGAAAAGAACAAGACTAAGCAATATATAACCTGCTGGGATGTCACTTTTAACCTCTAGATCATATCATTCCTTTTGTTAATAACAGCTCGCAACCAGGGTTAAGAATTGCTTATTATACATTAGCATTACATATTTACAATCACAAACATACACACATACACACACACACACACATATATATATATATATATATATGAATATATATGTATGTATGTATATGTGTATATATGTTACGCAAAATGTGGATAATTGCCAAATGTGTACATTTTGCAATTAATTTTGCCTATTGTGTACAATTTGCAGCGCTTGTGCCTGCAAATTGTACACAATAGGCAAAATTAATTGCAAAATGTACACATTTGGCAAGTATTTTGCGTATATATATATATATATATATATATATATATATATAGTAATATATACATATATATATATATATATATATATATATGTGTGTGTGTTGTGTGTGTGTGTGTGTGTTTGTGAATTTTTATTTTCAGTGGCTCGCCTGTATTACTTTGTCCTAAAGTATATCGTCAGTATTTCCTTTTCTCGGATCTGAACACTTGAGAAGTCTGAAAGGGCTCACTGGTATGCATAGCAAGTACTCATGTTGGCTGCAGGTACATGGGACCCGAGGAGGAAACTCTGAAGGCAAATACCTACTTATGACGATTTGGAGTTATATCGTTGTGTAGTACATTTCCTCGATTTGTCAAGGAAGACGGCAGGAAACCCCTTATGCGATGTAGTAGTGAAAATAAACCTGAAATGTGGTGCTACCTCGTGTGGCCATGACGGTCATTTATCCCTTTACCGTTTGCCAGGCTTTGGTTTAGAATGTGGAATGGAGACGTCCTTTTAAAAGAAAGTTATTGATGGCATTAAGATCTCCAGGTCAGTATTACTATAGCTTGAAATTGGTTCGAGAAGGCAAGTCCTGCCCGTAGGCACAGTAATGTCCTGTTCCGAAACTAGGACCAAGGTACGAGATTGTCCCCGGGTTGCACCACAGAGAACCTACGTGTGGAGTTTATTTCGGAAAGCAATGTTTGTTACGCGCGGGAAAATTGATATATGTAGTATTACACATTAAAAGTAATGGTACAGAGAAAGGTGTTATCGTTGAAGTTCCGCTGAGGAAGGAACGAAGTGAATGAAAAAATATTACAAAAGGCAATTCAGAACTCGATATTAAATGAGAAAAGGGGTCAATCGTTTAGCCTTATAGTTAGAATTATGATGAAAATGCAGTCTTGAGGAGCACGCACGCGTGTACGTTCTAATTCAGTGTCTCTCCTTAATCCCGTGTTGACATGAAGTATTATTTCAGATTATTTGCTATTTTAACTCATTTCCTTACCTACTCCTTTCCCTACCCTCTCCATCCCCCTATCCCATTTCCCTCTTTCCTCCTCCAATTCACCCATCTTAAATTTATTGATGACAGCGTTATCCACAAGAAGATGTTTTTTGTCGATGATTATTTTGCTTGTTGCTACCCTCCCCCTTCTCCTCACCCCATCCCCTCATAAGTGACTTAAATCCACCCATGGAATTTACTCGTCCAAAAATTTGAGAATAAAATGTAATGAAAGAAATTTTAATTTCACATCTTACTTAGATCTTTAAGTTTAAGTCTGCGTAATGCCTGAAAACTTCATTTGGTTTTCTGAGGACTTTCATCTTTTGTCAGTGCTGTAGAAAACATCCACAATATAGCCTTCTGTTCCCGCAGAGATTCCTCGAATCCTCAAGAAAATGAATCCTCGTCAGGAACTTTTGAAAGGTTGTGTATTTCATGGTGGAATAGCTGGGATTCGTGGAAGGAAAGGGGAACAGAAAGTGCTGTTTTTGTATCCTTATTCTTATTCAGAAGATTATTATTCAAAAGATGAACCCCATTCGGATGGAAGAAGCCCACAGGGGCCTTGGGCTTGAAATTCAAAACTCGAAAGAATATGGTCTTTATTCGAAATAAGTAACAGAAGGTAAAAGGAAATACAGAAAGAGGGGATCAGTTATTAGAAAAAACAGATGGATTAAGAAACAAATAAGTAAATAAAGATTGAAGTAAATTGTTCAGATATAAGGAGAATTGTATTAGGGTAGGAATGCATTGATTGAACTTCTGAAGTTCCAGTTCCAAAACATTCTCAGAGAGGCTGAAGTTCCACAGTCCAACGGTGTGAAGAATCAGTTGATGTTTTTGGTTTATTAATTGTTTGTTGGTCAGCAGGATTATGCAAAAAAAATGTGTGGATTTTTACGAAGATTTTTCCTAAATTTGGACTTCGTGACTGGCAGGCAACAAGTGATAAGATTGTGGGAGAGATAAAAAAGTTAAGTATATCTTAGTTTTACCAGACCACTGAGCTGCTGAACAGCTCTCCTAGGGCTGGCCCGAAGGATTAGATATTTTTACGTAGCTAGGAACCAAATGGTTACCTAGCAACTGGACTTACATCTTATTGTGGGATCCGAACCACTTCATATCGAGGAATGAATTTCTATCAACAGAAATAAATTCCTCTGGTTCCACGTTGGCCAAGCCGAGAATCAAACTTCTGACCACCGGATTGGTAGTCGAGCTCGAAATCCAATCGGCCAGCGAGGGACTATGTGGGAGAGATAGAAATGTAACTTTTGAAAAGAAGGAACCTTTTAGGAGATAGATTGCTCAGTCTTGGCTGAGATTTGCAGACCCCGAGCTCTTTGTCTTTCTTTCGATCTTATTGATTTTGCTAAAACTGTGCAGATACTTAAGCTACCTTAGGAGTTGTTTTATTTTCTCCAGTTTTTTTTTTTTTTTTTCACCTTGGCGTGATTTTCAAGTTCATAAGTCATTTTTCCTCTAGCTCTCAGAAACTATCTTTGGTGCTCAGAATTTGAGTTTCTATATTGTTTTTAATATTCGTTTTTCAATGTCATAAGTGGTATAAGTTTTATTTTTCTGTGATTTTTAAGAAACTTGGACCGTGATTATTTTCCCAAAAAATATTTTGACCAAAATTTATTCTCTTAACATTTTTTTTTTCGTGAAATTTTTGATAAGGCGATTATTTACCCCAAATATTTATTTTTACTCTCTTGCTTTTTCAGTGTCAAGTGTTAACAAGGTCCAGTTTTATTTTTCCTTAGATTTTAATGGCTTACCAAGTAAGTACCCTGTAGGGTTGGAAGTTATTGTTCAGAAGTAATTTTGAACTTGATCTGTTTTAAGGTCAGAAGTCAACTTAAGGCCAAAATTTGATTTTTGGTTGATTTCTGGTTAAATTCAGTAGAAAGTCATTTTGGGAGTTGTGATTATAGAGCCCAGTATGTTTATTTTGATCCATGTTTCAAGGTCAGAGGTATTTTCCCCTAGATCTAAACATATGGAATGCAGAGCTCTCTGTTCTTGAGAATCTGTGCGGGATGTATAATAATCAAGTACTTTTGGAGAAGTTTGTATTTTAGTTAAACTCATTGCTGTGAACTTTTAGTACATTACGCCTACAAACCCGTTATTCAAAGTGACATGTAGTATTATTTCGCGAAAATGATACTCTTATCTAAATTAAAACCGTTTTAGTAAGCCAAATGCTACATCAATTACAGCTTAGTACAGTTGCATTTTGTAATGTCGATGCCAAATATCGAATCTGTTTGTCGGTGGTTGGCTGTTCGTGATAAATCAGTTGTCGCGATGCTAGATCATCATAGTATCAGTCAGTCAATCATAGTATCAATCAATCAATCGTGATTAATCTTTTCTTCGTGCCAGTATGGGCCCTTCTAGCCCCTGTGGTGTCTGCTAAGGTGTTGAAGGGCTAAGATAAGAGGCTCGATGTCAGTCTCTGGACCCTTGCAACCAACAAAAATAATTATCTCATCAGAGCAGGTTTTTCGAATTTAAATTTAGATGCTGTTTACCATCTTTGCGTGACGTAAATTTCTATGCATTGGTTGAATTAAAGGAATTATTATTCCCTTGATGTACTCATTCATTAGAAATGTACCTTGAGGAAGACGGGAATCTAGGCCATGTAACTTAGTAACTACGCTAAAGTGGATATTTTGTGTAGTATATTACGACAAAAATTCATCAATGTAAAAGTAAGCAAACTATTCAACAACCAAAATGCGGACAAGAAATGCAATCACTAGTGATACTAAAATGTATGTCAACCATTATTTATGACATTACGTTGCCACACTTCCCTTCATATAAATATGAATATTCGTACCGAGAAGTTTTCTTATCAATAATAGGTTGAAGAAAACAATCATTTTCGTCCCCGCTTCCGTAAAGGAAATGTCCTCCCAGTTCTTCAGGACTTAATGAGATAGGGTAGGAAAGAGTGGGGCCACGTGCCCGGCGAGGGAGTGTTGGGTCGGAACAGCGGACTGATGATATAAGGGGGAGGGGGGGAGTCTGCGTGGAATAGAAAGGCGTTATTAGATATATTAGCTGTCAGTGTACAAATAACAAAATTCAATTTAAAAAGCTATCTCGAGGTTTCTAATAATCAGCTTCAGCGTAGGAAGTTTCATTTTCTTGTTTCAGTTAGAAAGTTCGTACCTCCGCTTTCATCCTCGTTGAAAGTCGAGACATAAAAAGGTCGTCCACGAACTGACAACTCTCGAAAATTTTGACAGAAATCTTTGTCTCCGACAGAATACTTGGAAAAACTCAGGGAAAATCAGCGCACGTTTGACTGCCCTAGAAGTTTTGTGAGCCACGGGCTCTGCAGAGTGAAACATTATACTCTCGAGCTCCAGAAAGAGAAAAAAATTATTATTCTGCCTCTTCTTATCTCACCTTTTATTAGTAACTTGTAAAATAACGTCAAAGAAGTGAAGTGTTCGATTTGGTTATTCCAAGCAGGAGGGCGAGGTTGCTGAAAAGATTCCCAGAGAAAATAAAATATGTAATTACTGAAGTAATATTAAATTTCAAAGTTTAATTGTAATAGTCTAATGTTCAGATGAGGTAACTCCTAATTCTCTCCTTTATTCGATCTTTAATTTACAACGTTTCGGATAGCTGTCCATCTTCAGGTTCTGTAAGAATTAAAGACTAACACATTCATACCCGAAAAACATGAAATGAATACTGTCAACGCATTGACAAAGACAGAATTGGATTTAAATTTAAATACCTTCCCGCTGAAGGCAGAGTTATCTATATTCAATCTCGATTTCAATTTCTCTATGTAAAAGGTCTCCAACAGTCTTAGCTCGGTTTCACACCGAACTTTACATAAAATGCTAAAATCAGATTTTTTTTCTTTTATTTTAAAAATACAATTACATTCCAATAATTTACATTATTTGGATAAAAAAATCAGAAAAAATAAAATTAACGTTGCACACGCCGTGATAGTGATCTCTTATGGAGGATTGAGGTGGCTTCCCTAGAGAGGAAAGGGTTGTCGAACGTTGCCTCTTGTGTTCAAAAGCTCTGGTAGACAAAACTTTGTCGATCTACCCACATATTCATATCCCGAGCTACACTTCGGACACAAATTTGTTTCCAATAATGGAACACTGTTCACTAGTCAACGACTCCTTTGTCCAGAACAAATTGCCAATTTTAAAATTGTTAAAACCACCATTCGAATCTTTATATCTTTAAAGTATGTTTTAGTCATCTGTTTTATTTTTCTTATTATTATACCGTTGATTTTATTTCATACATGAGGAAATCTGAAATATCATATTTGGTCGTTTCTTTTACCCCATTACAGTTTAAGATGTTATCGAAAAGGTTCGTTAGTCGTCAGTAAAATAGCACTTCTGTGTATCCGTTGTAGTTGAAGAATGTCTTCTAAAACGTTACTTCTTTATGAAATATTAAGTAATCCGAGAACAGCCTGCAGGCTCTTAAAAGTAGAGTGCCGATATTGTATAGTTGATATCTTATAATAAATTCACTTGAGAAATTTAAGCCATTCCAGAGAGAGTGGGGTTTCCAAAGATATCCATTTCTGTGTTATATTCAGTTTTCGTTTTCAAGAAATGTAAAAATCGCATCTTTCCACCATTTTCCTCCTCCATAGTAAATTTGATATTGACTTGTTTTGAATTTAGGTAGTTAAAGTGATGCCCTAAATTTCTTTAACTAAGTCCACTTGATAACGACAACTGACTGTTTGAGTCAAGGAAAATGAGCAACTATTAATTGTTTTACGTTAGAAAGAATTTAGACCCT
>NC_087201.1:116636197-116653697 GCF_015104395.2 Macrobrachium nipponense
CAAAGTTTTTATGATAAGTGTTTGAGGTAAAGTTATTGAGATCTATCACACTTAGATATTAAATACAAACAAGGGTAAAGAGAGATGGCCTAGGTGTATGGAGAGAACCTTTATGAGTAGGGCGTCCGGCGTACTTATAAGAAATCTCATTGATATAACTAGATGAAAAATTAATATATGGAAAGTTTTTAAATGATATCTGTACTATGTGTATAAATCATTTGAATCTTACGTTTTCGTGAAGTATCAAGTTAAAAAAAAAATAATGCAGACTGGAAGTTTCAAATGTTGATAGTTGAAGGGTAAACCAAAGCAGCACATCAAGAACCTTAACCGTTGTTCCTCTCTTTCTCCCGCAGCCTCCAATCCTCGTGCTGAATCTGGTGGTGGTCGAAGCGGAGAACCTCGAAGCCAAAGATCCAAATGGTAAGTTCGCCTCGTCTTTTCCTCCTTTTTTCTTCTTCCTCTTCTTCTTACATCGTCGTCCTTTGAAAGGACATTTCTTTCAAGTGAATTTTTTCGTATCCAACTCAAAGCCTTCCTCCCCGACCCTTTTGTGAGGAGAAATATATGTATTTCTTTTCATTAGCTTATATTGATGTGTGTGCTTATCTTTAATGTTTTTTAATGTTCAATGAAAGGATTCTTTCTTCCTTTGATCGGAATCGATTCATTCGTGTACGATGTTTGTTACCTTTTAATGTAATTTTCATGTGATGTGGTGTTTTTCGGTAAACGTTACGATTTAGGAGAAAAATAGATACTCTTCCATCTTTATCCATTCCTGGTTTGAGAAAATAAGTGATCTTTGATCGAAATTTATTGAGTGAGCGGTTTCAGTACCTCGTGTTGAATACTGGTGTCATAAAATGCACGCTAATCTCTTTGCCTTTTCTCCTTTTAGGTAATCTCCGCATACATTGCGGGACTTAGTGATTTCTGTTCTTGCAAAAATTCTTAGATGTTATTATGGGTGCTTTAACTGTAAATAGTGAAGCTTATTTCTGTTCATTTTTTATCTTTGTGTGATCGTTATGCTTTTCTTAAATTAGATTATTATGTGTGGATGATACCAGAGCATTTATGAAATACTTAATTGCCCATATAAATGATAAAAAGAAATAAAAACAAAAAGGACACCTAAAGTGGTTAAACACGATGTATGCAGGAATACGATTATTATTTTATACTGGAATTGAAACAAATAAAATAGATGTCATTCCGAAGACTCCGTAGAGTGTACGTGTCTCCAGATACGGTGAAGTTTTTGTTCGTTTTAGATTTGCTTAAGCTACTCTTATGCTGCCACGGGCTCTTGCTCCAAGGCAAGAACCCGTAATCATTTTCTTAGTAAAAAACTGACCGAAACAGAAAACCTACTGAGACACAACCACGCCCAGATGATTCGCGATGCGCGTTATTGCATTCCCATGATTTTCTCTTCAGTGTTCAGTTATCGGAAGCCATTTTCGGAACAGTGACAGCGGAGTCCTTGGGAGAGGTTTCGAAGAGGCCTCTGTCCTCTGGCATTGGCATTTATCGGTTATTGCTCGTCGCCACCAACAATGGCGTCATAACTGAGCGAAGGTGCTCCAGATTTAGTTTTCTTTTATTGCAGACATTTAATAAGTGTTTGTAAGTACAAGCTCACTTAGAGCCATGGTTTGGTGCACCCAATAAATGGAATTTCATATCAATTGTGATGGTAGAAATCACGAAAGATGGAAGATCATATGAAAGAAATGGTTAGCTATGTATATGATTAAAGGGAAATTGTGGAAAACAGATGAAAGCCATTAGAATTAGGGAATAAGAGAAGAAAACGTGAGATCAAAATAAATGAATTTGTTGAAGTTTTATAAATAAAAAAAGAATACGAAATAAAAAATCTAACTAAGGATGAATATAATTGGGAAAACGGTTGATCAATACAGACATACAGAGGAATGATAAAAAAGCGCATATGTAGGTTAAATGGTAAAGGAAAGAAATTGTAAAACGGATGACCTACATTCTACGAATTAGTTCATTAGCAAACTGAATTAATGCTAGAATTAGCATTTCAAGAAACCAGTTACCCAACCGGGACTTGGGTGTCGTGTCATGTCAGGGCGAAATGAATTGTTTCATTGCTTAAGGTCTGAAGGGTAAGACGGATGGTCGCTGGAAGTGGGGGAGTCGACCCCCCTCATTCCTTTGACAGGTGCCGCTGTCATTTAGCACTGCCAAGTTCCATTATAAGTTAGGAACCCGAGCGGGATTGGGTTTGTGATCATTGCAGAGACGGAAATATACAGAAGGGGAGAAGTGTTGGCTTGTAGCAGTGTTATGGGAAACTTTTCAAGAGTTACTTGGGATTCATATTGGATGAGAAAGCGCCTCAGTGGAGTGGTTGGTATGGTGTTGGCGTCCCACCTCGGTGGTCGCTAGTTCGATTCTCGGCCATTCATTTGATGAGTGAGAGATATGTATTTCTGGTGGCAGAAGTTCACTGTCGACGTGGTTCGGAAGTCACGTAAAGCCGTTGGTCCCGTTGCTGAATAACCACTGGTACCATGCAACGTAAAAACACCATGCAAGCAAGCAAGCACATTGGATGAGAGGGAGATGATGCCAAGTATTTGAAACGCTTGTAGTGCGTGTGTGTGTTGACTGATATAAAGTTTACATAAATAGATAGTCTCTGCATGTAATGCCATCGATTTCAATAAAGTATATATATTATTTATATATTTATATATATAAAATATATATATTATGTATATATACAGAAAAAATATGCGTGTATATATTATACATATATATATTTTTGTGTATGTACACAATAAACACAATATATATACTTTTATGTGTATATATATTATATATTCTTATTGAAGTCGGTGGCATTACTTGCAGAGACTATCTATTTATGTAAACTTTATATCAGTCTAAATACCCAAGATTCACAGGAATAAGAGAAATGTATTCACTTTCCATTTACTTATTATAGTTGACGAACCGTTTCCTCAACTGTCGGCGTTGTCGTCAGAACTAGATTACAAATGGACATAGTTTTTATTACAGTATGCAGACTTTAGCGCTATTCATTAAATGCAATATTTAACGTGTTGAATTTCTATTAGTCGGCCAGTCTCATTCTCTTGCATGTAATCTGTGCGGCTCTTGCTGCCACTAACTTCAGGAACAACTGCACAGAAAGAAAATATGCCCTAATATCATATATGTTTATATACGTGTGTGTGTGTGCGTGTGTGTGTGTAATTGTAATAGCTACAGTGCCCTTTTAACTAGTCTAATTCTTCACACTTTTGGATATGCTTCTCACTACAAAGCCTTACATACAAATGCAAGAATAATGAAGTAATTCTGATGTCCTGGCTTAACCTTGTTCTGGTCACTCGGGATGCGGGTTCGATTTCCGCTACAGGACATACAGTTACTTCATATTCTTCTTTTATTTGGATCTAAGGCTTTGTAGTGACAAGCATATCCAAAAAGTGTGAAGAATTAGAGTAGTTAAAAAGGCACTGCGTATCCAGTAAAAAAGTGACCAGTAGAGTTTATTTTTATATATATATATATATATATATAATATATATATATATATATATGTGTGTGTGTGTGTGTGTGTGTGTGTGTGTGTGTGTTTGTGTGTATGCATCATAAAGACTGTTGGTCCAAAGTCTGTGTTTGGAATCGGGTGTAGCAGGAGAAACAGTTGTCATAGTAAGTCTATGCTCTAGGACAGATGAATTTCATAAGAAATCAATGAAGGTAAAGTAAGAAAAAAGGTAGGCAAAAAAAGGCTTTGGAAAGGTATTAAAGTCGAATGACTTTCTAAGGGAATGCAACATTTCTGGAGTGGGTCATTGGGTCGACAGTGGGTTGTGCTTAGATAAAGGTTCACAAGGAAAAAAGCAGATTGCTTAACAAATGAGATTGTGCTAATGGGGATTGGTAAGGGAGGAAGTGGATAAACCAAGAACGTGTTAACGAAGTGAGGTGTTAAGAATTATTGGAAAATTCATATCTTATATCTAGGAAGAAGTGTGTATGCAAGATAGAGGTGAATGGCCTCTGGGACATATTGTTGGTAAACCCTCTTTGTAGGTAACTACATAACCCAGGTAATGCTATGGAAGTATTTTGAGCAGAAGATTCATCATTGATGATATAATATATATATATATATATATATATATATATATATATTATATATATATATATATATATATATATAGATTGTATGAATTAAGTCTGATGGCTCCTGCAACGGATACTTTTTATTCCTGACCACAGTTAATGCGGAGACCGATGATCTTAATTAAATACAAAAAAAATGGAGGGGCACGGTGCGGGGGAGCTGAAGGTCAGATACAAGTTAAGGGAAGAATCGTAAGGAAACTCCGAGAGTTGAATTTACAGGGAAATGTATTTACTCCGTAACATTACTCTACTGTTTTCGCGATTCCAATAAGGACGCTAATGACCCTCACATGGAGCCAAATACTGGATTGATTCCTGGGAGCAATGAGCACGTGTCCAGGACACGTGGGATGATTCGCAGCGTGCAATTTCTGGCCCAGAGCAGGACAGGGAAAATTCACCTTCACAGCAGGAATTTGCAGTAGACCTGCAATATAAACGTATAAATACGTGTGCGGCAGAGTGAGTGGGTTGGGAGGGGACGACGGATATGAGCTTAACATAAATCGTAATATTCCTCAGAGGGCAAAGAGATACTGAATTACTGCTCAAAACGTTACTGTACTGTAAAGGGGAAGAATTTAATACAACTACTTTTCTAAGGAACCACAGCTCTTAATCAAAGGATCTCTAAGGGAACACAGCTGTGGGAATGAATGAATCCCTATGGAGGGTCGCACAAGCACTGATAAGAAAAGACAATTAAATATAAATAGATTGCCACCACTCTTTTGCACGTTACCTTTCTCCTGAAATATATCTTCGTTAAATGTAGGTGAAGGAAGTCGACTTCTTCCAGGCATCGATAGGCAAGGCTTTTCACCCTGGTGGCCCCGAGCCACATGAGTTCAATCGTGGAGCCAGGTGGATGCTCCGTGCGGTCAGGGGGTTAGTTTATCAGGTTTGACCTGACTCGAACTGGGTTTCGGGAGAGTGAGACAGACTTTCCGTGTCGCCCTTTTATTACCTGCAACGAGCGATAGAGGGCAGCACAGGCGAAAGAAACAAAAGAACCATGAAATGCGTCAGTGAGAGAAAAAGAAAAAAAACAAGGCGTGTGCTTTTTAACGTTACTTTACATGGAGGAAGCAAAAGGGATTCATAATGTATGTATGTATGTATATATATATAATATATATATATATATATATATATATATATATATAGTACTTATATATAGAAATTATATATATATATATATAATATATATGTGGTGTGTATATATACATTTCTGCCCCACTTTTGTACCTATATTTTTCTCTCTTTTCTTACGTTATTTTGTTTCATTCTGACTCAAGCTATTCCCTGAAACTTTTTAAGCGGTTGGGAGCTTTTCGAGAAAGTTAGATATGATGATTTAAGAGAGTTGAATTAGTTTTAAATTACTCAAAAGTTTCTTACTTTATCTGGATTAAGGGGTTGATAGAAAAAATTATTTTTTCCTGGTAAACGTTTTTAAAGATTGTAAATTAGAAATATGTCTCTCTCTCTCTCTCTCTCTCTTCTCTCTCTCTCTCTCTCTCTCTCTCTCTCTATAAACTGTGCTTTGTGTTCAAGAATATATATCATCATTTTAAACAGAAAATTGTAGTATATTAGATTTGAACAAGTACATTTTGGACATCATTAATTTTCTGAAGGCTCTTCAAGTGGATCAAGCAAATTAGAGTCAGTACTTCGTCAAGGTGACGCAGCTATTTAATGTTATGCTCTGAGATTTGCGTATAACAGTTTTACAACATTAGTTTGGTCGTCAGATATTTGATTTTGTTTTTTTATTTTTTTTGTGAAGGAGCTTAGTGGTTTAGAGACAGGAGTGGGGCTAGTATGAACCCAGAGTTTAAATGTAAGAAACAATCAAACGATCAGATGTGGTGGTTTTGAAATTTCAGTGTAATCCGTGGATGGCTGTTGGTTGAGGATATTGTGAGTTCCCCCCCCCAAAAAAAAAAATGTTTTCGGTGTATACATTTGCAGGAACAATCGCCAAATTATTGAAAGGGCCTCCCTATCATGCATCAGGTGTGTGGGTTATACCGCAGTTGCATCAACCATCTTATAAGTTGGAATAGTGAAGACTCATAGGTGGCTTCTGTCAGCGATTTTGTTGGTAAGGCCTTTGGTGACTCTTTGTAAGTCGTTTATCATGATAATGAGCTGAAGTATCCATGTCGTATTGAGGTTCCAGTCACGCAGCCTGGATTCAGAAGTCTTGGTTTCCTTAAAATGTAAAACTGTTAAACAGCTCACCTGTTAGAGTTAAGGCTGTTTATGTTCTGAAGTCTAGTTTGTCTAGTTAGAACCCGCCTACCCCGTCTCTCGTCGATTCTAATGTAATTTGTGCCGCAAAATGTAGAGGTTCATGCTTTGTTTATCAATGTATGTATGATATAGAGAACTTTCCAACTTCAGGATGTAGTTATGAGGACCATCTAGTTTGAAGTGGCTGAAACGCATTTTATTGCTATTGTTTTTATCCTTTTATTAAACTTTATGTATTGCTGTTGCTGTTTTATTAGGTTATTTATTATTATGTTTATATATATATATATATATATATATGTATATATATATATATATATATATATATATATATATATATATATATATATATATATATATATTGTATGATATATGTGTGTGTGTGCGTTATATATATATTGTTATGAACCTCTGTTGGGTTCATCATTCATTCTTTGAAATAAATAAGAAAAAAATAAATGGAAGTAGTATCAGGACTGAAAATCTGGCAGCAATTGAGACTATCAAATGGAGACGAGACCAAGTAATACTAAACAGAGAAACCAAGTAATACTAACACGACCTTAAAACGAATTTTATTATATATATGTACAATTGTTTGAATTAAGTATTTACATAAAGGCATCGTGGCAAAGCAAATACTTATGCAAATTTAACCATAAAACTTAATCTGAAAAGTTATCAGATAAGGCAAATATTAAATAGTCAGTATAACAATCTTTAACAAACAGTGACTGAGTCAGTACATCAAATAAACAAATTAACAATCTATAAGCAGGGGGAAAGATAATTACTTTGCATAAAAGAATCTGTAAAATGCCTATTACAATTATTAGAGTAATTTTAGTGCGAGCAGTTAGCAAATAGTTGATAAGAGACAACATAAGGTTAAAATTAAAGAAACAAATGAACAATAATGGACCATAAAAATCACAAGCAGGTTAACAATTTATGCCACAGAAACAGTTTCAAATTCATGATTACCTTAAGCATTAACATCAAAACACTGGGGAAAACCTAAGGCACAAAAGCCTTCTACAGTAAATGCTGCAGGATACTCCACACCCAGGAAACCGTGGCAACTTGCAGAGATAACACCTGAGGACCCACTAAGAATACCTCCTGAAGTAATTCACCCAGCCGAAGCTGTACACACAACACAGACGAAGCTACCCTTCAGGAGAGCACAGACGAAGCTGCACACACAAACACAGACGAAACTGCCCTTCAGGAGAACACAGACGAAGCTGCAACTCTGAACCGCCGTCCTCAACATAACGCAGACGAAGCTGCTAACCAGACAAAACTGGCTCTGCTGACATCTTGATGCTCGTCCTTAACCCTGCAGGTCCCGAGTCGTAACCAAATAGCCATTACGGACTCCAAACGGGACTGCATAGAACCCCCATGCTGCTTATAACCTGCTCAGGTCTCTGTACCTTACTGACTAAAGCAGTCAGACACGGGCTGTCGGACGTTACCTTACCTCCACCTCTTTCTACCAATGAACAAGAGGTGGACGACCCTCACTGGGAAACAACCTGAAACAATCGTTTCGAACGTCGGAGACAAGAAAAAATAAACGAGGTGCTTAATACCCTTACAATATATATATATATATATATATATATATATATATATATACTATATATATATACATATATATATGTGTGTGTGTGTGTGTGTGTGTGTGTGTGTGTAAACACACACACATGTATATGTTTGTGTGAGTGTGTATGTATTTGTGTGTAACGATGACTAGATATATGCTGAACTGTTACCTTTCAACCCTACAATTACATGGGGATAATTTTCACAACCCGATGGTCTTTGTGAATACCTTTCATGGTAAGAGAGTGTGTTCAATTTTGACAGCACGAATTAAAGAAGCGATTCCCCATTCTCTCTCTCTCTCTCTCTCTCTCTCTCTCTCTCTCTCTCTCTCTCCAACACACACACACACACACACCACTCTGCTTTTCAAGTACTCACATCTCCAAAGGCTGCTACTGAATCATTCGAGGACAACGCTTGGCTTTCCCTCAAATTCTCTTTGATAAATTCTCTTACCTCTTCAACTCACAATGCTTCATAGGACAAAATAATTAATACAGATCGATATCCACGTAAAACGTTTAAAATAATAATGTAATATATAAAAGCACTCTTTGCAGAGGAAAAGTAAAATGATGATAATTAACTAAAAAAACTGGATTGTACTCGAACGTGGACCTGGGTTTATTATTTCTCTCAACACAGAATTATAATTTGGCAGAAGAATGAGAACTAAGAAAGTACTGAAAAAAAAGTGGCCCATTCAAGAAATAATAAAAACATCAAAGTTGACTAGGTCCCTCAATAAGGATGCAATATTAATTACTCTACATGGCTATCCTATAACTAGATATATGGGAAGATAAAACTGCCCGGAAAACGACAGACTACCTGTAGAGATAGTGTTCATCTTAGGCGGCTGCACTGACTTCCCTAAAGTATTGCTAACCTATCATCAGAGTGCCCTGACTTCTGCCCTTCTGTGATTCCCAAGTTCAACTGGAGAGCCGTAACGAATGATCTTGCTATATGTTCTCGCTATCGACGATGACTTTCCGTCCGATTTCAGCAGCAGTTGCTTTTTATGCTTACCTTTAAGTCTTGCATTGATTGATGTCAGAGTTGGGAGAGGGATTTCAACAGTTATCTTTGAACTGCCAGGAGCCTCAAGAACTTGTGCATCCTGAGTTCGGTTGACTTCTGAATGGAGCAGGATTCTAGATTCCAGATGGTCGTCTGGGGCTGTCTGAATGGCCCCCTTCACTTTTTTCGTCTCCAGGCTAATTTCATCATCCTAAATTCACCATCTTGTCGTGGCCATGTCGACATGGACGTCTCAGTCTCCTTGAAATGAAACGCTCCAATGTACATAGACGTTAAATGCAAAATGGCCGTGTTATTATTATCAAGACGGCAAGATTTCATTTGTTCGTCCAAAGTGAATCTTCTTATTAAGGTAGATACAGTGCATGCGAACTTAGGTTGACTGAGGTCAGAATTTAGTTAGTTTATACTGTAACTGTAATCCTCAACAGTACTTGAAAGATTTTCTGTCAGCATGAATCATAGATATCAAAGCAAAAGCATAAGTATACTTAAAGGCATTAAAGTATACTTAAAGACATTATTCTTATGTTGTGATTCGCCCTCACAAGGGAAACGGCACGATTGCTTCCACGTTCAGATTGCCTCCAGGCATCATTAGGGCAGCCATTAGGGTCTAGTTTCTCTTCTCTCAGACAATCATTTCCATGGACCTTGATCCTTTCTGGGATTAACGTTGTCTCCCGTCAGCTTTCTGACACCGCTGTTCTCTGGAATAAAATGTCTCTATCGTAGCCGCAATTTTCTTTCTGTAAAATACGCCCCTGACCCAAAATTCTGGTGTCATGAACGAAAGAATTCTAAAAAGAAAAAATATATAATTTCTTGCAAAAGAAAATATGTTTTGCTAGCAATAATATTTTTTTTTCTCTGGGTATTCTTTCATTCGTGACTGCGTTCTTTTGGATCAGTAGCTTACCGATTGCTTTTCAGTGACTATATAAGATACACCACAGCCAGACTGTGACTATGGGACATAAAGAAATACTTACATTATGGAAATACACAAGGAGGTGCTGTGTGCACGGTAGCACACCTACCAAGGTCCTAGACAAAGTCGGAAAGCGTATTGGGAAAGTCAAGTCTCCTGCGTGGTAACGCTGATGGGAAGTTTACGAAAGCGTATGGATGTAAGGTCATAAATGACTAGATATTGACCTCTCTAGCCGTGGGCGGTAGTCGTTATCTCTCCCTGAGAGGTCGTTGTGCGATCACATATTGGGTGAAGGGAAAGCCTTCACCCAGGAATAAAGAAATGAAAGTTGGGACAGAAACGGGACCCCTATCAGTCACACATAGCTTCAAAGGAAACTTCTGTTTGCAGCCAGAACAGGCCCATGTTTGAGGTCCTGGTAGTATGGAACGTGATTCTTGAGGGAGGGTGGGGGGGGGGGAGGAGATTTGTTTTTTTCTTTAACTAACTAAATTTAATTTTTAGAAGTGAAAGCATCTTTGGGTGCATGCGTTTTGAGCTCGCTTATTTAATAAGGAGGTTAAGAATTCTCTTTGGCGATCGCGTTGCTTTGTTTATGTTATTGTGTTGCTTAATTTTATGTTGATGAATGATCCAGCGCTTCATAATCCCTTTAGCTATAATCTAATGACACTCATAAAGTCCAGTCCTGTTGTGTGTTCTGTCATATTAATTGACTTTATATATAGGTAAACTTGTATGTGTGCTCCAACGCGAAGATTTCTCTCGATTTCCCTCGGAAAAGGACTTCTGCTGATCAAAAATGGTAGTAGGTCTTCGCATTGAAAGATTTTTTTTTTTTTTTTTTTTATTAAAAGTATTTTCTGCTTTTCGCCACAGTTTGTAAATATAATGGTGATGTGATAAAAATTTATATATATATAATTATATATATATATAAGATAATATATAATATTATATATATATATATTCTGTATGTATGTATGTATGTATGTATGTATGTATGTAGTATTGTATTTATGTACACACATATATGTAGATATGAATACATTCATACATATCTATATATGTATACACATACATGCAATATATATATGTATATATATATATATATATATATATATAAATATATATAGATATAATATATAATATATATATAATATATATATATATATATATAAATTGAGAAAATGCTAAGGCACAAGTCTAATGTAGGAGAAACAGCATTCTCACCAGTATGATTGGAATTTGGCTATCAATTTCCAAAAATTTGACCTTTGACAGATCTGATCTCAAGGACCAGCTGACAAAGGAAGGTGTAAAGTGCACAACCCCATGTTTATATAATGTAGAAGAGCACTCAGAATAGCGAATTCCCCAGTGTTATCGTTTGGGGACTCACAGGCGCGCGCGCACACACACACACACACATATGTGTGTGTGATATATATGTGTGTGTATGTGTATGTATATGTATTTATATAGTATATGTGTATGCATATATCAATGTTGTCCTGTTTCTTCTTTGCGTAGTTTTCCTTTGTCACCCATGGCCAGTCTATTTTTAGAAAGCTTCTGTCACGAGTTCATGGCCTCTTGACTTGTTCCAGAAGAATGTAACCTCATTGTAGATTTTCATTATGACGATAACTCAAGGTATTTTAGAAATAAATATGTCATCAGTTTGAAATCATTTATTTCAAAAAGTAAAGTATGTTTTCTACCCTTTTCTTATTTTTATTCTAATTGTAAAGTTATACCCGAAGAAACTGGTTTTGAGATTAAGATAAAACAAGAAATTTTCCCAGGTCCGTGGAAATTACTTATATATCGTGACAGCTAAGAAAATAGGAATAAATGTGATTATGACTACTATTTTAACATGAATTTCCCCCATATAATTGTTTCTGCCGTAAATATAATGTGGCCTCGAAACTGATGAATATTTTATTTCTCTGTTTTCTCAAAAAAATAAATTCTTGTTTTGGGCGAGTTGCTTTTCAGGTTCATATCAGGGGAAATATGGCAGATTGATTGGCAGTGAAATAAGTTAGGTATTTTAAAATAATTTTAAATTTTCCTCATTGCTTCAATGACCCATGAAAATTCTCTCTCTCTCTCTCTCTCTCTCTCTCTCTCTCTCTCTCTCTCTCTCTCTCTCTCTCTCTCTCTCTCTCTCCGTTGCGTAAGTTGCAGATCTCATTTCATCTCCTAAAACTGCATCATTTAATATTCTCAGGACATATTAATTCACGAATATGCATCATATCTCGGGAGAAAATTATATTAACTTCAAGTCTGAATTATGTAATTTTGTCTTTATCACAACCTCTCACCTGCAAGAGTTTTTAGACCCAGGGGCTTTTAATATGCTGGGATGCATGTTACATAATTTCAGCCTTTTTAAATATGAAAACCCATTTTCAATAGAAAGGTCTGGCAAAAATACATGCTGAATGGCATTTCTAATAATAGGAAAAAGTTTCTCTTGAAAAGACGCCGGCCACCTCCCTTTCATCCCATAAAAGTAATATTTTTGTTGCGCGATAAGTTTACATGCATTGCAGATGTTCTGTGCGTGACTTTGAGGGGATGTAGACGAACATTTGTCATGTGTCAAATTTATAGAATAAGTAATCACACTTGAAAAATTGGATGTTCTTTTGTTTTCACTTACATTTTCTTGCACCTTATCAGTTTATTTCAATTCATCTCTGTTCATGTTTCAACCTGTCGTAGATCTTCACCTTCCGCCCATCCGCTGTTATTTGGACTTTCTTTATGTAGCAGTTCTGTTTTGAGAGCATAATATGTGAATGGGTATTCATAAGTTAGTCAGGTCTATTCCCTCCAAAACATGATTTTTCTCATCCGGTATTTCGTCTTTTTTTAAGCATAATTCTCGATAAAATGTGTGTTATGGTTACTGGATGCATGGAGTAAAGAGATCATTTAATAATTGTATGAGGTATAGCTATCGAATCCTTTTTGGACTGTTGAACTTATACGCGAAATATTTCTTCCATGGTAAAAATTTGGTAGATTTAGCTTTCATAGTCTGGGCGTGCATAACAAACCACAGACAGAAATTGCCTTTTATATGTATAGATAGATCAAATATTTGTTCAGAGATGACCACCACCCGTCCTCACGCTGCTGTCGAACATCTGTTTCTCTCCCTCAAGATGCCCTCGCTGCCCCGTTTCTGGAGGTACTGTTGTGGCTTCTGTTCCATTCAACTGACAAGAAGAATCTCTTCTGATCGCTTAACAGTGTTGTGAAAATCAAACAGTCCTCTGATTGCTCGGTTCGGGAACTTTTCTTCAATAGGAAAGCTTTTGAATTATTTTATTCTATCGGTTTTCCTAGATTGTGGTAATCTCCCGTCTCACAAGAACCTGGCCTGCCTCTTCTTTCGTAGTGAAGGCCCATATTATTTCCTCCATGTTTTCGTTTCCCTCGGGTTAGAGTTTTGGAAATTCAAAGGGTTACCATGGAACTTTGGAGGAAAAGATTTATATTTGTTTGCTGCCAAATTTTCGGTGGTTGTTATTATCCATGGTTTTCAAATTGTGAAGGTTGTTGCAGGATTACCGTTTCTTAATTTCTTAATATTATTAGGATATGTAATTTTTTTTTCTTTATTTGAATATAGACTCCCTCCTCAGTCATGAAAATATTCCCCAATAAGATCATTTTTTTCACTTTTGCATCTTTTTTTTTACTCTATATATATATATATATCTATATATATATATATATATATATATATATATATATATATATATATATATTATTCTATGACTAATCATTGCAAAATCCAAGTACCCGGACGTACAGTTTTAGTATACGCTTAATATATAGACCACCTGAATCCAGTTATGTAAACCATTTTTGTAAAGCCATATTAAAAGTTCAGTTGATCTCGTCGTTGCTGAAACCGTATTTTGATCAAGTCTTAACGAATCTACGTTCGTTACCTTTAATAACCAGATTTATGGACGTAAGCGCATATAATATATATATATATATATATATATATATATATATATATATATATACATATATATATATATATATAATATATATGATATATTATATATTATATATATATATATATATATATATTTATATTATATACATACATGTTAAAACCACAGTGTTTTAGTAGACTTTCCATAATTGAGACGTATCCTGTTTTAACAGAGGAATTTATTTACATATATATATATGTATGTCTGATGTGATGTATGTATGTATGTGTATGTATGTATGTATTTATATATATATATTATACATATATATACATACATACATATACATATATATATATATTATATATGATATATACATATATATATACATATATACAGATAATACATATATATATATATATATATATACAATATATATATACATATATATATATTATTTCTATATATATATATATATATATATATGCAGCCTGGAAAGGTGACAATAAAGTTGATTATGTGTTAAAACAAAAATGTCTGTCACATCATCATCTATGAGTTAAGCTTCAAATTTTGTACATTTTAATTGGTTACTTGATTGGGATAATTTCGAGAGAGAGAGAGAGAGAGAGAGAGAGAGAGAGAGAGATAGAGAGAGAAGAGAGAAGAGGAGAGAGAGAGAGAGAGAGAGAGGTGAATGGAGGGAAAGAGTTATAGCAGGAACAGTGTAGCCTATCCAATTTTAATTAATTGGGAAGTTAAAAAGAATCAGTTACCTTCCTATAGCCATCAGGAAAAAAAGTACTAATTACCCATCCCGGTCGGGAGAGGAGGGGCACGTTTTGGGTTGCGCTACTCGGAGCTTCGTTAATTAGCGGAGACAAATCTGTTCATTTAGGTCAAAAACAACTTTGTGTCGTTAAGTCATAATCTAAATATGGTTTCAGCAGCCACTAATTTGTGGAATATTTAAAATGAATTAATTAAAACTGCTCTACATAACTAAATTTGCGTTGTCTGTACGTCAAGTTGCCAGTGAAAACTCCAGATCAATTATAATTGCAGTCTGTACTGAATAGGAATTAGAGATAGATCGAGGTGATGTTAGGTTAGAAGGAAGGCTGGTTTAAGTGAAGCCATAATTGTAATCAAGACGAGTGAGTTTGATAAGGAAGACGTAAGAGTAGCATGTAAGGAGAGAGGGGAAAAAAAGATAAAAATTGTATTAAGAGTCGAAGGAGGTTATGAAGTGAAGTAAAATTCTCGGCTGCCTTCACGAGTTAAATATTCGTAGTTTGAGGAAGATAAGACCTGGAAATAAAAAAAAAAGAAAAGATGGTCTGATCAGATAAGAAGCGTAGTGAGGAGTAAAACGAGATTGTATATTGTACAGTTGCAATAAAGAGCAAGAATACGAGAGGATGCATGAGGTGGTCAAGAAGAAAGTCAGAGAAAAAAAGTTGAATGCAATAAAAAAACAAAAAAAAAAAAAAAGTGGTGGGAGAAGGTGTGCAAGGAGAATGAGTTCTCTCACGAGAAGTAAGTAGATCGAGGAAAGGATAATGAGCATAGGAGTATGAATTGAAATATAAAATATGTAAACTGAGAGAGAATGACTAGTTTATAGTGGGGTTGAGAGAATGGTGTATAAGTCTGCTTGATTTTTTAAAGTCTTTATGGATGCAAATAGGCCCAGAAAGAACAGTAGATTGAGATGCAAAGTTGTCAGATATAAAATGGGTTATGAATGAATTCAGGAGGGCCTGTTGTTTGAAGATGATGCTGTAATGATTGGGATAATAAAGAGAAACTGTAGAAACTAGAGGAGAAGGTTGAGAGTGTGATCAAGAGTAGGTTATAAGGGTAAGCTGAAACCAGTGTGATATAACAGTGGATAGAGAAAAAATGGAAGCGGTAAGTTCATATAGGTATTTAGGAGTAAATATTGTAAATGATGATAGGATAAAGGAAGAGGTGATTAACATCAAGTGGAACAGAGAAGGTAGCTGGCTGTGTACAAAGGATTCTGAAGGTTTGATGCAATTAAGAGGATTAGAAAAAGTGACAAACGTGAAACTACAAAGAAGTACTGGTAGATGTGTTTGTACAGTTGAAAGTAATGTTCTGAAGTGTTTGGTAATGTGGAAACAGTAGAGGATGGTGGGTTGTTAAAAACATTTTACAGACCCAAAGTATTGGGAACGACAAGAAAAGGTAGATGGAGTTGAAAGAGTTGTTGAATAATTGTGGGGCCTCAAAATCTAGGAAGCAAGAAAGTGCATGTAAAGCAAAGGGAAATGGCTCCGTGTCCGTGTACACAATGTTGATGGCTCTACTAGTTAGCCTTCTTTGTAGATGTACTCGTATGTAGTCCGTGTTGAAGTATGAATGTTTGGCGCCCACGCTTTTATTTTGTAGACATGATAAATTTTAAGAAAATCCAAGTGTGTCTCAACAAAATTATTTTGTACATTTCAGTACATTTTCCTGAAAGCGTTTGTAAATTTTTCATTTTTAGGTTTTATATCTTCAGTTTATTTTGAGTACAATTTTTCTAGAAGTCTTGTAAGTCTAGTAAATCGTGTGTTCCATTATTAAAATGGCATCATCCATTTATCCTAAGTCTCAAATTTCTGTTTTTGTACAAACGAAACCTTCTCTTTCACCTGTCACCACTTTTTCAATTAAAATTTATGAAAATGGTTAACAACAAAGACAAAATACCATCATCTTTTTGCACCCACAATGTATTGCTGATTGATTTGACAACACCCCATCAACTTTTCGTCTACTTTTTTCCGAGGATAATTTAAAGCAGCTATAAATAATTAACATGAATACTATAGCAGAGCAAGACTGTCCGTTAAATTAATCTTGAGACACTAAAATACCTACTCATAATTATGAAAATCCACCTGAAAGGCCGGTCACCTTTCTTTGGTACCTATGATAGGACTTCAGTTCGCTATCATCAGGCTTTGCGGCCTCATCGTATTCTGCAAACCAGTCTAGTTAGTATACGAGGTTTCATTCCCTCACATCCTGGTGTTTTCCATCTCCTAAGTTTCCTTATTTTTGATTCCGCCTTAAAAGATTGATATTCTTTTATAAGTATATTCAGGTCTTCTGTGGTGTTCGGTACTCCAAAGTCCCCCTTTTGCATCTCCGACTAAGACCTCACAATAACCTACTGTTCAGTTTTTCTTTCTTGTTCCCATGATGTTATTATTAACCTATCCCTCTTTTTGAGAGACGTGAATATTTCATTCATAATTCTGTGGGCTGCCCTTACTCCAGTGCCTTTTCCTGAGTACGTGGCTTTGTTTCTCCGAGTGTTCTTTCTTTTCTCTTCTTCATCTGTGTTTAACCCCACTATCTAGACTTGAGTACTTGATACACTCTCCTGGCATTCTTAATCTCCTCCCTGAAATATGTGTGCATATACATTTGTTTTTTGTCTCAT